>NC_079156.1:10580333-10892199 GCF_947563725.1 Argiope bruennichi
AATTACACTTGCATCGAATTGACAGGGTTTTACCCTTCGATATATGTAGTCCCAACTGTGCACAAGAATGATCCTGCTTTTTCTTTTCCTCTCTGATGGGCATTTTTTTAAATTGTCAGAGAATTTTTTTGTCACGTTTTTATTTCACGGATTTTATTACCAATTTTTTCTAAAGCCCTGCAATGCTTTATCAAACTGGTGATATATTTTCTTACCTGCCCACATTTTATTCAAGGTTCCGTTCGTATTCCGCCTGGTAAAGATACCAGATGCGAGCGTTGTGGAGGCAAGCATCTGTATCCTGGCATGAAGCTCCATATTTGTAGAGTTGTGGGCAATCATTTAAAAAATTCATATCCAAGCCAGTCTTTTAACCTATGCCTTATAAATTTCTAAAAAGATTTTTTAAAGGGGAAAAAAAAAAAAAAAAAAAAAAAAGACATTTATGAAAATCTTTCAAACTGTTTAACGCATTTATTAATTTTGTATAGATTTGAAAAATTGATTTGGTGCTTTCATTTTCGTGGTGCCCTCTGTTGACAATTGTTCGGGATTTTCAATTATTTCACGATCTATTTCAAGTCTTGAAAACCCATCTTCGATTAAGAGTCGCAGTTTCCTTAAAAGGCTATCACTGAGAATCTTCCTTGTCGCCGTGATCGTATAGTGGTTAGTACATTGCGTTGTGGCCGCAATAACCCAGGTTCGAATCCTGGTCACGGCAGAGGCTCAAATGCCTTTTTTTTTTAAATAAAAAAAAATTCTGAAACATGCTCGTCTACTCCGAAATATGATCATGAATTCCACAAATACAATGGACGCATATCAAAATATTTTCTTCTCAGCTAATGACTGATATATCACTGCATTTTTGACATTAGTTTTGCATGACAAGGAAATTTTCATATCTAATCTCTTTATCCATCTGAAGAGATGACGGAAACTAAAAGGTCCGCATAAGAATGCGCTTATTAGCATAATAAGAAGAGGAAATTGTGTTAAACAGTATGATATCGCAACAAAGATTTCTAGAGATAACTTTCAGCTACCTTGTAAAGTGCCATAAGTCACAACAATAACACAACACAAGAATTCTGAATAATTTATATTTGGTCTGGTCATAATCTCTCTCCTTCCCGTACAGTCTTCTCCGAAAGAGGTCAATATTCCAGTCCGGAATCGATTAAAATAATAATAGGAAAAAAATTGTCAAATATTTTTTTTATTCTGCCAATGAGTAATAACATTAGAGATTTCGGACGAGGTGGCCGAGTGGTTAAGGCGATGGACTGCTAATCCATTGGGCACTGCCCGCGTGGGTTCGAATCCCATCCTCGTCGTTTCCCGATCTTCAGTTTGAGCCCTTTCGCGAATTGAATGATGCGTCGTTACGGACTACATGTTTTAAATTACACTTGCATCGAATTGACAGGGTTTTACCCTTCGATATATGTATTCCCAACTGTGCACAAGAATGATCCTGCTTTTTCTTTTCCTCTCTGATGGGCATTTTTTTAAATTGTCAGAGAATTTTTTTGTCACGTTTTTATTTCACGGATTTTATTACCAATTTTTTCTAAAGCCCTGCAATGCTTTATCAAACTGGTGATATATTTTCTTACCTGCCCACATTTTATTCAAGGTTCCGTTCGTATTCCGCCTGGTAAAGATACCAGATGCGAGCGTTGTGGAGGCAAGCATCTGTATCCTGGCATGAAGCTCCATATTTGTAGAGTTGTGGGCAATCATTTAAAAAATTCATATCCAAGCCAGTCTTTTAACCTATGCCTTATAAATTTCTAAAAAGATTTTTTAAAGGGGAAAAAAAAAAAAAAAAAAAAAAGACATTTATGAAAATCTTTCAAACTGTTTAACGCATTTATTAATTTTGTATAGATTTGAAAAATTGATTTGGTGCTTTCATTTTCGTGGTGCCCTCTGTTGACAATTGTTCGGGATTTTCAATTATTTCACGATCTATTTCAAGTCTTGAAAACCCATCTTCGATTAAGAGTCGCAGTTTCCTTAAAAGGCTATCACTGAGAATCTTCCTTGTCGCCGTGATCGTATAGTGGTTAGTACATTGCGTTGTGGCCGCAATAACCCAGGTTCGAATCCTGGTCACGGCAGAGGCTCAAATGCCTTTTTTTTTTAAATAAAAAAAAATTCTGAAACATGCTCGTCTACTCCGAAATATGATCATGAATTCCACAAATACAATGGACGCATATCAAAATATTTTCTTCTCAGCTAATGACTGATATATCACTGCATTTTTGACATTAGTTTTGCATGACAAGGAAATTTTCATATCTAATCTCTTTATCCATCTGAAGAGATGACGGAAACTAAAAGGTCCGCATAAGAATGCGCTTATTAGCATAATAAGAAGAGGAAATTGTGTTAAACAGTATGATATCGCAACAAAGATTTCTAGAGATAACTTTCAGCTACCTTGTAAAGTGCCATAAGTCACAACAATAACACAACACAAGAATTCTGAATAATTTATATTTGGTCTGGTCATAATCTCTCTCCTTCCCGTACAGTCTTCTCCGAAAGAGGTCAATATTCCAGTCCGGAATCGATTAAAATAATAATAGGAAAAAAATTGTCAAATATTTTTTTTATTCTGCCAATGAGTAATAACATTAGAGATTTCGGACGAGGTGGCCGAGTGGTTAAGGCGATGGACTGCTAATCCATTGGGCACTGCCCGCGTGGGTTCGAATCCCATCCTCGTCGTTTCCCGATCTTCAGTTTGAGTCCTTTCGCGAATTGAATGATGCGTCGTTACGGACTACATGTTTTAAATTACACTTGCATCGAATTGACAGGGTTTTACCCTTCGATATATGTATTCCCAACTGTGCACAAGAATGATCCTGCTTTTTCTTTTCCTCTCTGATGGGCATTTTTTTAAATTGTCAGAGAATTTTTTTGTCACGTTTTTATTTCACGGATTTTATTACCAATTTTTTCTAAAGCCCTGCAATGCTTTATCAAACTGGTGATATATTTTCTTACCTGCCCACATTTTATTCAAGGTTCCGTTCGTATTCCGCCTGGTAAAGATACCAGATGCGAGCGTTGTGGAGGCAAGCATCTGTATCCTGGCATGAAGCTCCATATTTGTAGAGTTGTGGGCAATCATTTAAAAAATTCATATCCAAGCCAGTCTTTTAACCTATGCCTTATAAATTTCTAAAAAGATTTTTTAAAGGGAAAAAAAAAAAAAAAAAAGACATTTATGAAAATCTTTCAAACTGTTTAACGCATTTATTAATTTTGTATAGATTTGAAAAATTGATTTGGTGCTTTCATTTTCGTGGTGCCCTCTGTTGACAATTGTTCGGGATTTTCAATTATTTCACGGTCTATTTCAAGTCTTGAAAACCCATCTTCGATTAAGAGTCGCAGTTTCCTTAAAAGGCTATCACTGAGAATCTTCCTTGTCGCCGTGATCGTATAGTGGTTAGTACATTGCGTTGTGGCCGCAATAACCCAGGTTCGAATCCTGGTCACGGCAGAGGCTCAAATGCCTTTTTTTTTTAAATAAAAAAAAATTCTGAAACATGCTCGTCTACTCCGAAATATGATCATGAATTCCACAAATACAATGGACGCATATCAAAATATTTTCTTCTCAGCTAATGACTGATATATCACTGCATTTTTGACATTAGTTTTGCATGACAAGGAAATTTTCATATCTAATCTCTTTATCCATCTGAAGAGATGACGGAAACTAAAAGGTCCGCATAAGAATGCGCTTATTAGCATAATAAGAAGAGGAAATTGTGTTAAACAGTATGATATCGCAACAAAGATTTCTAGAGATAACTTTCAGCTACCTTGTAAAGTGCCATAAGTCACAACAATAACACAACACAAGAATTCTGAATAATTTATATTTGGTCTGGTCATAATCTCTCTCCTTCCCGTACAGTCTTCTCCGAAAGAGGTCAATATTCCAGTCCGGAATCGATTAAAATAATAATAGGAAAAAAATTGTCAAATATTTTTTTTATTCTGCCAATGAGTAATAACATTAGAGATTTCGGACGAGGTGGCCGAGTGGTTAAGGCGATGGACTGCTAATCCATTGGGCACTGCCCGCGTGGGTTCGAATCCCATCCTCGTCGTTTCCCGATCTTCAGTTTGAGTCCTTTCGCGAATTGAATGATGCGTCGTTACGGACTACATGTTTTAAATTACACTTGCATCGAATTGACAGGGTTTTACCCTTCGATATATGTAGTCCCAACTGTGCACAAGAATGATCCTGCTTTTTCTTTTCCTCTCTGATGGGCATTTTTTTAAATTGTCAGAGAATTTTTTTGTCACGTTTTTATTTCACGGATTTTATTACCAATTTTTTCTAAAGCCCTGCAATGCTTTATCAAACTGGTGATATATTTTCTTACCTGCCCACATTTTATTCAAGGTTCCGTTCGTATTCCGCCTGGTAAAGATACCAGATGCGAGCGTTGTGGAGGCAAGCATCTGTATCCTGGCATGAAGCTCCATATTTGTAGAGTTGTGGGCAATCATTTAAAAAATTCATATCCAAGCCAGTCTTTTAACCTATGCCTTATAAATTTCTAAAAAGATTTTTTAAAGGGGAAAAAAAAAAAAAAAAAAAAGACATTTATGAAAATCTTTCAAACTGTTTAACGCATTTATTAATTTTGTATAGATTTGAAAAATTGATTTGGTGCTTTCATTTTCGTGGTGCCCTCTGTTGACAATTGTTCGGGATTTTCAATTATTTCACGGTCTATTTCAAGTCTTGAAAACCCATCTTCGATTAAGAGTCGCAGTTTCCTTAAAAGGCTATCACTGAGAATCTTCCTTGTCGCCGTGATCGTATAGTGGTTAGTACATTGCGTTGTGGCCGCAATAACCCAGGTTCGAATCCTGGTCACGGCAGAGGCTCAAATGCCTTTTTTTTTTAAATAAAAAAAAATTCTGAAACATGCTCGTCTACTCCGAAATATGATCATGAATTCCACAAATACAATGGACGCATATCAAAATATTTTCTTCTCAGCTAATGACTGATATATCACTGCATTTTTGACATTAGTTTTGCATGACAAGGAAATTTTCATATCTAATCTCTTTATCCATCTGAAGAGATGACGGAAACTAAAAGGTCCGCATAAGAATGCGCTTATTAGCATAATAAGAAGAGGAAATTGTGTTAAACAGTATGATATCGCAACAAAGATTTCTAGAGATAACTTTCAGCTACCTTGTAAAGTGCCATAAGTCACAACAATAACACAACACAAGAATTCTGAATAATTTATATTTGGTCTGGTCATAATCTCTCTCCTTCCCGTACAGTCTTCTCCGAAAGAGGTCAATATTCCAGTCCGGAATCGATTAAAATAATAATAGGAAAAAAATTGTCAAATATTTTTTTTATTCTGCCAATGAGTAATAACATTAGAGATTTCGGACGAGGTGGCCGAGTGGTTAAGGCGATGGACTGCTAATCCATTGGGCACTGCCCGCGTGGGTTCGAATCCCATCCTCGTCGTTTCCCGATCTTCAGTTTGAGTCCTTTCGCGAATTGAATGATGCGTCGTTACGGACTACATGTTTTAAATTACACTTGCATCGAATTGACAGGGTTTTACCCTTCGATATATGTAGTCCCAACTGTGCACAAGAATGATCCTGCTTTTTCTTTTCCTCTCTGATGGGCATTTTTTTAAATTGTCAGAGAATTTTTTTGTCACGTTTTTATTTCACGGATTTTATTACCAATTTTTTCTAAAGCCCTGCAATGCTTTATCAAACTGGTGATATATTTTCTTACCTGCCCACATTTTATTCAAGGTTCCGTTCGTATTCCGCCTGGTAAAGATACCAGATGCGAGCGTTGTGGAGGCAAGCATCTGTATCCTGGCATGAAGCTCCATATTTGTAGAGTTGTGGGCAATCATTTAAAAAATTCATATCCAAGCCAGTCTTTTAACCTATGCCTTATAAATTTCTAAAAAGATTTTTTAAAGGGGAAAAAAAAAAAAAAAAAAAAAGACATTTATGAAAATCTTTCAAACTGTTTAACGCATTTATTAATTTTGTATAGATTTGAAAAATTGATTTGGTGCTTTCATTTTCGTGGTGCCCTCTGTTGACAATTGTTCGGGATTTTCAATTATTTCACGGTCTATTTCAAGTCTTGAAAACCCATCTTCGATTAAGAGTCGCAGTTTCCTTAAAAGGCTATCACTGAGAATCTTCCTTGTCGCCGTGATCGTATAGTGGTTAGTACATTGCGTTGTGGCCGCAATAACCCAGGTTCGAATCCTGGTCACGGCAGAGGCTCAAATGCCTTTTTTTTTTAAATAAAAAAAAATTCTGAAACATGCTCGTCTACTCCGAAATATGATCATGAATTCCACAATTACAATGGACGCATATCAAAATATTTTCTTCTCAGCTAATGACTGATATATCACTGCATTTTTGACATTAGTTTTGCATGACAAGGAAATTTTCATATCTAATCTCTTTATCCATCTGAAGAGATGACGGAAACTAAAAGGTCCGCATAAGAATGCGCTTATTAGCATAATAAGAAGAGGAAATTGTGTTAAACAGTATGATATCGCAACAAAGATTTCTAGAGATAACTTTCAGCTACCTTGTAAAGTGCCATAAGTCACAACAATAACACAACACAAGAATTCTGAATAATTTATATTTGGTCTGGTCATAATCTCTCTCCTTCCCGTACAGTCTTCTCCGAAAGAGGTCAATATTCCAGTCCGGAATCGATTAAAATAATAATAGGAAAAAAATTGTCAAATATTTTTTTTATTCTGCCAATGAGTAATAACATTAGAGATTTCGGACGAGGTGGCCGAGTGGTTAAGGCGATGGACTGCTAATCCATTGGGCACTGCCCGCGTGGGTTCGAATCCCATCCTCGTCGTTTCCCGATCTTCAGTTTGAGTCCTTTCGCGAATTGAATGATGCGTCGTTACGGACTACATGTTTTAAATTACACTTGCATCGAATTGACAGGGTTTTACCCTTCGATATATGTATTCCCAACTGTGCACAAGAATGATCCTGCTTTTTCTTTTCCTCTCTGATGGGCATTTTTTTAAATTGTCAGAGAATTTTTTTGTCACGTTTTTATTTCACGGATTTTATTACCAATTTTTTCTAAAGCCCTGCAATGCTTTATCAAACTGGTGATATATTTTCTTACCTGCCCACATTTTATTCAAGGTTCCGTTCGTATTCCGCCTGGTAAAGATACCAGATGCGAGCGTTGTGGAGGCAAGCATCTGTATCCTGGCATGAAGCTCCATATTTGTAGAGTTGTGGGCAATCATTTAAAAAATTCATATCCAAGCCAGTCTTTTAACCTATGCCTTATAAATTTCTAAAAAGATTTTTTAAAGGAAAAAAAAAAAAAAAGACATTTATGAAAATCTTTCAAACTGTTTAACGCATTTATTAATTTTGTATAGATTTGAAAAATTGATTTGGTGCTTTCATTTTCGTGGTGCCCTCTGTTGACAATTGTTCGGGATTTTCAATTATTTCACGGTCTATTTCAAGTCTTGAAAACCCATCTTCGATTAAGAGTCGCAGTTTCCTTAAAAGGCTATCACTGAGAATCTTCCTTGTCGCCGTGATCGTATAGTGGTTAGTACATTGCGTTGTGGCCGCAATAACCCAGGTTCGAATCCTGGTCACGGCAGAGGCTCAAATGCCTTTTTTTTTAAATAAAAAAAAATTCTGAAACATGCTCGTCTACTCCGAAATATGATCATGAATTCCACAAATACAATGGACGCATATCAAAATATTTTCTTCTCAGCTAATGACTGATATATCACTGCATTTTTGACATTAGTTTTGCATGACAAGGAAATTTTCATATCTAATCTCTTTATCCATCTGAAGAGATGACGGAAACTAAAAGGTCCGCATAAGAATGCGCTTATTAGCATAATAAGAAGAGGAAATTGTGTTAAACAGTATGATATCGCAACAAAGATTTCTAGAGATAACTTTCAGCTACCTTGTAAAGTGCCATAAGTCACAACAATAACACAACACAAGAATTCTGAATAATTTATATTTGGTCTGGTCATAATCTCTCTCCTTCCCGTACAGTCTTCTCCGAAAGAGGTCAATATTCCAGTCCGGAATCGATTAAAATAATAATAGGAAAAAAATTGTCAAATATTTTTTTTATTCTGCCAATGAGTAATAACATTAGAGATTTCGGACGAGGTGGCCGAGTGGTTAAGGCGATGGACTGCTAATCCATTGGGCACTGCCCGCGTCGGTTCGAATCCCATCCTCGTCGTTTCCCGATCTTCAGTTTGAGTCCTTTCGCGAATTGAATGATGCGTCGTTACGGACTACATGTTTTAAATTACACTTGCATCGAATTGACAGGGTTTTACCCTTCGATATATGTATTCCCAACTGTGCACAAGAATGATCCTGCTTTTTCTTTTCCTCTCTGATGGGCATTTTTTTAAATTGTCAGAGAATTTTTTTGTCATGTTTTTATTTCACGGATTTTATTACCAATTTTTTCTAAAGCCCTGCAATGCTTTATCAAACTGGTGATATATTTTCTTACCTGCCCACATTTTATTCAAGGTTCCGTTCGTATTCCGCCTGGTAAAGATACCAGATGCGAGCGTTGTGGAGGCAAGCATCTGTATCCTGGCATGAAGCTCCATATTTGTAGAGTTGTGGGCAATCATTTAAAAAATTCATATCCAAGCCAGTCTTTTAACCTATGCCTTATAAATTTCTAAAAAGATTTTTTAAAGGGGAAAAAAAAAAAAAAAAAAAAAGACATTTATGAAAATCTTTCAAACTGTTTAACGCATTTATTAATTTTGTATAGATTTGAAAAATTGATTTGGTGCTTTCATTTTCGTGGTGCCCTCTGTTGACAATTGTTCGGGATTTTCAATTATTTCACGGTCTATTTCAAGTCTTGAAAACCCATCTTCGATTAAGAGTCGCAGTTTCCTTAAAAGGCTATCACTGAGAATCTTCCTTGTCGCCGTGATCGTATAGTGGTTAGTACATTGCGTTGTGGCCGCAATAACCCAGGTTCGAATCCTGGTCACGGCAGAGGCTCAAATGCCTTTTTTTTTAAATAAAAAAAAATTCTGAAACATGCTCGTCTACTCCGAAATATGATCATGAATTCCACAAATACAATGGACGCATATCAAAATATTTTCTTCTCAGCTAATGACTGATATATCACTGCATTTTTGACATTAGTTTTGCATGACAAGGAAATTTTCATATCTAATCTCTTTATCCATCTGAAGAGATGACGGAAACTAAAAGGTCCGCATAAGAATGCGCTTATTAGCATAATAAGAAGAGGAAATTGTGTTAAACAGTATGATATCGCAACAAAGATTTCTAGAGATAACTTTCAGCTACCTTGTAAAGTGCCATAAGTCACAACAATAACACAACACAAGAATTCTGAATAATTTATATTTGGTCTGGTCATAATCTCTCTCCTTCCCGTACAGTCTTCTCCGAAAGAGGTCAATATTCCAGTCCGGAATCGATTAAAATAATAATAGGAAAAAAAATGTCAAATATTTTTTTTATTCTGCCAATGAGTAATAACATTAGAGATTTCGGACGAGGTGGCCGAGTGGTTAAGGCGATGGACTGCTAATCCATTGGGCACTGCCCGCGTGGGTTCGAATCCCATCCTCGTCGTTTCCCGATCTTCAGTTTGAGTCCTTTCGCGAATTGAATGATGCGTCGTTACGGACTACATGTTTTAAATTACACTTGCATCGAATTGACAGGGTTTTACCCTTCGATATATGTAGTCCCAACTGTGCACAAGAATGATCCTGCTTTTTCTTTTCCTCTCTGATGGGCATTTTTTTAAATTGTCAGAGAATTTTTTTGTCACGTTTTTATTTCACGGATTTTATTACCAATTTTTTCTAAAGCCCTGCAATGCTTTATCAAACTGGTGATATATTTTCTTACCTGCCCACATTTTATTCAAGGTTCCGTTCGTATTCCGCCTGGTAAAGATACCAGATGCGAGCGTTGTGGAGGCAAGCATCTGTATCCTGGCATGAAGCTCCATATTTGTAGAGTTGTGGGCAATCATTTAAAAAATTCATATCCAAGCCAGTCTTTTAACCTATGCCTTATAAATTTCTGAAAAGATTTTTTAAAGGGAAAAAAAAAAAAAAAAAAAAAAAGACATTTATGAAAATCTTTCAAACTGTTTAACGCATTTATTAATTTTGTATAGATTTGAAAAATTGATTTGGTGCTTTCATTTTCGTGGTGCCCTCTGTTGACAATTGTTCGGGATTTTCAATTATTTCACGGTCTATTTCAAGTCTTGAAAACCCATCTTCGATTAAGAGTCGCAGTTTCCTTAAAAGGCTATCACTGAGAATCTTCCTTGTCGCCGTGATCGTATAGTGGTTAGTACATTGCGTTGTGGCCGCAATAACCCAGGTTCGAATCCTGGTCACGGCAGAGGCTCAAATGCCTTTTTTTTTTAAATAAAAAAAAATTCTGAAACATGCTCGTCTACTCCGAAATATGATCATGAATTCCACAAATACAATGGACGCATATCAAAATATTTTCTTCTCAGCTAATGACTGATATATCACTGCATTTTTGACATTAGTTTTGCATGACAAGGAAATTTTCATATCTAATCTCTTTATCCATCTGAAGAGATGACGGAAACTAAAAGGTCCGCATAAGAATGCGCTTATTAGCATAATAAGAAGAGGAAATTGTGTTAAACAGTATGATATCGCAACAAAGATTTCTAGAGATAACTTTCAGCTACCTTGTAAAGTGCCATAAGTCACAACAATAACACAACACAAGAATTCTGAATAATTTATATTTGGTCTGGTCATAATCTCTCTCCTTCCCGTACAGTCTTCTCCGAAAGAGGTCAATATTCCAGTCCGGAATCGATTAAAATAATAATAGGAAAAAAATTGTCAAATATTTTTTTTATTCTGCCAATGAGTAATAACATTAGAGATTTCGGACGAGGTGGCCGAGTGGTTAAGGCGATGGACTGCTAATCCATTGGGCACTGCCCGCGTGGGTTCGAATCCCATCCTCGTCGTTTCCCGATCTTCAGTTTGAGTCCTTTCGCGAATTGAATGATGCGTCGTTACGGACTACATGTTTTAAATTACACTTGCATCGAATTGACAGGGTTTTACCCTTCGATATATGTAGTCCCAACTGTGCACAAGAATGATCCTGCTTTTTCTTTTCCTCTCTGATGGGCATTTTTTTAAATTGTCAGAGAATTTTTTTGTCACGTTTTTATTTCACGGATTTTATTACCAATTTTTTCTAAAGCCCTGCAATGCTTTATCAAACTGGTGATATATTTTCTTACCTGCCCACATTTTATTCAAGGTTCCGTTCGTATTCCGCCTGGTAAAGATACCAGATGCGAGCGTTGTGGAGGCAAGCATCTGTATCCTGGCATGAAGCTCCATATTTGTAGAGTTGTGGGCAATCATTTAAAAAATTCATATCCAAGCCAGTCTTTTAACCTATGCCTTATAAATTTCTGAAAAGATTTTTTAAAGGGGAAAAAAAAAAAAAAAAAAAAGACATTTATGAAAATCTTTCAAACTGTTTAACGCATTTATTAATTTTGTATAGATTTGAAAAATTGATTTGGTGCTTTCATTTTCGTGGTGCCCTCTGTTGACAATTGTTCGGGATTTTCAATTATTTCACGGTCTATTTCAAGTCTTGAAAACCCATCTTCGATTAAGAGTCGCAGTTTCCTTAAAAGGCTATCACTGAGAATCTTCCTTGTCGCCGTGATCGTATAGTGGTTAGTACATTGCGTTGTGGCCGCAATAACCCAGGTTCGAATCCTGGTCACGGCAGAGGCTCAAATGCCTTTTTTTTTTAAATAAAAAAAAATTCTGAAACATGCTCGTCTACTCCGAAATATGATCATGAATTCCACAAATACAATGGACGCATATCAAAATATTTTCTTCTCAGCTAATGACTGATATATCACTGCATTTTTGACATTAGTTTTGCATGAGAAGGAAATTTTCATATCTAATCTCTTTATCCATCTGAAGAGATGACGGAAACTAAAAGGTCCGCATAAGAATGCGCTTATTAGCATAATAAGAAGAGGAAATTGTGTTAAACAGTATGATATCGCAACAAAGATTTCTAGAGATAACTTTCAGCTACCTTGTAAAAATCCATAAGTCACAACAATAACACAACACAAGAATTCTGAATAATTTATATTTGGTCTGGTCATAATCTCTCTCCTTCCCGTACAGTCTTCTCCGAAAGAGGTCAATATTCCAGTCCGGAATCGATTAAAATAATAATAGGAAAAAAATTGTCAAATATTTTTTTTATTCTGCCAATGAGTAATAACATTAGAGATTTCGGACGAGGTGGCCGAGTGGTTAAGGCGATGGACTGCTAATCCATTGGGCACTGCCCGCGTCGGTTCGAATCCCATCCTCGTCGTTTCCCGATCTTCAGTTTGAGTCCTTTCGCGAATTGAATGATGCGTCGTTACGGACTACATGTTTTAAATTACACTTGCATCGAATTGACAGGGTTTTACCCTTCGATATATGTAGTCCCAACTGTGCACAAGAATGATCCTGCTTTTTCTTTTCCTCTCTGATGGGCATTTTTTTAAATTGTCAGAGAATTTTTTTGTCACGTTTTTATTTCACGGATTTTATTACCAATTTTTTCTAAAGCCCTGCAATGCTTTATCAAACTGGTGATATATTTTCTTACCTGCCCACATTTTATTCAAGGTTCCGTTCGTATTCCGCCTGGTAAAGATACCAGATGCGAGCGTTGTGGAGGCAAGCATCTGTATCCTGGCATGAAGCTCCATATTTGTAGAGTTGTGGGCAATCATTTAAAAAATTCATATCCAAGCCAGTCTTTTAACCTATGCCTTATAAATTTCTGAAAAGATTTTTTAAAGGGAAAAAAAAAAAAAAAAAAAGACATTTATGAAAATCTTTCAAACTGTTTAACGCATTTATTAATTTTGTATAGATTTGAAAAATTGATTTGGTGCTTTCATTTTCGTGGTGCCCTCTGTTGACAATTGTTCGGGATTTTCAATTATTTCACGGTCTATTTCAAGTCTTGAAAACCCATCTTCGATTAAGAGTCGCAGTTTCCTTAAAAGGCTATCACTGAGAATCTTCCTTGTCGCCGTGATCGTATAGTGGTTAGTACATTGCGTTGTGGCCGCAATAACCCAGGTTCGAATCCTGGTCACGGCAGAGGCTCAAATGCCTTTTTTTTTTAAATAAAAAAAAATTCTGAAACATGCTCGTCTACTCCGAAATATGATCATGAATTCCACAAATACAATGGACGCATATCAAAATATTTTCTTCTCAGCTAATGACTGATATATCACTGCATTTTTGACATTAGTTTTGCATGAGAAGGAAATTTTCATATCTAATCTCTTTATCCATCTGAAGAGATGACGGAAACTAAAAGGTCCGCATAAGAATGCGCTTATTAGCATAATAAGAAGAGGAAATTGTGTTAAACAGTATGATATCGCAACAAAGATTTCTAGAGATAACTTTCAGCTACCTTGTAAAGTGCCATAAGTCACAACAATAACACAACACAAGAATTCTGAATAATTTATATTTGGTCTGGTCATAATCTCTCTCCTTCCCGTACAGTCTTCTCCGAAAGAGGTCAATATTCCAGTCCGGAATCGATTAAAATAATAATAGGAAAAAAATTGTCAAATATTTTTTTTATTCTGCCAATGAGTAATAACATTAGAGATTTCGGACGAGGTGGCCGAGTGGTTAAGGCGATGGACTGCTAATCCATTGGGCACTGCCCGCGTGGGTTCGAATCCCATCCTCGTCGTTTCCCGATCTTCAGTTTGAGTCCTTTCGCGAATTGAATGATGCGTCGTTACGGACTACATGTTTTAAATTACACTTGCATCGAATTGACAGGGTTTTACCCTTCGATATATGTAGTCCCAACTGTGCACAAGAATGATCCTGCTTTTTCTTTTCCTCTCTGATGGGCATTTTTTTAAATTGTCAGAGAATTTTTTTGTCACGTTTTTATTTCACGGATTTTATTACCAATTTTTTCTAAAGCCCTGCAATGCTTTATCAAACTGGTGATATATTTTCTTACCTGCCCACATTTTATTCAAGGTTCCGTTCGTATTCCGCCTGGTAAAGATACCAGATGCGAGCGTTGTGGAGGCAAGCATCTGTATCCTGGCATGAAGCTCCATATTTGTAGAGTTGTGGGCAATCATTTAAAAAATTCATATCCAAGCCAGTCTTTTAACCTATGCCTTATAAATTTCTGAAAAGATTTTTTAAAGGGAAAAAAAAAAAAAAAAGACATTTATGAAAATCTTTCAAACTGTTTAACGCATTTATTAATTTTGTATAGATTTGAAAAATTGATTTGGTGCTTTCATTTTCGTGGTGCCCTCTGTTGACAATTGTTCGGGATTTTCAATTATTTCACGGTCTATTTCAAGTCTTGAAAACCCATCTTCGATTAAGAGTCGCAGTTTCCTTAAAAGGCTATCACTGAGAATCTTCCTTGTCGCCGTGATCGTATAGTGGTTAGTACATTGCGTTGTGGCCGCAATAACCCAGGTTCGAATCCTGGTCACGGCAGAGGCTCAAATGCCTTTTTTTTTTAAATAAAAAAAAATTCTGAAACATGCTCGTCTACTCCGAAATATGATCATGAATTCCACAAATACAATGGACGCATATCAAAATATTTTCTTCTCAGCTAATGACTGATATATCACTGCATTTTTGACATTAGTTTTGCATGACAAGGAAATTTTCATATCTAATCTCTTTATCCATCTGAAGAGATGACGGAAACTAAAAGGTCCGCATAAGAATGCGCTTATTAGCATAATAAGAAGAGGAAATTGTGTTAAACAGTATGATATCGCAACAAAGATTTCTAGAGATAACTTTCAGCTACCTTGTAAAGTGCCATAAGTCACAACAATAACACAACACAAGAATTCTGAATAATTTATATTTGGTCTGGTCATAATCTCTCTCCTTCCCGTACAGTCTTCTCCGAAAGAGGTCAATATTCCAGTCCGGAATCGATTAAAATAATAATAGGAAAAAAATTGTCAAATATTTTTTTTATTCTGCCAATGAGTAATAACATTAGAGATTTCGGACGAGGTGGCCGAGTGGTTAAGGCGATGGACTGCTAATCCATTGGGCACTGCCCGCGTGGGTTCGAATCCCATCCTCGTCGTTTCCCGATCTTCAGTTTGAGTCCTTTCGCGAATTGAATGATGCGTCGTTACGGACTACATGTTTTAAATTACACTTGCATCGAATTGACAGGGTTTTACCCTTCGATATATGTAGTCCCAACTGTGCACAAGAATGATCCTGCTTTTTCTTTTCCTCTCTGATGGGCATTTTTTTAAATTGTCAGAGAATTTTTTTGTCACGTTTTTATTTCACGGATTTTATTACCAATTTTTTCTAAAGCCCTGCAATGCTTTATCAAACTGGTGATATATTTTCTTACCTGCCCACATTTTATTCAAGGTTCCGTTCGTATTCCGCCTGGTAAAGATACCAGATGCGAGCGTTGTGGAGGCAAGCATCTGTATCCTGGCATGAAGCTCCATATTTGTAGAGTTGTGGGCAATCATTTAAAAAATTCATATCCAAGCCAGTCTTTT
Organism: Argiope bruennichi; assembly: GCF_947563725.1. NCBI lineage: Eukaryota > Metazoa > Arthropoda > Arachnida > Araneae > Araneidae > Argiope > Argiope bruennichi. The sequence goes on from NC_079156.1 coordinate 10,596,130, forward strand.
AACCTATGCCTTATAAATTTCTGAAAAGATTTTTTAAAGGGAAAAAAAAAAAAAAAAAAAAAAGACATTTATGAAAATCTTTCAAACTGTTTAACGCATTTATTAATTTTGTATAGATTTGAAAAATTGATTTGGTGCTTTCATTTTCGTGGTGCCCTCTGTTGACAATTGTTCGGGATTTTCAATTATTTCACGGTCTATTTCAAGTCTTGAAAACCCATCTTCGATTAAGAGTCGCAGTTTCCTTAAAAGGCTATCACTGAGAATCTTCCTTGTCGCCGTGATCGTATAGTGGTTAGTACATTGCGTTGTGGCCGCAATAACCCAGGTTCGAATCCTGGTCACGGCAGAGGCTCAAATGCCTTTTTTTTTAAATAAAAAAAAATTCTGAAACATGCTCGTCTACTCCGAAATATGATCATGAATTCCACAAATACAATGGACGCATATCAAAATATTTTCTTCTCAGCTAATGACTGATATATCACTGCATTTTTGACATTAGTTTTGCATGACAAGGAAATTTTCATATCTAATCTCTTTATCCATCTGAAGAGATGACGGAAACTAAAAGGTCCGCATAAGAATGCGCTTATTAGCATAATAAGAAGAGGAAATTGTGTTAAACAGTATGATATCGCAACAAAGATTTCTAGAGATAACTTTCAGCTACCTTGTAAAGTGCCATAAGTCACAACAATAACACAACACAAGAATTCTGAATAATTTATATTTGGTCTGGTCATAATCTCTCTCCTTCCCGTACAGTCTTCTCCGAAAGAGGTCAATATTCCAGTCCGGAATCGATTAAAATAATAATAGGAAAAAAATTGTCAAATATTTTTTTTATTCTGCCAATGAGTAATAACATTAGAGATTTCGGACGAGGTGGCCGAGTGGTTAAGGCGATGGACTGCTAATCCATTGGGCACTGCCCGCGTGGGTTCGAATCCCATCCTCGTCGTTTCCCGATCTTCAGTTTGAGTCCTTTCGCGAATTGAATGATGCGTCGTTACGGACTACATGTTTTAAATTACACTTGCATCGAATTGACAGGGTTTTACCCTTCGATATATGTAGTCCCAACTGTGCACAAGAATGATCCTGCTTTTTCTTTTCCTCTCTGATGGGCATTTTTTTAAATTGTCAGAGAATTTTTTTGTCACGTTTTTATTTCACGGATTTTATTACCAATTTTTTCTAAAGCCCTGCAATGCTTTATCAAACTGGTGATATATTTTCTTACCTGCCCACATTTTATTCAAGGTTCCGTTCGTATTCCGCCTGGTAAAGATACCAGATGCGAGCGTTGTGGAGGCAAGCATCTGTATCCTGGCATGAAGCTCCATATTTGTAGAGTTGTGGGCAATCATTTAAAAAATTCATATCCAAGCCAGTCTTTTAACCTATGCCTTATAAATTTCTGAAAAGATTTTTTAAAGGGAAAAAAAAAAAAAAAAAAAAAAAGACATTTATGAAAATCTTTCAAACTGTTTAACGCATTTATTAATTTTGTATAGATTTGAAAAATTGATTTGGTGCTTTCATTTTCGTGGTGCCCTCTGTTGACAATTGTTCGGGATTTTCAATTATTTCACGGTCTATTTCAAGTCTTGAAAACCCATCTTCGATTAAGAGTCGCAGTTTCCTTAAAAGGCTATCACTGAGAATCTTCCTTGTCGCCGTGATCGTATAGTGGTTAGTACATTGCGTTGTGGCCGCAATAACCCAGGTTCGAATCCTGGTCACGGCAGAGGCTCAAATGCCTTTTTTTTTAAATAAAAAAAAATTCTGAAACATGCTCGTCTACTCCGAAATATGATCATGAATTCCACAAATACAATGGACGCATATCAAAATATTTTCTTCTCAGCTAATGACTGATATATCACTGCATTTTTGACATTAGTTTTGCATGACAAGGAAATTTTCATATCTAATCTCTTTATCCATCTGAAGAGATGACGGAAACTAAAAGGTCCGCATAAGAATGCGCTTATTAGCATAATAAGAAGAGGAAATTGTTTTAAACAGTATGATATCGCAACAAAGATTTCTAGAGATAACTTTCAGCTACCTTGTAAAGTGCCATAAGTCACAACAATAACACAACACAAGAATTCTGAATAATTTATATTTGGTCTGGTCATAATCTCTCTCCTTCCCGTACAGTCTTCTCCGAAAGAGGTCAATATTCCAGTCCGGAATCGATTAAAATAATAATAGGAAAAAAAATGTCAAATATTTTTTTTATTCTGCCAATGAGTAATAACATTAGAGATTTCGGACGAGGTGGCCGAGTGGTTAAGGCGATGGACTGCTAATCCATTGGGCACTGCCCGCGTGGGTTCGAATCCCATCCTCGTCGTTTCCCGATCTTCAGTTTGAGTCCTTTCGCGAATTGAATGATGCGTCGTTACGGACTACATGTTTTAAATTACACTTGCATCGAATTGACAGGGTTTTACCCTTCGATATATGTAGTCCCAACTGTGCACAAGAATGATCCTGCTTTTTCTTTTCCTCTCTGATGGGCATTTTTTTAAATTGTCAGAGAATTTTTTTGTCACGTTTTTATTTCACGGATTTTATTACCAATTTTTTCTAAAGCCCTGCAATGCTTTATCAAACTGGTGATATATTTTCTTACCTGCCCACATTTTATTCAAGGTTCCGTTCGTATTCCGCCTGGTAAAGATACCAGATGCGAGCGTTGTGGAGGCAAGCATCTGTATCCTGGCATGAAGATCCATATTTGTAGAGTTGTGGGCAATCATTTAAAAAATTCATATCCAAGCCAGTCTTTTAACCTATGCCTTATAAATTTCTGAAAAGATTTTTTAAAGGGAAAAAAAAAAAAAAAAAAAAGACATTTATGAAAATCTTTCAAACTGTTTAACGCATTTATTAATTTTGTATAGATTTGAAAAATTGATTTGGTGCTTTCATTTTCGTGGTGCCCTCTGTTGACAATTGTTCGGGATTTTCAATTATTTCACGGTCTATTTCAAGTCTTGAAAACCCATCTTCGATTAAGAGTCGCAGTTTCCTTAAAAGGCTATCACTGAGAATCTTCCTTGTCGCCGTGATCGTATAGTGGTTAGTACATTGCGTTGTGGCCGCAATAACCCAGGTTCGAATCCTGGTCACGGCAGAGGCTCAAATGCCTTTTTTTTTTAAATAAAAAAAAATTCTGAAACATGCTCGTCTACTCCGAAATATGATCATGAATTCCACAAATACAATGGACGCATATCAAAATATTTTCTTCTCAGCTAATGACTGATATATCACTGCATTTTTGACATTAGTTTTGCATGACAAGGAAATTTTCATATCTAATCTCTTTATCCATCTGAAGAGATGACGGAAACTAAAAGGTCCGCATAAGAATGCGCTTATTAGCATAATAAGAAGAGGAAATTGTGTTAAACAGTATGATATCGCAACAAAGATTTCTAGAGATAACTTTCAGCTACCTTGTAAAGTGCCATAAGCCACAACAATAACACAACACAAGAATTCTGAATAATTTATATTTGGTCTGGTCATAATCTCTCTCCTTCCCGTACAGTCTTCTCCGAAAGAGGTCAATATTCCAGTCCGGAATCGATTAAAATAATAATAGGAAAAAAATTGTCAAATATTTTTTTTATTCTGCCAATGAGTAATAACATTAGAGATTTCGGACGAGGTTGCCGAGTGGTTAAGGCGATGGACTGCTAATCCATTGGGCACTGCCCGCGTGGGTTCGAATCCCATCCTCGTCGTTTCCCGATCTTCAGTTTGAGTCCTTTCGCGAATTGAATGATGCGTCGTTACGGACTACATGTTTTAAATTACACTTGCATCGAATTGACAGGGTTTTACCCTTCGATATATGTAGTCCCAACTGTGCACAAGAATGATCCTGCTTTTTCTTTTCCTCTCTGATGGGCATTTTTTTAAATTGTCAGAGAATTTTTTTGTCACGTTTTTATTTCACGGATTTTATTACCAATTTTTTCTAAAGCCCTGCAATGCTTTATCAAACTGGTGATATATTTTCTTACCTGCCCACATTTTATTCAAGGTTCCGTTCGTATTCCGCCTGGTAAAGATACCAGATGCGAGCGTTGTGGAGGCAAGCATCTGTATCCTGGCATGAAGCTCCATATTTGTAGAGTTGTGGGCAATCATTTAAAAAATTCATATCCAAGCCAGTCTTTTAACCTATGCCTTATAAATTTCTGAAAAGATTTTTTAAAGGGAAAAAAAAAAAAAAAAAAAGACATTTATGAAAATCTTTCAAACTGTTTAACGCATTTATTAATTTTGTATAGATTTGAAAAATTGATTTGGTGCTTTCATTTTCGTGGTGCCCTCTGTTGACAATTGTTCGGGATTTTCAATTATTTCACGGTCTATTTCAAGTCTTGAAAACCCATCTTCGATTAAGAGTCGCAGTTTCCTTAAAAGGCTATCACTGAGAATCTTCCTTGTCGCCGTGATCGTATAGTGGTTAGTACATTGCGTTGTGGCCGCAATAACCCAGGTTCGAATCCTGGTCACGGCAGAGGCTCAAATGCCTTTTTTTTTTAAATAAAAAAAAATTCTGAAACATGCTCGTCTACTCCGAAATATGATCATGAATTCCACAAATACAATGGACGCATATCAAAATATTTTCTTCTCAGCTAATGACTGATATATCACTGCATTTTTGACATTAGTTTTGCATGAGAAGGAAATTTTCATATCTAATCTCTTTATCCATCTGAAGAGATGACGGAAACTAAAAGGTCCGCATAAGAATGCGCTTATTAGCATAATAAGAAGAGGAAATTGTGTTAAACAGTATGATATCGCAACAAAGATTTCTAGAGATAACTTTCAGCTACCTTGTAAAGTGCCATAAGTCACAACAATAACACAACACAAGAATTCTGAATAATTTATATTTTGTCTGGTCATAATCTCTCTCCTTCCCGTACAGTCTTCTCCGAAAGAGGTCAATATTCCAGTCCGGAATCGATTAAAATAATAATAGGAAAAAAATTGTCAAATATTTTTTTTTATTCTGCCAATGAGTAATAACATTAGAGATTTCGGACGAGGTGGCCGAGTGGTTAAGGCGATGGACTGCTAATCCATTGGGCACTGCCCGCGTGGGTTCGAATCCCATCCTCGTCGTTTCCCGATCTTCAGTTTGAGTCCTTTCGCGAATTGAATGATGCGTCGTTACGGACTACATGTTTTAAATTACACTTGCATCGAATTGACAGGGTTTTACCCTTCGATATATGTAGTCCCAACTGTGCACAAGAATGATCCTGCTTTTTCTTTTCCTCTCTGATGGGCATTTTTTTAAATTGTCAGAGAATTTTTTTGTCACGTTTTTATTTCACGGATTTTATTACCAATTTTTTCTAAAGCCCTGCAATGCTTTATCAAACTGGTGATATATTTTCTTACCTGCCCACATTTTATTCAAGGTTCCGTTCGTATTCCGCCTGGTAAAGATACCAGATGCGAGCGTTGTGGAGGCAAGCATCTGTATCCTGGAATGAAGCTCCATATTTGTAGAGTTGTGGGCAATCATTTAAAAAATTCATATCCAAGCCAGTCTTTTAACCTATGCCTTATAAATTTCTGAAAAGATTTTTTAAAGGGAAAAAAAAAAAAAAAAAAAAAAAGACATTTATGAAAATCTTTCAAACTGTTTAACGCATTTATTAATTTTGTATAGATTTGAAAAATTGATTTGGTGCTTTCATTTTCGTGGTGCCCTCTGTTGACAATTGTTCGGGATTTTCAATTATTTCACGGTCTATTTCAAGTCTTGAAAACCCATCTTCGATTAAGAGTCGCAGTTTCCTTAAAAGGCTATCACTGAGAATCTTCCTTGTCGCCGTGATCGTATAGTGGTTAGTACATTGCGTTGTGGCCGCAATAACCCAGGTTCGAATCCTGGTCACGGCAGAGGCTCAAATGCCTTTTTTTTTTAAATAAAAAAAAATTCTGAAACATGCTCGTCTACTCCGAAATATGATCATGAATTCCACAAATACAATGGACGCATATCAAAATATTTTCTTCTCAGCTAATGACTGATATATCACTGCATTTTTGACATTAGTTTTGCATGACAAGGAAATTTTCATATCTAATCTCTTTATCCATCTGAAGAGATGACGGAAACTAAAAGGTCCGCATAAGAATGCGCTTATTAGCATAATAAGAAGAGGAAATTGTGTTAAACAGTATGATATCGCAACAAAGATTTCTAGAGATAACTTTCAGCTACCTTGTAAAGTGCCATAAGTCACAACAATAACACAACACAAGAATTCTGAATAATTTATATTTGGTCTGGTCATAATCTCTCTCCTTCCCGTACAGTCTTCTCCGAAAGAGGTCAATATTCCAGTCCGGAATCGATTAAAATAATAATAGGAAAAAAATTGTCAAATATTTTTTTTATTCTGCCAATGAGTAATAACATTAGAGATTTCGGACGAGGTGGCCGAGTGGTTAAGGCGATGGACTGCTAATCCATTGGGCACTGCCCGCGTGGGTTCGAATCCCATCCTCGTCGTTTCCCGATCTTCAGTTTGAGTCCTTTCGCGAATTGAATGATGCGTCGTTACGGACTACATGTTTTAAATTACACTTGCATCGAATTGACAGGGTTTTACCCTTCGATATATGTAGTCCCAACTGTGCACAAGAATGATCCTGCTTTTTCTTTTCCTCTCTGATGGGCATTTTTTTAAATTGTCAGAGAATTTTTTTGTCACGTTTTTATTTCACGGATTTTATTACCAATTTTTTCTAAAGCCCTGCAATGCTTTATCAAACTGGTGATATATTTTCTTACCTGCCCACATTTTATTCAAGGTTCCGTTCGTATTCCGCCTGGTAAAGATACCAGATGCGAGCGTTGTGGAGGCAAGCATCTGTATCCTGGCATGAAGCTCCATATTTGTAGAGTTGTGGGCAATCATTTAAAAAATTCATATCCAAGCCAGTCTTTTAACCTATGCCTTATAAATTTCTGAAAAGATTTTTTAAAGGGAAAAAAAAAAAAAAAGACATTTATGAAAATCTTTCAAACTGTTTAACGCATTTATTAATTTTGTATAGATTTGAAAAATTGATTTGGTGCTTTCATTTTCGTGGTGCCCTCTGTTGACAATTGTTCGGGATTTTCAATTATTTCACGGTCTATTTCAAGTCTTGAAAACCCATCTTCGATTAAGAGTCGCAGTTTCCTTAAAAGGCTATCACTGAGAATCTTCCTTGTCGCCGTGATCGTATAGTGGTTAGTACATTGCGTTGTGGCCGCAATAACCCAGGTTCGAATCCTGGTCACGGCAGAGGCTCAAATGCCTTTTTTTTTTAAATAAAAAAAAATTCTGAAACATGCTCGTCTACTCCGAAATATGATCATGAATTCCACAAATACAATGGACGCATATCAAAATATTTTCTTCTCAGCTAATGACTGATATATCACTGCATTTTTGACATTAGTTTTGCATGACAAGGAAATTTTCATATCTAATCTCTTTATCCATCTGAAGAGATGACGGAAACTAAAAGGTCCGCATAAGAATGCGCTTATTAGCATAATAAGAAGAGGAAATTGTGTTAAACAGTATGATATCGCAACAAAGATTTCTAGAGATAACTTTCAGCTACCTTGTAAAGTGCCATAAGTCACAACAATAACACAACACAAGAATTCTGAATAATTTATATTTGGTCTGGTCATAATCTCTCTCCTTCCCGTACAGTCTTCTCCGAAAGAGGTCAATATTCCAGTCCGGAATCGATTAAAATAATAATAGGAAAAAAATTGTCAAATATTTTTTTTATTCTGCCAATGAGTAATAACATTAGAGATTTCGGACGAGGTGGCCGAGTGGTTAAGGCGATGGACTGCTAATCCATTGGGCACTGCCCGCGTGGGTTCGAATCCCATCCTCGTCGTTTCCCGATCTTCAGTTTGAGTCCTTTCGCGAATTGAATGATGCGTCGTTACGGACTACATGTTTTAAATTACACTTGCATCGAATTGACAGGGTTTTACCCTTCGATATATGTAGTCCCAACTGTGCACAAGAATGATCCTGCTTTTTCTTTTCCTCTCTGATGGGCATTTTTTTAAATTGTCAGAGAATTTTTTTGTCACGTTTTTATTTCACGGATTTTATTACCAATTTTTTCTAAAGCCCTGCAATGCTTTATCAAACTGGTGATATATTTTCTTACCTGCCCACATTTTATTCAAGGTTCCGTTCGTATTCCGCCTGGTAAAGATACCAGATGCGAGCGTTGTGGAGGCAAGCATCTGTATCCTGGCATGAAGCTCCATATTTGTAGAGTTGTGGGCAATCATTTAAAAAATTCATATCCAAGCCAGTCTTTTAACCTATGCCTTATAAATTTCTGAAAAGATTTTTTAAAGGGAAAAAAAAAAAAAAAGACATTTATGAAAATCTTTCAAACTGTTTAACGCATTTATTAATTTTGTATAGATTTGAAAAATTGATTTGGTGCTTTCATTTTCGTGGTGCCCTCTGTTGACAATTGTTCGGGATTTTCAATTATTTCACGGTCTATTTCAAGTCTTGAAAACCCATCTTCGATTAAGAGTCGCAGTTTCCTTAAAAGGCTATCACTGAGAATCTTCCTTGTCGCCGTGATCGTATAGTGGTTAGTACATTGCGTTGTGGCCGCAATAACCCAGGTTCGAATCCTGGTCACGGCAGAGGCTCAAATGCCTTTTTTTTTTAAATAAAAAAAAATTCTGAAACATGCTCGTCTACTCCGAAATATGATCATGAATTCCACAAATACAATGGACGCATATCAAAATATTTTCTTCTCAGCTAATGACTGATATATCACTGCATTTTTGACATTAGTTTTGCATGACAAGGAAATTTTCATATCTAATCTCTTTATCCATCTGAAGAGATGACGGAAACTAAAAGGTCCGCATAAGAATGCGCTTATTAGCATAATAAGAAGAGGAAATTGTGTTAAACAGTATGATATCGCAACAAAGATTTCTAGAGATAACTTTCAGCTACCTTGTAAAGTGCCATAAGTCACAACAATAACACAACACAAGAATTCTGAATAATTTATATTTGGTCTGGTCATAATCTCTCTCCTTCCCGTACAGTCTTCTCCGAAAGAGGTCAATATTCCAGTCCGGAATCGATTAAAATAATAATAGGAAAAAAATTGTCAAATATTTTTTTTATTCTGCCAATGAGTAATAACATTAGAGATTTCGGACGAGGTGGCCGAGTGGTTAAGGCGATGGACTGCTAATCCATTGGGCACTGCCCGCGTGGGTTCGAATCCCATCCTCGTCGTTTCCCGATCTTCAGTTTGAGTCCTTTCGCGAATTGAATGATGCGTCGTTACGGACTACATGTTTTAAATTACACTTGCATCGAATTGACAGGGTTTTACCCTTCGATATATGTAGTCCCAACTGTGCACAAGAATGATCCTGCTTTTTCTTTTCCTCTCTGATGGGCATTTTTTTAAATTGTCAGAGAATTTTTTTGTCACGTTTTTATTTCACGGATTTTATTACCAATTTTTTCTAAAGCCCTGCAATGCTTTATCAAACTGGTGATATATTTTCTTACCTGCCCACATTTTATTCAAGGTTCCGTTCGTATTCCGCCTGGTAAAGATACCAGATGCGAGCGTTGTGGAGGCAAGCATCTGTATCCTGGCATGAAGCTCCATATTTGTAGAGTTGTGGGCAATCATTTAAAAAATTCATATCCAAGCCAGTCTTTTAACCTATGCCTTATAAATTTCTGAAAAGATTTTTTAAAGGGGAAAAAAAAAAAAAAAAGACATTTATGAAAATCTTTCAAACTGTTTAACGCATTTATTAATTTTGTATAGATTTGAAAAATTGATTTGGTGCTTTCATTTTCGTGGTGCCCTCTGTTGACAATTGTTCGGGATTTTCAATTATTTCACGGTCTATTTCAAGTCTTGAAAACCCATCTTCGATTAAGAGTCGCAGTTTCCTTAAAAGGCTATCACTGAGAATCTTCCTTGTCGCCGTGATCGTATAGTGGTTAGTACATTGCGTTGTGGCCGCAATAACCCAGGTTCGAATCCTGGTCACGGCAGAGGCTCAAATGCCTTTTTTTTTTAAATAAAAAAAAATTCTGAAACATGCTCGTCTACTCCGAAATATGATCATGAATTCCACAAATACAATGGACGCATATCAAAATATTTTCTTCTCAGCTAATGACTGATATATCACTGCATTTTTGACATTAGTTTTGCATGACAAGGAAATTTTCATATCTAATCTCTTTATCCATCTGAAGAGATGACGGAAACTAAAAGGTCCGCATAAGAATGCGCTTATTAGCATAATAAGAAGAGGAAATTGTGTTAAACAGTATGATATCGCAACAAAGATTTCTAGAGATAACTTTCAGCTACCTTGTAAAGTGCCATAAGTCACAACAATAACACAACACAAGAATTCTGAATAATTTATATTTGGTCTGGTCATAATCTCTCTCCTTCCCGTACAGTCTTCTCCGAAAGAGGTCAATATTCCAGTCCGGAATCGATTAAAATAATAATAGGAAAAAAATTGTCAAATATTTTTTTTATTCTGCCAATGAGTAATAACATTAGAGATTTCGGACGAGGTGGCCGAGTGGTTAAGGCGATGGACTGCTAATCCATTGGGCACTGCCCGCGTGGGTTCGAATCCCATCCTCGTCGTTTCCCGATCTTCAGTTTGAGTCCTTTCGCGAATTGAATGATGCGTCGTTACGGACTACATGTTTTAAATTACACTTGCATCGAATTGACAGGGTTTTACCCTTCGATATATGTAGTCCCAACTGTGCACAAGAATGATCCTGCTTTTTCTTTTCCTCTCTGATGGGCATTTTTTTAAATTGTCAGAGAATTTTTTTGTCACGTTTTTATTTCACGGATTTTATTACCAATTTTTTCTAAAGCCCTGCAATGCTTTATCAAACTGGTGATATATTTTCTTACCTGCCCACATTTTATTCAAGGTTCCGTTCGTATTCCGCCTGGTAAAGATACCAGATGCGAGCGTTGTGGAGGCAAGCATCTGTATCCTGGCATGAAGCTCCATATTTGTAGAGTTGTGGGCAATCATTTAAAAAATTCATATCCAAGCCAGTCTTTTAACCTATGCCTTATAAATTTCTGAAAAGATTTTTTAAAGGGGGAAAAAAAAAAAAGACATTTATGAAAATCTTTCAAACTGTTTAACGCATTTATTAATTTTGTATAGATTTGAAAAATTGATTTGGTGCTTTCATTTTCGTGGTGCCCTCTGTTGACAATTGTTCGGGATTTTCAATTATTTCACGGTCTATTTCAAGTCTTGAAAACCCATCTTCGATTACGAGTCGCAGTTTCCTTAAAAGGCTATCACTGAGAATCTTCCTTGTCGCCGTGATCGTATAGTGGTTAGTACATTGCGTTGTGGCCGCAATAACCCAGGTTCGAATCCTGGTCACGGCAGAGGCTCAAATGCCTTTTTTTTTTAAATAAAAAAAAATTAAGAAACATGCTCGTCTACTCCGAAATATGATCATGAATTCCACAAATACAATGGACGCATATCAAAATATTTTCTTCTCAGCTAATGACTGATATATCACTGCATTTTTGACATTAGTTTTGCATGACAAGGAAATTTTCATATCTAATCTCTTTATCCATCTGAAGAGATGACGGAAACTAAAAGGTCCGCATAAGAATGCGCTTATTAGCATAATAAGAAGAGGAAATTGTGTTAAACAGTATGATATCGCAACAAAGATTTCTAGAGATAACTTTCAGCTACCTTGTAAAGTGCCATAAGTCACAACAATAACACAACACAAGAATTCTGAATAATTTATATTTGGTCTGGTCATAATCTCTCTCCTTCCCGTACAGTCTTCTCCGAAAGAGGTCAATATTCCAGTCCGGAATCGATTAAAATAATAATAGGAAAAAAATTGTCAAATATTTTTTTTATTCTGCCAATGAGTAATAACATTAGAGATTTCGGACGAGGTGGCCGAGTGGTTAAGGCGATGGACTGCTAATCCATTGGGCACTGCCCGCGTGGGTTCGAATCCCATCCTCGTCGTTTCCCGATCTTCAGTTTGAGTCCTTTCGCGAATTGAATGATGCGTCGTTACGGACTACATGTTTTAAATTACACTTGCATCGAATTGACAGGGTTTTACCCTTCGATATATGTAGTCCCAACTGTGCACAAGAATGATCCTGCTTTTTCTTTTCCTCTCTGATGGGCATTTTTTTAAATTGTCAGAGAATTTTTTTGTCACGTTTTTATTTCACGGATTTTATTACCAATTTTTTCTAAAGCCCTGCAATGCTTTATCAAACTGGTGATATATTTTCTTACCTGCCCACATTTTATTCAAGGTTCCGTTCGTATTCCGCCTGGTAAAGATACCAGATGCGAGCGTTGTGGAGGCAAGCATCTGTATCCTGGCATGAAGCTCCATATTTGTAGAGTTGTGGGCAATCATTTAAAAAATTCATATCCAAGCCAGTCTTTTAACCTATGCCTTATAAATTTCTGAAAAGATTTTTTAAAGGGGGAAAAAAAAAAAAAGACATTTATGAAAATCTTTCAAACTGTTTAACGCATTTATTAATTTTGTATAGATTTGAAAAATTGATTTGGTGCTTTCATTTTCGTGGTGCCCTCTGTTGACAATTGTTCGGGATTTTCAATTATTTCACGGTCTATTTCAAGTCTTGAAAACCCATCTTCGATTAAGAGTCGCAGTTTCCTTAAAAGGCTATCACTGAGAATCTTCCTTGTCGCCGTGATCGTATAGTGGTTAGTACATTGCGTTGTGGCCGCAATAACCCAGGTTCGAATCCTGGTCACGGCAGAGGCTCAAATGCCTTTTTTTTTTAAATAAAAAAAAATTCTGAAACATGCTCGTCTACTCCGAAATATGATCATGAATTCCACAAATACAATGGACGCATATCAAAATATTTTCTTCTCAGCTAATGACTGATATATCACTGCATTTTTGACATTAGTTTTGCATGACAAGGAAATTTTCATATCTAATCTCTTTATCCATCTGAAGAGATGACGGAAACTAAAAGGTCCGCATAAGAATGCGCTTATTAGCATAATAAGAAGAGGAAATTGTGTTAAACAGTATGATATCGCAACAAAGATTTCTAGAGATAACTTTCAGCTACCTTGTAAAGTGCCATAAGTCACAACAATAACACAACACAAGAATTCTGAATAATTTATATTTGGTCTGGTCATAATCTCTCTCCTTCCCGTACAGTCTTCTCCGAAAGAGGTCAATATTCCAGTCCGGAATCGATTAAAATAAAAATAGGAAAAAAATTGTCAAATATTTTTTTTATTCTGCCAATGAGTAATAACATTAGAGATTTCGGTCGAGGTGGCCGAGTGGTTAAGGCGATGGACTGCTAATCCATTGGGCACTGCCCGCGTCGGTTCGAATCCCATCCTCGTCGTTTCCCGATCTTCAGTTTGAGTCCTTTCGCGAATTGAATGATGCGTCGTTACGGACTACATGTTTTAAATTACACTTGCATCGAATTGACAGGGTTTTACCCTTCGATATATGTAGTCCCAACTGTGCACAAGAATGATCCTGCTTTTTCTTTTCCTCTCTGATGGGCATTTTTTTAAATTGTCAGAGAATTTTTTTGTCACGTTTTTATTTCACGGATTTTATTACCAATTTTTTCTAAAGCCCTGCAATGCTTTATCAAACTGGTGATATATTTTCTTACCTGCCCACATTTTATTCAAGGTTCCGTTCGTATTCCGCCTGGTAAAGATACCAGATGCGAGCGTTGTGGAGGCAAGCATCTGTATCCTGGCATGAAGCTCCATATTTGTAGAGTTGTGGGCAATCATTTAAAAAATTCATATCCAAGCCAGTCTTTTAACCTATGCCTTATAAATTTCTGAAAAGATTTTTTAAAGGGGAAAAAAAAAAAAAAAAAAAGACATTTATGAAAATCTTTCAAACTGTTTAACGCATTTATTAATTTTGTATAGATTTGAAAAATTGATTTGGTGCTTTCATTTTCGTGGTGCCCTCTGTTGACAATTGTTCGGGATTTTCAATTATTTCACGGTCTATTTCAAGTCTTGAAAACCCATCTTCGATTAAGAGTCGCAGTTTCCTTAAAAGGCTATCACTGAGAATCTTCCTTGTCGCCGTGATCGTATAGTGGTTAGTACATTGCGTTGTGGCCGCAATAACCCAGGTTCGAATCCTGGTCACGGCAGAGGCTCAAATGCCTTTTTTTTTTAAATAAAAAAAAATTCTGAAACATGCTCGTCTACTCCGAAATATGATCATGAATTCCACAAATACAATGGACGCATATCAAAATATTTTCTTCTCAGCTAATGACTGATATATCACTGCATTTTTGACATTAGTTTTGCATGACAAGGAAATTTTCATATCTAATCTCTTTATCCATCTGAAGAGATGACGGAAACTAAAAGGTCCGCATAAGAATGCGCTTATTAGCATAATAAGAAGAGGAAATTGTGTTAAACAGTATGATATCGCAACAAAGATTTCTAGAGATAACTTTCAGCTACCTTGTAAAGTGCCATAAGTCACAACAATAACACAACACAAGAATTCTGAATAATTTATATTTGGTCTGGTCATAATCTCTCTCCTTCCCGTACAGTCTTCTCCGAAAGAGGTCAATATTCCAGTCCGGAATCGATTAAAATAATAATAGGAAAAAAATTGTCAAATATTTTTTTTATTCTGCCAATGAGTAATAACATTAGAGATTTCGGACGAGGTGGCCGAGTGGTTAAGGCGATGGACTGCTAATCCATTGGGCACTGCCCGCGTGGGTTCGAATCCCATCCTCGTCGTTTCCCGATCTTCAGTTTGAGTCCTTTCGCGAATTGAATGATGCGTCGTTACGGACTACATGTTTTAAATTACACTTGCATCGAATTGACAGGGTTTTACCCTTCGATATATGTAGTCCCAACTGTGCACAAGAATGATCCTGCTTTTTCTTTTCCTCTCTGATGGGCATTTTTTTAAATTGTCAGAGAATTTTTTTGTCACGTTTTTATTTCACGGATTTTATTACCAATTTTTTCTAAAGCCCTGCAATGCTTTATCAAACTGGTGATATATTTTCTTACCTGCCCACATTTTATTCAAGGTTCCGTTCGTATTCCGCCTGGTAAAGATACCAGATGCGAGCGTTGTGGAGGCAAGCATCTGTATCCTGGCATGAAGCTCCATATTTGTAGAGTTGTGGGCAATCATTTAAAAAATTCATATCCAAGCCAGTCTTTTAACCTATGCCTTATAAATTTCTGAAAAGATTTTTTAAAGGGGGAAAAAAAAAAAAGACATTTATGAAAATCTTTCAAACTGTTTAACGCATTTATTAATTTTGTATAGATTTGAAAAATTGATTTGGTGCTTTCATTTTCGTGGTGCCCTCTGTTGACAATTGTTCGGGATTTTCAATTATTTCACGGTCTATTTCAAGTCTTGAAAACCCATCTTCGATTAAGAGTCGCAGTTTCCTTAAAAGGCTATCACTGAGAATCTTCCTTGTCGCCGTGATCGTATAGTGGTTAGTACATTGCGTTGTGGCCGCAATAACCCAGGTTCGAATCCTGGTCACGGCAGAGGCTCAAATGCCTTTTTTTTTAAATAAAAAAAAATTCTGAAACATGCTCGTCTACTCCGAAATATGATCATGAATTCCACAAATACAATGGACGCATATCAAAATATTTTCTTCTCAGCTAATGACTGATATATCACTGCATTTTTGACATTAGTTTTGCATGAGAAGGAAATTTTCATATCTAATCTCTTTATCCATCTGAAGAGATGACGGAAACTAAAAGGTCCGCATAAGAATGCGCTTATTAGCATAATAAGAAGAGGAAATTGTGTTAAACAGTATGATATCGCAACAAAGATTTCTAGAGATAACTTTCAGCTACCTTGTAAAGTGCCATAAGTCACAACAATAACACAACACAAGAATTCTGAATAATTTATATTTGGTCTGGTCATAATCTCTCTCCTTCCCGTACAGTCTTCTCCGAAAGAGGTCAATATTCCAGTCCGGAATCGATTAAAATAATAATAGGAAAAAAAATGTCAAATATTTTTTTTATTCTGCCAATGAGTAATAACATTAGAGATTTCGGACGAGGTGGCCGAGTGGTTAAGGCGATGGACTGCTAATCCATTGGGCACTGCCCGCGTGGGTTCGAATCCCATCCTCGTCGTTTCCCGATCTTCAGTTTGAGTCCTTTCGCGAATTGAATGATGCGTCGTTACGGACTACATGTTTTAAATTACACTTGCATCGAATTGACAGGGTTTTACCCTTCGATATATGTAGTCCCAACTGTGCACAAGAATGATCCTGCTTTTTCTTTTCCTCTCTGATGGGCATTTTTTTAAATTGTCAGAGAATTTTTTTGTCACGTTTTTATTTCACGGATTTTATTACCAATTTTTTCTAAAGCCCTGCAATGCTTTATCAAACTGGTGATATATTTTCTTACCTGCCCACATTTTATTCAAGGTTCCGTTCGTATTCCGCCTGGTAAAGATACCAGATGCGAGCGTTGTGGAGGCAAGCATCTGTATCCTGGCATGAAGCTCCATATTTGTAGAGTTGTGGGCAATCATTTAAAAAATTCATATCCAAGCCAGTCTTTTAACCTATGCCTTATAAATTTCTGAAAAGATTTTTTAAAGGGAAAAAAAAAAAAAAAAAAAAGACATTTATGAAAATTTTTCAAACTGTTTAACGCATTTATTAATTTTGTATAGATTTGAAAAATTGATTTGGTGCTTTCATTTTCGTGGTGCCCTCTGTTGACAATTGTTCGGGATTTTCAATTATTTCACGGTCTATTTCAAGTCTTGAAAACCCATCTTCGATTAAGAGTCGCAGTTTCCTTAAAAGGCTATCACTGAGAATCTTCCTTGTCGCCGTGATCGTATAGTGGTTAGTACATTGCGTTGTGGCCGCAATAACCCAGGTTCGAATCCTGGTCACGGCAGAGGCTCAAATGCCTTTTTTTTTTAAATAAAAAAAAATTCTGAAACATGCTCGTCTACTCCGAAATATGATCATGAATTCCACAAATACAATGGACGCATATCAAAATATTTTCTTCTCAGCTAATGACTGATATATCACTGCATTTTTGACATTAGTTTTGCATGACAAGGAAATTTTCATATCTAATCTCTTTATCCATCTGAAGAGATGACGGAAACTAAAAGGTCCGCATAAGAATGCGCTTATTAGCATAATAAGAAGAGGAAATTGTGTTAAACAGTATGATATCGCAACAAAGATTTCTAGAGATAACTTTCAGCTACCTTGTAAAGTGCCATAAGTCACAACAATAACACAACACAAGAATTCTGAATAATTTATATTTGGTCTGGTCATAATCTCTCTCCTTCCCGTACAGTCTTCTCCGAAAGAGGTCAATATTCCAGTCCGGAATCGATTAAAATAATAATAGGAAAAAAATTGTCAAATATTTTTTTTATTCTGCCAATGAGTAATAACATTAGAGATTTCGGACGAGGTGGCCGAGTGGTTAAGGCGATGGACTGCTAATCCATTGGGCACTGCCCGCGTGGGTTCGAATCCCATCCTCGTCGTTTCCCGATCTTCAGTTTGAGTCCTTTCGCGAATTGAATGATGCGTCGTTACGGACTACATGTTTTAAATTACACTTGCATCGAATTGACAGGGTTTTACCCTTCGATATATGTAGTCCCAACTGTGCACAAGAATGATCCTGCTTTTTCTTTTCCTCTCTGATGGGCATTTTTTTAAATTGTCAGAGAATTTTTTTGTCACGTTTTTATTTCACGGATTTTATTACCAATTTTTTCTAAAGCCCTGCAATGCTTTATCAAACTGGTGATATATTTTCTTACCTGCCCACATTTTATTCAAGGTTCCGTTCGTATTCCGCCTGGTAAAGATACCAGATGCGAGCGTTGTGGAGGCAAGCATCTGTATCCTGGCATGAAGCTCCATATTTGTAGAGTTGTGGGCAATCATTTAAAAAATTCATATCCAAGCCAGTCTTTTAACCTATGCCTTATAAATTTCTGAAAAGATTTTTTAAAGGGAAAAAAAAAAAAAAAGACATTTATGAAAATCTTTCAAACTGTTTAACGCATTTATTAATTTTGTATAGATTTGAAAAATTGATTTGGTGCTTTCATTTTCGTGGTGCCCTCTGTTGACAATTGTTCGGGATTTTCAATTATTTCACGGTCTATTTCAAGTCTTGAAAACCCATCTTCGATTAAGAGTCGCAGTTTCCTTAAAAGGCTATCACTGAGAATCTTCCTTGTCGCCGTGATCGTATAGTGGTTAGTACATTGCGTTGTGGCCGCAATAACCCAGGTTCGAATCCTGGTCACGGCAGAGGCTCAAATGCCTTTTTTTTTAAATAAAAAAAAATTCTGAAACATGCTCGTCTACTCCGAAATATGATCATGAATTCCACAAATACAATGGACGCATATCAAAATATTTTCTTCTCAGCTAATGACTGATATATCACTGCATTTTTGACATTAGTTTTGCATGACAAGGAAATTTTCATATCTAATCTCTTTATCCATCTGAAGAGATGACGGAAACTAAAAGGTCCGCATAAGAATGCGCTTATTAGCATAATAAGAAGAGGAAATTGTGTTAAACAGTATGATATCGCAACAAAGATTTCTAGAGATAACTTTCAGCTACCTTGTAAAGTGCCATAAGTCACAACAATAACACAACACAAGAATTCTGAATAATTTATATTTGGTCTGGTCATAATCTCTCTCCTTCCCGTACAGTCTTCTCCGAAAGAGGTCAATATTCCAGTCCGGAATCGATTAAAATAATAATAGGAAAAAATTTGTCAAATATTTTTTTTATTCTGCCAATGAGTAATAACATTAGAGATTTCGGACGAGGTGGCCGAGTGGTTAAGGCGATGGACTGCTAATCCATTGGGCACTGCCCGCGTGGGTTCGAATCCCATCCTCGTCGTTTCCCGATCTTCAGTTTGAGTCCTTTTGCGAATTGAATGATGCGTCGTTACGGACTACATGTTTTAAATTACACTTGCATCGAATTGACAGGGTTTTACCCTTCGATATATGTAGTCGAAACTGTGCACAAGAATGATCCTGCTTTTTCTTTTCCTCTCTGATGGGCATTTTTTTAAATTGTCAGAGAATTTTTTTGTCACGTTTTTATTTCACGGATTTTATTACCAATTTTTTCTAAAGCCCTGCAATGCTTTATCAAACTGGTGATATATTTTCTTACCTGCCCACATTTTATTCAAGGTTCCGTTCGTATTCCGCCTGGTAAAGATACCAGATGCGAGCGTTGTGGAGGCAAGCATCTGTATCCTGGCATGAAGCTCCATATTTGTAGAGTTGTGGGCAATCATTTAAAAAATTCATATCCAAGCCAGTCTTTTAACCTATGCCTTATAAATTTCTGAAAAGATTTTTTAAAGGGGAAAAAAAAAAAAAAAAAAAGACATTTATGAAAATCTTTCAAACTGTTTAACGCATTTATTAATTTTGTATAGATTTGAAAAATTGATTTGGTGCTTTCATTTTCGTGGTGCCCTCTGTTGACAATTGTTCGGGATTTTCAATTATTTCACGGTCTATTTCAAGTCTTGAAAACCCATCTTCGATTAAGAGTCGCAGTTTCCTTAAAAGGCTATCACTGAGAATCTTCCTTGTCGCCGTGATCGTATAGTGGTTAGTACATTGCGTTGTGGCCGCAATAACCCAGGTTCGAATCCTGGTCACGGCAGAGGCTCAAATGCCTTTTTTTTTTAAATAAAAAAAAATTCTGAAACATGCTCGTCTACTCCGAAATATGATCATGAATTCCACAAATACAATGGACGCATATCAAAATATTTTCTTCTCAGCTAATGACTGATATATCACTGCATTTTTGACATTAGTTTTGCATGACAAGGAAATTTTCATATCTAATCTCTTTATCCATCTGAAGAGATGACGGAAACTAAAAGGTCCGCATAAGAATGCGCTTATTAGCATAATAAGAAGAGGAAATTGTGTTAAACAGTATGATATCGCAACAAAGATTTCTAGAGATAACTTTCAGCTACCTTGTAAAGTGCCATAAGTCACAACAATAACACAACACAAGAATTCTGAATAATTTATATTTGGTCTGGTCATAATCTCTCTCCTTCCCGTACAGTCTTCTCCGAAAGAGGTCAATATTCCAGTCCGGAATCGATTAAAATAATAATAGGAAAAAAATTGTCAAATATTTTTTTTATTCTGCCAATGAGTAATAACATTAGAGATTTCGAACGAGGTGGCCGAGTGGTTAAGGCGATGGACTGCTAATCCATTGGGCACTGCCCGCGTGGGTTCGAATCCCATCCTCGTCGTTTCCCGATCTTCAGTTTGAGTCCTTTCGCGAATTGAATGATGCGTCGTTACGGACTACATGTTTTAAATTACACTTGCATCGAATTGACAGGGTTTTACCCTTCGATATATGTAGTCCCAACTGTGCACAAGAATGATCCTGCTTTTTCTTTTCCTCTCTGATGGGCATTTTTTTAAATTGTCAGAGAATTTTTTTGTCACGTTTTTATTTCACGGATTTTATTACCAATTTTTTCTAAAGCCCTGCAATGCTTTATCAAACTGGTGATATATTTTCTTACCTGCCCACATTTTATTCAAGGTTCCGTTCGTATTCCGCCTGGTAAAGATACCAGATGCGAGCGTTGTGGAGGCAAGCATCTGTATCCTGGCATGAAGCTCCATATTTGTAGAGTTGTGGGCAATCATTTAAAAAATTCATATCCAAGCCAGTCTTTTAACCTATGCCTTATAAATTTCTGAAAAGATTTTTTAAAGGGGGAAAAAAAAAAAAAAAAAAAAGACATTTATGAAAATCTTTCAAACTGTTTAACGCATTTATTAATTTTGTATAGATTTGAAAAATTGATTTGGTGCTTTCATTTTCGTGGTGCCCTCTGTTGACAATTGTTCGGGATTTTCAATTATTTCACGGTCTATTTCAAGTCTTGAAAACCCATCTTCGATTACGAGTCGCAGTTTCCTTAAAAGGCTATCACTGAGAATCTTCCTTGTCGCCGTGATCGTATAGTGGTTAGTACATTGCGTTGTGGCCGCAATAACCCAGATTCGAATCCTGGTCACGGCAGAGGCTCAAATGCCTTTTTTTTTAAATAAAAAAAAATTCTGAAACATGCTCGTCTACTCCGAAATATGATCATGAATTCCACAAATACAATGGACGCATATCAAAATATTTTCTTCTCAGCTAATGACTGATATATCACTGCATTTTTGACATTAGTTTTGCATGACAAGGAAATTTTCATATCTAATCTCTTTATCCATCTGAAGAGATGACGGAAACTAAAAGGTCCGCATAAGAATGCGCTTATTAGCATAATAAGAAGAGGAAATTGTGTTAAACAGTATGATATCGCAACAAAGATTTCTAGAGATAACTTTCAGCTACCTTGTAAAGTGCCATAAGTCACAACAATAACACAACACAAGAATTCTGAATAATTTATATTTGGTCTGGTCATAATCTCTCTCCTTCCCGTACAGTCTTCTCCGAAAGAGGTCAATATTCCAGTCCGGAATCGATTAAAATAATAATAGGAAAAAAATTGTCAAATATTTTTTTTATTCTGCCAATGAGTAATAACATTAGAGATTTCGGACGAGGTGGCCGAGTGGTTAAGGCGATGGACTGCTAATCCATTGGGCACTGCCCGCGTGGGTTCGAATCCCATCCTCGTCGTTTCCCGATCTTCAGTTTGAGTCCTTTCGCGAATTGAATGATGCGTCGTTACGGACTACATGTTTTAAATTACACTTGCATCGAATTGACAGGGTTTTACCCTTCGATATATGTAGTCCCAACTGTGCACAAGAATGATCCTGCTTTTTCTTTTCCTCTCTGATGGGCATTTTTTTAAATTGTCAGAGAATTTTTTTGTCACGTTTTTATTTCACGGATTTTATTACCAATTTTTTCTAAAGCCCTGCAATGCTTTATCAAACTGGTGATATATTTTCTTACCTGCCCACATTTTATTCAAGGTTCCGTTCGTATTCCGCCTGGTAAAGATACCAGATGCGAGCGTTGTGGAGGCAAGCATCTGTATCCTGGCATGAAGCTCCATATTTGTAGAGTTGTGGGCAATCATTTAAAAAATTCATATCCAAGCCAGTCTTTTAACCTATGCCTTATAAATTTCTGAAAAGATTTTTTAAAGGGAAAAAAAAAAAAAAAAGACATTTATGAAAATCTTTCAAACTGTTTAACGCATTTATTAATTTTGTATAGATTTGAAAAATTGATTTGGCGCTTTCATTTTCGTGGTGCCCTCTGTTGACAATTGTTCGGGATTTTCAATTATTTCACGGTCTATTTCAAGTCTTGAAAACCCATCTTCGATTAAGAGTCGCAGTTTCCTTAAAAGGCTATCACTGAGAATCTTCCTTGTCGCCGTGATCGTATAGTGGTTAGTACATTGCGTTGTGGCCGCAATAACCCAGGTTCGAATCCTGGTCACGGCAGAGGCTCAAATGCCTTTTTTTTTTAAATAAAAAAAAATTCTGAAACATGCTCGTCTACTCCGAAATATGATCATGAATTCCACAAATACAATGGACGCATATCAAAATATTTTCTTCTCAGCTAATGACTGATATATCACTGCATTTTTGACATTAGTTTTGCATGACAAGGAAATTTTCATATCTAATCTCTTTATCCATCTGAAGAGATGACGGAAACTAAAAGGTCCGCATAAGAATGCGCTTATTAGCATAATAAGAAGAGGAAATTGTGTTAAACAGTATGATATCGCAACAAAGATTTCTAGAGATAACTTTCAGCTACCTTGTAAAGTGCCATAAGTCACAACAATAACACAACACAAGAATTCTGAATAATTTATATTTGGTCTGGTCATAATCTCTCTCCTTCCCGTACAGTCTTCTCCGAAAGAGGTCAATATTCCAGTCCGGAATCGATTAAAATAATAATAGGAAAAAAATTGTCAAATATTTTTTTTATTCTGCCAATGAGTAATAACATTAGAGATTTCGGACGAGGTGGCCGAGTGGTTAAGGCGATGGACTGCTAATCCATTGGGCACTGCCCGCGTGGGTTCGAATCCCATCCTCGTCGTTTCCCGATCTTCAGTTTGAGTCCTTTCGCGAATTGAATGATGCGTCGTTACGGACTACATGTTTTAAATTACACTTGCATCGAATTGACAGGGTTTTACCCTTCGATATATGTAGTCCCAACTGTGCACAAGAATGATCCTGCTTTTTCTTTTCCTCTCTGATGGGCATTTTTTTAAATTGTCAGAGAATTTTTTTGTCACGTTTTTATTTCACGGATTTTATTACCAATTTTTTCTAAAGCCCTGCAATGCTTTATCAAACTGGTGATATATTTTCTTACCTGCCCACATTTTATTCAAGGTTCCGTTCGTATTCCGCCTGGTAAAGATACCAGATGCGAGCGTTGTGGAGGCAAGCATCTGTATCCTGGCATGAAGCTCCATATTTGTAGAGTTGTGGGCAATCATTTAAAAAATTCATATCCAAGCCAGTCTTTTAACCTATGCCTTATAAATTTCTGAAAAGATTTTTTAAAGGGAAAAAAAAAAAAAAAGACATTTATGAAAATCTTTCAAACTGTTTAACGCATTTATTAATTTTGTATAGATTTGAAAAATTGATTTGGTGCTTTCATTTTCGTGGTGCCCTCTGTTGACAATTGTTCGGGATTTTCAATTATTTCACGGTCTATTTCAAGTCTTGAAAACCCATCTTCGATTACGAGTCGCAGTTTCCTTAAAAGGCTATCACTGAGAATCTTCCTTGTCGCCGTGATCGTATAGTGGTTAGTACATTGCGTTGTGGCCGCAATAACCCAGGTTCGAATCCTGGTCACGGCAGAGGCTCAAATGCCTTTTTTTTTAAATAAAAAAAAATTCTGAAACATGCTCGTCTACTCCGAAATATGATCATGAATTCCACAAATACAATGGACGCATATCAAAATATTTTCTTCTCAGCTAATGACTGATATATCACTGCATTTTTGACATTAGTTTTGCATGACAAGGAAATTTTCATATCTAATCTCTTTATCCATCTGAAGAGATGACGGAAACTAAAAGGTCCGCATAAGAATGCGCTTATTAGCATAATAAGAAGAGGAAATTGTGTTAAACAGTATGATATCGCAACAAAGATTTCTAGAGATAACTTTCAGCTACCTTGTAAAGTGCCATAAGTCACAACAATAACACAACACAAGAATTCTGAATAATTTATATTTGGTCTGGTCATAATCTCTCTCCTTCCCGTACAGTCTTCTCCGAAAGAGGTCAATATTCCAGTCCGGAATCGATTAAAATAATAATAGGAAAAAAATTGTCAAATATTTTTTTTATTCTGCCAATGAGTAATAACATTAGAGATTTCGGACGAGGTGGCCGAGTGGTTAAGGCGATGGACTGCTAATCCATTGGGCACTGCCCGCGTGGGTTCGAATCCCATCCTCGTCGTTTCCCGATCTTCAGTTTGAGTCCTTTCGCGAATTGAATGATGCGTCGTTACGGACTACATGTTTTAAATTACACTTGCATCGAATTGACAGGGTTTTACCCTTCGATATATGTAGTCCCAACTGTGCACAAGAATGATCCTGCTTTTTCTTTTCCTCTCTGATGGGCATTTTTTTAAATTGTCAGAGAATTTTTTTGTCACGTTTTTATTTCACGGATTTTATTACCAATTTTTTCTAAAGCCCTGCAATGCTTTATCAAACTGGTGATATATTTTCTTACCTGCCCACATTTTATTCAAGGTTCCGTTCGTATTCCGCCTGGTAAAGATACCAGATGCGAGCGTTGTGGAGGCAAGCATCTGTATCCTGGCATGAAGCTCCATATTTGTAGAGTTGTGGGCAATCATTTAAAAAATTCATATCCAAGCCAGTCTTTTAACCTATGCCTTATAAATTTCTGAAAAGATTTTTTAAAGGGAAAAAAAAAAAAAAAGACATTTATGAAAATCTTTCAAACTGTTTAACGCATTTATTAATTTTGTATAGATTTGAAAAATTGATTTGGTGCTTTCATTTTCGTGGTGCCCTCTGTTGACAATTGTTCGGGATTTTCAATTATTTCACGGTCTATTTCAAGTCTTGAAAACCCATCTTCGATTACGAGTCGCAGTTTCCTTAAAAGGCTATCACTGAGAATCTTCCTTGTCGCCGTGATCGTATAGTGGTTAGTACATTGCGTTGTGGCCGCAATAACCCAGGTTCGAATCCTGGTCACGGCAGAGGCTCAAATGCCTTTTTTTTTAAATAAAAAAAAATTCTGAAACATGCTCGTCTACTCCGAAATATGATCATGAATTCCACAAATACAATGGACGCATATCAAAATATTTTCTTCTCAGCTAATGACTGATATATCACTGCATTTTTGACATTAGTTTTGCATGACAAGGAAATTTTCATATCTAATCTCTTTATCCATCTGAAGAGATGACGGAAACTAAAAGGTCCGCATAAGAATGCGCTTATTAGCATAATAAGAAGAGGAAATTGTGTTAAACAGTATGATATCGCCACAAAGATTTCTAGAGATAACTTTCAGCTACCTTGTAAAGTGCCATAAGTCACAACAATAACACAACACAAGAATTCTGAATAATTTATATTTGGTCTGGTCATAATCTCTCTCCTTCCCGTACAGTCTTCTCCGAAAGAGGTCAATATTCCAGTCCGGAATCGATTAAAATAATAATAGGAAAAAAATTGTCAAATATTTTTTTTATTCTGCCAATGAGTAATAACATTAGAGATTTCGGACGAGGTGGCCGAGTGGTTAAGGCGATGGACTGCTAATCCATTGGGCACTGCCCGCGTGGGTTCGAATCCCATCCTCGTCGTTTCCCGATCTTCAGTTTGAGTCCTTTCGCGAATTGAATGATGCGTCGTTACGGACTACATGTTTTAAATTACACTTGCATCGAATTGACAGGGTTTTACCCTTCGATATATGTAGTCCCAACTGTGCACAAGAATGATCCTGCTTTTTCTTTTCCTCTCTGATGGGCATTTTTTTAAATTGTCAGAGAATTTTTTTGTCACGTTTTTATTTCACGGATTTTATTACCAATTTTTTCTAAAGCCCTGCAATGCTTTATCAAACTGGTGATATATTTTCTTACCTGCCCACATTTTATTCAAGGTTCCGTTCGTATTCCGCCTGGTAAAGATACCAGATGCGAGCGTTGTGGAGGCAAGCATCTGTATCCTGGCATGAAGCTCCATATTTGTAGAGTTGTGGGCAATCATTTAAAAAATTCATATCCAAGCCAGTCTTTTAACCTATGCCTTATAAATTTCTGAAAAGATTTTTTAAAGGGGGGGAAAAAAAAAAAGACATTTATGAAAATCTTTCAAACTGTTTAACGCATTTATTAATTTTGTATAGATTTGAAAAATTGATTTGGTGCTTTCATTTTCGTGGTGCCCTCTGTTGACAATTGTTCGGGATTTTCAATTATTTCACGGTCTATTTCAAGTCTTGAAAACCCATCTTCGATTAAGAGTCGCAGTTTCCTTAAAAGGCTATCACTGAGAATCTTCCTTGTCGCCGTGATCGTATAGTGGTTAGTACATTGCGTTGTGGCCGCAATAACCCAGGTTCGAATCCTGGTCACGGCAGAGGCTCAAATGCCTTTTTTTTTTAAATAAAAAAAAATTCTGAAACATGCTCGTCTACTCCGAAATATGATCATGAATTCCACAAATACAATGGACGCATATCAAAATATTTTCTTCTCAGCTAATGACTGATATATCACTGCATTTTTGACATTAGTTTTGCATGACAAGGAAATTTTCATATCTAATCTCTTTATCCATCTGAAGAGATGACGGAAACTAAAAGGTCCGCATAAGAATGCGCTTATTAGCATGATAAGAAGAGGAAATTGTGTTAAACAGTATGATATCGCAACAAAGATTTCTAGAGATAACTTTCAGCTACCTTGTAAAGTGCCATAAGTCACAACAATAACACAACACAAGAATTCTGAATAATTTATATTTGGTCTGGTCATAATCTCTCTCCTTCCCGTACAGTCTTCTCCGAAAGAGGTCAATATTCCAGTCCGGAATCGATTAAAATAATAATAGGAAAAAAATTGTCAAATATTTTTTTTATTCTGCCAATGAGTAATAACATTAGAGATTTCGGACGAGGTGGCCGAGTGGTTAAGGCGATGGACTGCTAATCCATTGGGCACTGCCCGCGTGGGTTCGAATCCCATCCTCGTCGTTTCCCGATCTTCAGTTTGAGTCCTTTCGCGAATTGAATGATGCGTCGTTACGGACTACATGTTTTAAATTACACTTGCATCGAATTGACAGGGTTTTACCCTTCGATATATGTAGTCCCAACTGTGCACAAGAATGATCCTGCTTTTTCTTTTCCTCTCTGATGGGCATTTTTTTAAATTGTCAGAGAATTTTTTTGTCACGTTTTTATTTCACGGATTTTATTACCAATTTTTTCTAAAGCCCTGCAATGCTTTATCAAACTGGTGATATATTTTCTTACCTGCCCACATTTTATTCAAGGTTCCGTTCGTATTCCGCCTGGTAAAGATACCAGATGCGAGCGTTGTGGAGGCAAGCATCTGTATCCTGGCATGAAGCTCCATATTTGTAGAGTTGTGGGCAATCATTTAAAAAATTCATATCCAAGCCAGTCTTTTAACCTATGCCTTATAAATTTCTGAAAAGATTTTTTAAAGGGAAAAAAAAAAAAAAGACATTTATGAAAATCTTTCAAACTGTTTAACGCATTTATTAATTTTGTATAGATTTGAAAAATTGATTTGGTGCTTTCATTTTCGTGGTGCCCTCTGTTGACAATTGTTCGGGATTTTCAATTATTTCACGGTCTATTTCAAGTCTTGAAAACCCATCTTCGATTAAGAGTCGCAGTTTCCTTAAAAGGCTATCACTGAGAATCTTCCTTGTCGCCGTGATCGTATAGTGGTTAGTACATTGCGTTGTGGCCGCAATAACCCAGGTTCGAATCCTGGTCACGGCAGAGGCTCAAATGCCTTTTTTTTTTAAATAAAAAAAAATTCTGAAACATGCTCGTCTACTCCGAAATATGATCATGAATTCCACAAATACAATGGACGCATATCAAAATATTTTCTTCTCAGCTAATGACTGATATATCACTGCATTTTTGACATTAGTTTTGCATGACAAGGAAATTTTCATATCTAATCTCTTTATCCATCTGAAGAGATGACGGAAACTAAAAGGTCCGCATAAGAATGCGCTTATTAGCATAATAAGAAGAGGAAATTGTGTTAAACAGTATGATATCGCAACAAAGATTTCTAGAGATAACTTTCAGCTACCTTGTAAAGTGCCATAAGTCACAACAATAACACAACACAAGAATTCTGAATAATTTATATTTGGTCTGGTCATAATCTCTCTCCTTCCCGTACAGTCTTCTCCGAAAGAGGTCAATATTCCAGTCCGGAATCGATTAAAATAATAATAGGAAAAAAAATGTCAAATATTTTTTTTATTCTGCCAATGAGTAATAACATTAGAGATTTCGGACGAGGTGGCCGAGTGGTTAAGGCGATGGACTGCTAATCCATTGGGCACTGCCCGCGTGGGTTCGAATCCCATCCTCGTCGTTTCCCGATCTTCAGTTTGAGTCCTTTCGCGAATTGAATGATGCGTCGTTACGGACTACATGTTTTAAATTACACTTGCATCGAATTGACAGGGTTTTACCCTTCGATATATGTAGTCCCAACTGTGCACAAGAATGATCCTGCTTTTTCTTTTCCTCTCTGATGGGCATTTTTTTAAATTGTCAGAGAATTTTTTTGTCACGTTTTTATTTCACGGATTTTATTACCAATTTTTTCTAAAGCCCTGCAATGCTTTATCAAACTGGTGATATATTTTCTTACCTGCCCACATTTTATTCAAGGTTCCGTTCGTATTCCGCCTGGTAAAGATACCAGATGCGAGCGTTGTGGAGGCAAGCATCTGTATCCTGGCATGAAGCTCCATATTTGTAGAGTTGTGGGCAATCATTTAAAAAATTCATATCCAAGCCAGTCTTTTAACCTATGCCTTATAAATTTCTGAAAAGATTTTTTAAAGGGGGGAAAAAAAAAAAAGACATTTATGAAAATCTTTCAAACTGTTTAACGCATTTATTAATTTTGTATAGATTTGAAAAATTGATTTGGTGCTTTCATTTTCGTGGTGCCCTCTGTTGACAATTGTTCGGGATTTTCAATTATTTCACGGTCTATTTCAAGTCTTGAAAACCCATCTTCGATTAAGAGTCGCAGTTTCCTTAAAAGGCTATCACTGAGAATCTTCCTTGTCTCCGTGATCGTATAGTGGTTAGTACATTGCGTTGTGGCCGCAATAACCCAGGTTCGAATCCTGGTCACGGCAGAGGCTCAAATGCCTTTTTTTTTTAAATAAAAAAAAATTCTGAAACATGCTCGTCTACTCCGAAATATGATCATGAATTCCACAAATACAATGGACGCATATCAAAATATTTTCTTCTCAGCTAATGACTGATATATCACTGCATTTTTGACATTAGTTTTGCATGAGAAGGAAATTTTCATATCTAATCTCTTTATCCATCTGAAGAGATGACGGAAATTAAAAGGTCCGCATAAGAATGCGCTTATTAGCATAATAAGAAGAGGAAATTGTGTTAAACAGTATGATATCGCAACAAAGATTTCTAGAGATAACTTTCAGCTACCTTGTAAAGTGCCATAAGTCACAACAATAACACAACACAAGAATTCTGAATAATTTATATTTGGTCTGGTCATAATCTCTCTCCTTCCCGTACAGTCTTCTCCGAAAGAGGTCAATATTCCAGTCCGGAATCGATTAAAATAATAATAGGAAAAAAATTGTCAAATATTTTTTTTATTCTGCCAATGAGTAATAACATTAGAGATTTCGGACGAGGTGGCCGAGTGGTTAAGGCGATGGACTGCTAATCCATTGGGCACTGCCCGCGTGGGTTCGAATCCCATCCTCGTCGTTTCCCGATCTTCAGTTTGAGTCCTTTCGCGAATTGAATGATGCGTCGTTACGGACTACATGTTTTAAATTACACTTGCATCGAATTGACAGGGTTTTACCCTTCGATATATGTAGTCCCAACTGTGCACAAGAATGATCCTGCTTTTTCTTTTCCTCTCTGATGGGCATTTTTTTAAATTGTCAGAGAATTTTTTTGTCACGTTTTTATTTCACGGATTTTATTACCAATTTTTTCTAAAGCCCTGCAATGCTTTATCAAACTGGTGATATATTTTCTTACCTGCCCACATTTTATTCAAGGTTCCGTTCGTATTCCGCCTGGTAAAGATACCAGATGCGAGCGTTGTGGAGGCAAGCATCTGTATCCTGGCATGAAGCTCCATATTTGTAGAGTTGTGGGCAATCATTTAAAAAATTCATATCCAAGCCAGTCTTTTAACCTATGCCTTATAAATTTCTGAAAAGATTTTTTAAAGGGAAAAAAAAAAAAAAAAAAGACATTTATGAAAATCTTTCAAACTGTTTAACGCATTTATTAATTTTGTATAGATTTGAAAAATTGATTTGGTGCTTTCATTTTCGTGGTGCCCTCTGTTGACAATTGTTCGGGATTTTCAATTATTTCACGGTCTATTTCAAGTCTTGAAAACCCATCTTCGATTAAGAGTCGCAGTTTCCTTAAAAGGCTATCACTGAGAATCTTCCTTGTCGCCGTGATCGTATAGTGGTTAGTACATTGCGTTGTGGCCGCAATAACCCAGGTTCGAATCCTGGTCACGGCAGAGGCTCAAATGCCTTTTTTTTTTAAATAAAAAAAAATTCTGAAACATGCTCGTCTACTCCGAAATATGATCATGAATTCCACAAATACAATGGACGCATATCAAAATATTTTCTTCTCAGCTAATGACTGATATATCACTGCATTTTTGACATTAGTTTTGCATGACAAGGAAATTTTCATATCTAATCTCTTTATCCATCTGAAGAGATGACGGAAACTAAAAGGTCCGCATAAGAATGCGCTTATTAGCATAATAAGAAGAGGAAATTGTGTTAAACAGTATGATATCGCAACAAAGATTTCTAGAGATAACTTTCAGCTACCTTGTAAAGTGCCATAAGTCACAACAATAACACAACACAAGAATTCTGAATAATTTATATTTGGTCTGGTCATAATCTCTCTCCTTCCCGTACAGTCTTCTCCGAAAGAGGTCAATATTCCAGTCCGGAATCGATTAAAATAATAATAGGAAAAAAATTGTCAAATATTTTTTTTATTCTGCCAATGAGTAATAACATTAGAGATTTCGGACGAGGTGGCCGAGTGGTTAAGGCGATGGACTGCTAATCCATTGGGCACTGCCCGCGTGGGTTCGAATCCCATCCTCGTCGTTTCCCGATCTTCAGTTTGAGTCCTTTCGCGAATTGAATGATGCGTCGTTACGGACTACATGTTTTAAATTACACTTGCATCGAATTGACAGGGTTTTACCCTTCGATATATGTAGTCCCAACTGTGCACAAGAATGATCCTGCTTTTTCTTTTCCTCTCTGATGGGCATTTTTTTAAATTGTCAGAGAATTTTTTTGTCACGTTTTTATTTCACGGATTTTATTACCAATTTTTTCTAAAGCCCTGCAATGCTTTATCAAACTGGTGATATATTTTCTTACCTGCCCACATTTTATTCAAGGTTCCGTTCGTATTCCGCCTGGTAAAGATACCAGATGCGAGCGTTGTGGAGGCAAGCATCTGTATCCTGGCATGAAGCTCCATATTTGTAGAGTTGTGGGCAATCATTTAAAAAATTCATATCCAAGCCAGTCTTTTAACCTATGCCTTATAAATTTCTGAAAAGATTTTTTAAAGGGGGGAAAAAAAAAAAAGACATTTATGAAAATCTTTCAAACTGTTTAACGCATTTATTAATTTTGTATAGATTTGAAAAATTGATTTGGTGCTTTCATTTTCGTGGTGCCCTCTGTTGACAATTGTTCGGGATTTTCAATTATTTCACGGTCTATTTCAAGTCTTGAAAACCCATCTTCGATTAAGAGTCGCAGTTTCCTTAAAAGGCTATCACTGAGAATCTTCCTTGTCTCCGTGATCGTATAGTGGTTAGTACATTGCGTTGTGGCCGCAATAACCCAGGTTCGAATCCTGGTCACGGCAGAGGCTCAAATGCCTTTTTTTTTTAAATAAAAAAAAATTCTGAAACATGCTCGTCTACTCCGAAATATGATCATGAATTCCACAAATACAATGGACGCATATCAAAATATTTTCTTCTCAGCTAATGACTGATATATCACTGCATTTTTGACATTAGTTTTGCATGAGAAGGAAATTTTCATATCTAATCTCTTTATCCATCTGAAGAGATGACGGAAATTAAAAGGTCCGCATAAGAATGCGCTTATTAGCATAATAAGAAGAGGAAATTGTGTTAAACAGTATGATATCGCAACAAAGATTTCTAGAGATAACTTTCAGCTACCTTGTAAAGTGCCATAAGTCACAACAATAACACAACACAAGAATTCTGAATAATTTATATTTGGTCTGGTCATAATCTCTCTCCTTCCCGTACAGTCTTCTCCGAAAGAGGTCAATATTCCAGTCCGGAATCGATTAAAATAATAATAGGAAAAAAATTGTCAAATATTTTTTTTATTCTGCCAATGAGTAATAACATTAGAGATTTCGGACGAGGTGGCCGAGTGGTTAAGGCGATGGACTGCTAATCCATTGGGCACTGCCCGCGTGGGTTCGAATCCCATCCTCGTCGTTTCCCGATCTTCAGTTTGAGTCCTTTCGCGAATTGAATGATGCGTCGTTACGGACTACATGTTTTAAATTACACTTGCATCGAATTGACAGGGTTTTACCCTTCGATATATGTAGTCCCAACTGTGCACAAGAATGATCCTGCTTTTTCTTTTCCTCTCTGATGGGCATTTTTTTAAATTGTCAGAGAATTTTTTTGTCACGTTTTTATTTCACGGATTTTATTACCAATTTTTTCTAAAGCCCTGCAATGCTTTATCAAACTGGTGATATATTTTCTTACCTGCCCACATTTTATTCAAGGTTCCGTTCGTATTCCGCCTGGTAAAGATACCAGATGCGAGCGTTGTGGAGGCAAGCATCTGTATCCTGGCATGAAGCTCCATATTTGTAGAGTTGTGGGCAATCATTTAAAAAATTCATATCCAAGCCAGTCTTTTAACCTATGCCTTATAAATTTCTGAAAAGATTTTTTAAAGGGAAAAAAAAAAAAAAAAAAGACATTTATGAAAATCTTTCAAACTGTTTAACGCATTTATTAATTTTGTATAGATTTGAAAAATTGATTTGGTGCTTTCATTTTCGTGGTGCCCTCTGTTGACAATTGTTCGGGATTTTCAATTATTTCACGGTCTATTTCAAGTCTTGAAAACCCATCTTCGATTAAGAGTCGCAGTTTCCTTAAAAGGCTATCACTGAGAATCTTCCTTGTCGCCGTGATCGTATAGTGGTTAGTACATTGCGTTGTGGCCGCAATAACCCAGGTTCGAATCCTGGTCACGGCAGAGGCTCAAATGCCTTTTTTTTTTAAATAAAAAAAAATTCTGAAACATGCTCGTCTACTCCGAAATATGATCATGAATTCCACAAATACAATGGACGCATATCAAAATATTTTCTTCTCAGCTAATGACTGATATATCACTGCATTTTTGACATTAGTTTTGCATGACAAGGAAATTTTCATATCTAATCTCTTTATCCATCTGAAGAGATGACGGAAACTAAAAGGTCCGCATAAGAATGCGCTTATTAGCATAATAAGAAGAGGAAATTGTGTTAAACAGTATGATATCGCAACAAAGATTTCTAGAGATAACTTTCAGCTACCTTGTAAAGTGCCATAAGTCACAACAATAACACAACACAAGAATTCTGAATAATTTATATTTGGTCTGGTCATAATCTCTCTCCTTCCCGTACAGTCTTCTCCGAAAGAGGTCAATATTCCAGTCCGGAATCGATTAAAATAATAATAGGAAAAAAATTGTCAAATATTTTTTTTATTCTGCCAATGAGTAATAACATTAGAGATTTCGGACGAGGTGGCCGAGTGGTTAAGGCGATGGACTGCTAATCCATTGGGCACTGCCCGCGTGGGTTCGAATCCCATCCTCGTCGTTTCCCGATCTTCAGTTTGAGTCCTTTCGCGAATTGAATGATGCGTCGTTACGGACTACATGTTTTAAATTACACTTGCATCGAATTGACAGGGTTTTACCCTTCGATATATGTAGTCCCAACTGTGCACAAGAATGATCCTGCTTTTTCTTTTCCTCTCTGATGGGCATTTTTTTAAATTGTCAGAGAATTTTTTTGTCACGTTTTTATTTCACGGATTTTATTACCAATTTTTTCTAAAGCCCTGCAATGCTTTATCAAACTGGTGATATATTTTCTTACCTGCCCACATTTTATTCAAGGTTCCGTTCGTATTCCGCCTGGTAAAGATACCAGATGCGAGCGTTGTGGAGGCAAGCATCTGTATCCTGGCATGAAGCTCCATATTTGTAGAGTTGTGGGCAATCATTTAAAAAATTCATATCCAAGCCAGTCTTTTAACCTATGCCTTATAAATTTCTGAAAAGATTTTTTAAAGGGAAAAAAAAAAAAAAAAGACATTTATGAAAATCTTTCAAACTGTTTAACGCATTTATTAATTTTGTATAGATTTGAAAAATTGATTTGGTGCTTTCATTTTCGTGGTGCCCTCTGTTGACAATTGTTCGGGATTTTCAATTATTTCACGGTCTATTTCAAGTCTTGAAAACCCATCTTCGATTAAGAGTCGCAGTTTCCTTAAAAGGCTATCACTGAGAATCTTCCTTGTCGCCGTGATCGTATAGTGGTTAGTACATTGCGTTGTGGCCGCAATAACCCAGGTTCGAATCCTGGTCACGGCAGAGGCTCAAATGCCTTTTTTTTTTAAATAAAAAAAAATTCTGAAACATGCTCGTCTACTCCGAAATATGATCATGAATTCCACAAATACAATGGACGCATATCAAAATATTTTCTTCTCAGCTAATGACTGATATATCACTGCATTTTTGACATTAGTTTTGCATGAGAAGGAAATTTTCATATCTAATCTCTTTATCCATCTGAAGAGATGACGGAAACTAAAAGGTCCGCATAAGAATGCGCTTATTAGCATAATAAGAAGAGGAAATTGTGTTAAACAGTATGATATCGCAACAAAGATTTCTAGAGATAACTTTCAGCTACCTTGTAAAGTGCCATAAGTCACAACAATAACACAACACAAGAATTCTGAATAATTTATATTTGGTCTGGTCATAATCTCTCTCCTTCCCGTACAGTCTTCTCCGAAAGAGGTCAATATTCCAGTCCGGAATCGATTAAAATAATAATAGGAAAAAAATTGTCAAATATTTTTTTTATTCTGCCAATGAGTAATAACATTAGAGATTTCGGACGAGGTGGCCGAGTGGTTAAGGCGATGGACTGCTAATCCATTGGGCACTGCCCGCGTGGGTTCGAATCCCATCCTCGTCGTTTCCCGATCTTCAGTTTGAGTCCTTTCGCGAATTGAATGATGCGTCGTTACGGACTACATGTTTTAAATTACACTTGCATCGAATTGACAGGGTTTTACCCTTCGATATATGTAGTCCCAACTGTGCACAAGAATGATCCTGCTTTTTCTTTTCCTCTCTGATGGGCATTTTTTTAAATTGTCAGAGAATTTTTTTGTCACGTTTTTATTTCACGGATTTTATTACCAATTTTTTCTAAAGCCCTGCAATGCTTTATCAAACTGGTGATATATTTTCTTACCTGCCCACATTTTATTCAAGGTTCCGTTCGTATTCCGCCTGGTAAAGATACCAGATGCGAGCGTTGTGGAGGCAAGCATCTGTATCCTGGCATGAAGCTCCATATTTGTAGAGTTGTGGGCAATCATTTAAAAAATTCATATCCAAGCCAGTCTTTTAACCTATGCCTTATAAATTTCTGAAAAGATTTTTTAAAGGGAAAAAAAAAAAAAAAAAGACATTTATGAAAATCTTTCAAACTGTTTAACGCATTTATTAATTTTGTATAGATTTGAAAAATTGATTTGGTGCTTTCATTTTCGTGGTGCCCTCTGTTGACAATTGTTCGGGATTTTCAATTATTTCACGGTCTATTTCAAGTCTTGAAAACCCATCTTCGATTAAGAGTCGCAGTTTCCTTAAAAGGCTATCACTGAGAATCTTCCTTGTCGCCGTGATCGTATAGTGGTTAGTACATTGCGTTGTGGCCGCAATAACCCAGGTTCGAATCCTGGTCACGGCAGAGGCTCAAATGCCTTTTTTTTTTAAATAAAAAATAATTCTGAAACATGCTCGTCTACTCCGAAATATGATCATGAATTCCACAAATACAATGGACGCATATCAAAATATTTTCTTCTCAGCTAATGACTGATATATCACTGCATTTTTGACATTAGTTTTGCATGACAAGGAAATTTTCATATCTAATCTCTTTATCCATCTGAAGAGATGACGGAAACTAAAAGGTCCGCATAAGAATGCGCTTATTAGCATAATAAGAAGAGGAAATTGTGTTAAACAGTATGATATCGCAACAAAGATTTCTAGAGATAACTTTCAGCTACCTTGTAAAGTGCCATAAGTCACAACAATAACACAACACAAGAATTCTGAATAATTTATATTTGGTCTGGTCATAATCTCTCTCCTTCCCGTACAGTCTTCTCCGAAAGAGGTCAATATTCCAGTCCGGAATCGATTAAAATAATAATAGGAAAAAAATTGTCAAATATTTTTTTTATTCTGCCAATGAGTAATAACATTAGAGATTTCGGACGAGGTGGCCGAGTGGTTAAGGCGATGGACTGCTAATCCATTGGGCACTGCCCGCGTGGGTTCGAATCCCATCCTCGTCGTTTCCCGATCTTCAGTTTGAGTCCTTTCGCGAATTGAATGATGCGTCGTTACGGACTACATGTTTTAAATTACACTTGCATCGAATTGACAGGGTTTTACCCTTCGATATATGTAGTCCCAACTGTGCACAAGAATGATCCTGCTTTTTCTTTTCCTCTCTGATGGGCATTTTTTTAAATTGTCAGAGAATTTTTTTGTCACGTTTTTATTTCACGGATTTTATTACCAATTTTTTCTAAAGCCCTGCAATGCTTTATCAAACTGGTGATATATTTTCTTACCTGCCCACATTTTATTCAAGGTTCCGTTCGTATTCCGCCTGGTAAAGATACCAGATGCGAGCGTTGTGGAGGCAAGCATCTGTATCCTGGCATGAAGCTCCATATTTGTAGAGTTGTGGGCAATCATTTAAAAAATTCATATCCAAGCCAGTCTTTTAACCTATGCCTTATAAATTTCTGAAAAGATTTTTTAAAGGGAAAAAAAAAAAAAAAAAAAGACATTTATGAAAATCTTTCAAACTGTTTAACGCATTTATTAATTTTGTATAGATTTGAAAAATTGATTTGGTGCTTTCATTTTCGTGGTGCCCTCTGTTGACAATTGTTCGGGATTTTCAATTATTTCACGGTCTATTTCAAGTCTTGAAAACCCATCTTCGATTAAGAGTCGCAGTTTCCTTAAAAGGCTATCACTGAGAATCTTCCTTGTCTCCGTGATCGTATAGTGGTTAGTACATTGCGTTGTGGCCGCAATAACCCAGGTTCGAATCCTGGTCACGGCAGAGGCTCAAATGCCTTTTTTTTTTAAATAAAAAAAAATTCTGAAACATGCTCGTCTACTCCGAAATATGATCATGAATTCCACAAATACAATGGACGCATATCAAAATATTTTCTTCTCAGCTAATGACTGATATATCACTGCATTTTTGACATTAGTTTTGCATGACAAGGAAATTTTCATATCTAATCTCTTTATCCATCTGAAGAGATGACGGAAACTAAAAGGTCCGCATAAGAATGCGCTTATTAGCATAATAAGAAGAGGAAATTGTGTTAAACAGTATGATATCGCAACAAAGATTTCTAGAGATAACTTTCAGCTACCTTGTAAAGTGCCATAAGTCACAACAATAACACAACACAAGAATTCTGAATAATTTATATTTGGTCTGGTCATAATCTCTCTCCTTCCCGTACAGTCTTCTCCGAAAGAGGTCAATATTCCAGTCCGGAATCTATTAAAATAATAATAGGAAAAAAATTGTCAAATATTTTTTTTATTCTGCCAATGAGTAATAACATTAGAGATTTCGGACGAGGTGGCCGAGTGGTTAAGGCGATGGACTGCTAATCCATTGGGCACTGCCCGCGTGGGTTCGAATCCCATCCTCGTCGTTTCCCGATCTTCAGTTTGAGTCCTTTCGCGAATTGAATGATGCGTCGTTACGGACTACATGTTTTAAATTACACTTGCATCGAATTGACAGGGTTTTACCCTTCGATATATGTAGTCCCAACTGTGCACAAGAATGATCCTGCTTTTTCTTTTCCTCTCTGATGGGCATTTTTTTAAATTGTCAGAGAATTTTTTTGTCACGTTTTTATTTCACGGATTTTATTACCAATTTTTTCTAAAGCCCTGCAATGCTTTATCAAACTGGTGATATATTTTCTTACCTGCCCACATTTTATTCAAGGTTCCGTTCGTATTCCGCCTGGTAAAGATACCAGATGCGAGCGTTGTGGAGGCAAGCATCTGTATCCTGGCATGAAGCTCCATATTTGTAGAGTTGTGGGCAATCATTTAAAAAATTCATATCCAAGCCAGTCTTTTAACCTATGCCTTATAAATTTCTGAAAAGATTTTTTAAAGGGAAAAAAAAAAAAAAAAAGACATTTATGAAAATCTTTCAAACTGTTTAACGCATTTATTAATTTTGTATAGATTTGAAAAATTGATTTGGTGCTTTCATTTTCGTGGTGCCCTCTGTTGACAATTGTTCGGGATTTTCAATTATTTCACGGTCTATTTCAAGTCTTGAAAACCCATCTTCGATTACGAGTCGCAGTTTCCTTAAAAGGCTATCACTGAGAATCTTCCTTGTCGCCGTGATCGTATAGTGGTTAGTACATTGCGTTGTGGCCGCAATAACCCAGGTTCGAATCCTGGTCACGGCAGAGGCTTAATGCCTTTTTTTTTAAATAAAAAAAAATTCTGAAACATGCTCGTCTACTCCGAAATATGATCATGAATTCCACAAATACAATGGACGCATATCAAAATATTTTCTTCTCAGCTAATGACTGATATATCACTGCATTTTTGACATTAGTTTTGCATGACAAGGAAATTTTCATATCTAATCTCTTTATCCATCTGAAGAGATGACGGAAACTAAAAGGTCCGCATAAGAATGCGCTTATTAGCATAATAAGAAGAGGAAATTGTGTTAAACAGTATGATATCGCAACAAAGATTTCTAGAGATAACTTTCAGCTACCTTGTAAAGTGCCATAAGTCACAACAATAACACAACACAAGAATTCTGAATAATTTATATTTGGTCTGGTCATAATCTCTCTCCTTCCCGTACAGTCTTCTCCGAAAGAGGTCAATATTCCAGTCCGGAATCGATTAAAATAATAATAGGAAAAAAATTGTCAAATATTTTTTTTATTCTGCCAATGAGTAATAACATTAGAGATTTCGGACGAGGTGGCCGAGTGGTTAAGGCGATGGACTGCTAATCCATTGGGCACTGCCCGCGTGGGTTCGAATCCCATCCTCGTCGTTTCCCGATCTTCAGTTTGAGTCCTTTCGCGAATTGAATGATGCGTCGTTACGGACTACATGTTTTAAATTACACTTGCATCGAATTGACAGGGTTTTACCCTTCGATATATGTAGTCCCAACTGTGCACAAGAATGATCCTGCTTTTTCTTTTCCTCTCTGATGGGCATTTTTTTAAATTGTCAGAGAATTTTTTTGTCACGTTTTTATTTCACGGATTTTATTACCAATTTTTTCTAAAGCCCTGCAATGCTTTATCAAACTGGTGATATATTTTCTTACCTGCCCACATTTTATTCAAGGTTCCGTTCGTATTCCGCCTGGTAAAGATACCAGATGCGAGCGTTGTGGAGGCAAGCATCTGTATCCTGGCATGAAGCTCCATATTTGTAGAGTTGTGGGCAATCATTTAAAAAATTCATATCCAAGCCAGTCTTTTAACCTATGCCTTATAAATTTCTGAAAAGATTTTTTAAAGGGAAAAAAAAAAAAAAAAAAAAAAGACATTTATGAAAATCTTTCAAACTGTTTAACGCATTTATTAATTTTGTATAGATTTGAAAAATTGATTTGGTGCTTTCATTTTCGTGGTGCCCTCTGTTGACAATTGTTCGGGATTTTCAATTATTTCACGGTCTATTTCAAGTCTTGAAAACCCATCTTCGATTACGAGTCGCAGTTTCCTTAAAAGGCTATCACTGAGAATCTTCCTTGTCGCCGTGATCGTATAGTGGTTAGTACATTGCGTTGTGGCCGCAATAACCCAGGTTCGAATCCTGGTCACGGCAGAGGCTCAAATGCCTTTTTTTTTTAAATAAAAAAAAATTCTGAAACATGCTCGTCTACTCCGAAATATGATCATGAATTCCACAAATACAATGGACGCATATCAAAATATTTTCTTCTCAGCTAATGACTGATATATCACTGCATTTTTGACATTAGTTTTGCATGAGAAGGAAATTTTCATATCTAATCTCTTTATCCATCTGAAGAGATGACGGAAACTAAAAGGTCCGCATAAGAATGCGCTTATTAGCATAATAAGAAGAGGAAATTGTGTTAAACAGTATGATATCGCAACAAAGATTTCTAGAGATAACTTTCAGCTACCTTGTAAAGTGCCATAAGTCACAACAATAACACAACACAAGAATTCTGAATAATTTATATTTGGTCTGGTCATAATCTCTCTCCTTCCCGTACAGTCTTCTCCGAAAGAGGTCAATATTCCAGTCCGGAATCGATTAAAATAATAATAGGAAAAAAATTGTCAAATATTTTTTTTATTCTGCCAATGAGTAATAACATTAGAGATTTCGGACGAGGTGGCCGAGTGGTTAAGGCGATGGACTGCTAATCCATTGGGCACTGCCCGCGTGGGTTCGAATCCCATCCTCGTCGTTTCCCGATCTTCAGTTTGAGTCCTTTCGCGAATTGAATGATGCGTCGTTACGGACTACATGTTTTAAATTACACTTGCATCGAATTGACAGGGTTTTACCCTTCGATATATGTAGTCCCAACTGTGCACAAGAATGATCCTGCTTTTTCTTTTCCTCTCTGATGGGCATTTTTTTAAATTGTCAGAGAATTTTTTTGTCACGTTTTTATTTCACGGATTTTATTACCAATTTTTTCTAAAGCCCTGCAATGCTTTATCAAACTGGTGATATATTTTCTTACCTGCCCACATTTTATTCAAGGTTCCGTTCGTATTCCGCCTGGTAAAGATACCAGATGCGAGCGTTGTGGAGGCAAGCATCTGTATCCTGGCATGAAGCTCCATATTTGTAGAGTTGTGGGCAATCATTTAAAAAATTCATATCCAAGCCAGTCTTTTAACCTATGCCTTATAAATTTCTGAAAAGATTTTTTAAAGGGAAAAAAAAACAACACATTTATGAAAATCTTTCAAACTGTTTAACGCATTTATTAATTTTGTATAGATTTGAAAAATTGATTTGGTGCTTTCATTTTCGTGGTGCCCTCTGTTGACAATTGTTCGGGATTTTTAATTATTTCACGGTCTATTTCAAGTCTTGAAAACCCATCTTCGATTAAGAGTCGCAGTTTCCTTAAAAGGCTATCACTGAGAATCTTCCTTGTCGCCGTGATCGTATAGTGGTTAGTACATTGCGTTGTGGCCGCAATAACCCAGGTTCGAATCCTGGTCACGGCAGAGGCTCAAATGCCTTTTTTTTTTAAATAAAAAAAAATTCTGAAACATGCTCGTCTACTCCGAAATATGATCATGAATTCCACAAATACAATGGACGCATATCAAAATATTTTCTTCTCAGCTAATGACTGATATATCACTGCATTTTTGACATTAGTTTTGCATGAGAAGGAAATTTTCATATCTAATCTCTTTATCCATCTGAAGAGATGACGGAAACTAAAAGGTCCGCATAAGAATGCGCTTATTAGCATAATAAGAAGAGGAAATTGTGTTAAACAGTATGATATCGCAACAAAGATTTCTAGAGATAACTTTCAGCTACCTTGTAAAGTGCCATAAGTCACAACAATAACACAACACAAGAATTCTGAATAATTTATATTTGGTCTGGTCATAATCTCTCTCCTTCCCGTACAGTCTTCTCCGAAAGAGGTCAATATTCCAGTCCGGAATCGATTAAAATAATAATAGGAAAAAAATTGTCAAATATTTTTTTTATTCTGCCAATGAGTAATAACATTAGAGATTTCGGACGAGGTGGCCGAGTGGTTAAGGCGATGGACTGCTAATCCATTGGGCACTGCCCGCGTGGGTTCGAATCCCATCCTCGTCGTTTCCCGATCTTCAGTTTGAGTCCTTTCGCGAATTGAATGATGCGTCGTTACGGACTACATGTTTTAAATTACACTTGCATCGAATTGACAGGGTTTTACCCTTCGATATATGTAGTCCCAACTGTGCACAAGAATGATCCTGCTTTTTCTTTTCCTCTCTGATGGGCATTTTTTTAAATTGTCAGAGAATTTTTTTGTCACGTTTTTATTTCACGGATTTTATTACCAATTTTTTCTAAAGCCCTGCAATGCTTTATCAAACTGGTGATATATTTTCTTACCTGCCCACATTTTATTCAAGGTTCCGTTCGTATTCCGCCTGGTAAAGATACCAGATGCGAGCGTTGTGGAGGCAAGCATCTGTATCCTGGCATGAAGCTCCATATTTGTAGAGTTGTGGGCAATCATTTAAAAAATTCATATCCAAGCCAGTCTTTTAACCTATGCCTTATAAATTTCTGAAAAGATTTTTTAAAGGAAAAAAAAAACAACACATTTATGAAAATCTTTCAAACTGTTTAACGCATTTATTAATTTTGTATAGATTTGAAAAATTGATTTGGTGCTTTCATTTTCGTGGTGCCCTCTGTTGACAATTGTTCGGGATTTTTAATTATTTCACGGTCTATTTCAAGTCTTGAAAACCCATCTTCGATTAAGAGTCGCAGTTTCCTTAAAAGGCTATCACTGAGAATCTTCCTTGTCGCCGTGATCGTATAGTGGTTAGTACATTGCGTTGTGGCCGCAATAACCCAGGTTCGAATCCTGGTCACGGCAGAGGCTCAAATGCCTTTTTTTTTTAAATAAAAAAAAATTCTGAAACATGCTCGTCTACTCCGAAATATGATCATGAATTCCACAAATACAATGGACGCATATCAAAATATTTTCTTCTCAGCTAATGACTGATATATCACTGCATTTTTGACATTAGTTTTGCATGAGAAGGAAATTTTCATATCTAATCTCTTTATCCATCTGAAGAGATGACGGAAACTAAAAGGTCCGCATAAGAATGCGCTTATTAGCATAATAAGAAGAGGAAATTGTGTTAAACAGTATGATATC
The DNA here is from genome assembly GCF_947563725.1 of Argiope bruennichi. Taxonomy (NCBI): domain Eukaryota; kingdom Metazoa; phylum Arthropoda; class Arachnida; order Araneae; family Araneidae; genus Argiope; species Argiope bruennichi. The sequence goes on from NC_079156.1 coordinate 10,640,132, forward strand.
GCAACAAAGATTTCTAGAGATAACTTTCAGCTACCTTGTAAAGTGCCATAAGTCACAACAATAACACAACACAAGAATTCTGAATAATTTATATTTGGTCTGGTCATAATCTCTCTCCTTCCCGTACAGTCTTCTCCGAAAGAGGTCAATATTCCAGTCCGGAATCGATTAAAATAATAATAGGAAAAAAATTGTCAAATATTTTTTTTATTCTGCCAATGAGTAATAACATTAGAGATTTCGGACGAGGTGGCCGAGTGGTTAAGGCGATGGACTGCTAATCCATTGGGCACTGCCCGCGTGGGTTCGAATCCCATCCTCGTCGTTTCCCGATCTTCAGTTTGAGTCCTTTCGCGAATTGAATGATGCGTCGTTACGGACTACATGTTTTAAATTACACTTGCATCGAATTGACAGGGTTTTACCCTTCGATATATGTAGTCCCAACTGTGCACAAGAATGATCCTGCTTTTTCTTTTCCTCTCTGATGGGCATTTTTTTAAATTGTCAGAGAATTTTTTTGTCACGTTTTTATTTCACGGATTTTATTACCAATTTTTTCTAAAGCCCTGCAATGCTTTATCAAACTGGTGATATATTTTCTTACCTGCCCACATTTTATTCAAGGTTCCGTTCGTATTCCGCCTGGTAAAGATACCAGATGCGAGCGTTGTGGAGGCAAGCATCTGTATCCTGGCATGAAGCTCCATATTTGTAGAGTTGTGGGCAATCATTTAAAAAATTCATATCCAAGCCAGTCTTTTAACCTATGCCTTATAAATTTCTGAAAAGATTTTTTAAAGGGGAAAAAAAAAAAATGGTTTTAAGAGAACATTACTTTTTATCAAGTTGGCCGAGTGGTTAAGGCGATGGACTGCTAATCCATTGGGCACTGCCCGCGTGGGTTCGAATCCCATCCTCGTCGTTTCCCGATCTTCAGTTTGAGTCCTTTCGCGAATTGAATGATGCGTCGTTACGGACTACATGTTTTAAATTACACTTGCATCGAATTGACAGGGTTTTACCCTTCGATATATGTAGTCCCAACTGTGCACAAGAATGATCCTGCTTTTTCTTTTCCTCTCTGATTGGCATTTTTTTAAATTGTCAGAGAATTTTTTTGTCACGTTTTTATTTCACGGATTTTATTACCAATTTTTTCTAAAGCCCTGCAATGCTTTATCAAACTGGTGATATATTTTCTTACCTGCCCACATTTTATTCAAGGTTCCGTTCGTATTCCGCCTGGTAAAGATACCAGATGCGAGCGTTGTGGAGGCAAGCATCTGTATCCTGGCATGAAGCTCCATATTTGTAGAGTTGTGGGCAATCATTTAAAAAATTCATATCCAAGCCAGTCTTTTAACCTATGACTTATAAATTTCTGAAAAGATTTTTTAAAGGGGGGAAAAAAAACACATTTATGAAAATCTTTCAAACTGTTTAACGCATTTATTAATTTTGTATAGATTTGAAAAATTGATTTGGTGCTTTCATTTTCGTGGTGCCCTCTGTTGACAATTGTTCGGGATTTTCAATTATTTCACGGTCTATTTCAAGTCTTGAAAACCCATCTTCGATTAAGAGTCGCAGTTTCCTTAAAAGGCTATCACTGAGAATCTTCCTTGTCGCCGTGATCGTATAGTGGTTAGTACATTGCGTTGTGGCCGCAATAACCCAGGTTCGAATCCTGGTCACGGCAGAGGCTCAAATGCCTTTTTTTTTAAATAAAAAAAAATTCTGAAACATGCTCGTCTACTCCGAAATATGATCATGAATTCCACAAATACAATGGACGCATATCAAAATATTTTCTTCTCAGCTAATGACTGATATATCACTGCATTTTTGACATTAGTTTTGCATGACAAGGAAATTTTCATATCTAATCTCTTTATCCATCTGAAGAGATGACGGAAACTAAAAGGTCCGCATAAGAATGCGCTTATTAGCATAATAAGAAGAGGAAATTGTGTTAAACAGTATGATATCGCAACAAAGATTTCTAGAGATAACTTTCAGCTACCTTGTAAAGTGCCATAAGTCACAACAATAACACAACACAAGAATTCTGAATAATTTATATTTGGTCTGGTCATAATCTCTCTCCTTCCCGTACAGTCTTCTCCGAAAGAGGTCAATATTCCAGTCCGGAATCGATTAAAATAATAATAGGAAAAAAATTGTCAAATATTTTTTTTATTCTGCCAATGAGTAATAACATTAGAGATTTCGGACGAGGTGGCCGAGTGGTTAAGGCGATGGACTGCTAATCCATTGGGCACTGCCCGCGTGGGTTCGAATCCCATCCTCGTCGTTTCCCGATCTTCAGTTTGAGTCCTTTCGCGAATTGAATGATGCGTCGTTACGGACTACATGTTTTAAATTACACTTGCATCGAATTGACAGGGTTTTACCCTTCGATATATGTAGTCCCAACTGTGCACAAGAATGATCCTGCTTTTTCTTTTCCTCTCTGATGGGCATTTTTTTAAATTGTCAGAGAATTTTTTTGTCACGTTTTTATTTCACGGATTTTATTACCAATTTTTTCTAAAGCCCTGCAATGCTTTATCAAACTGGTGATATATTTTCTTACCTGCCCACATTTTATTCAAGGTTCCGTTCGTATTCCGCCTGGTAAAGATACCAGATGCGAGCGTTGTGGAGGCAAGCATCTGTATCCTGGCATGAAGCTCCATATTTGTAGAGTTGTGGGCAATCATTTAAAAAATTCATATCCAAGCCAGTCTTTTAACCTATGCCTTATAAATTTCTGAAAAGATTTTTTAAAGGAAAAAAAAAAAAAAAAAAAAAGACATTTATGAAAATCTTTCAAACTGTTTAACGCATTTATTAATTTTGTATAGATTTGAAAAATTGATTTGGTGCTTTCATTTTCGTGGTGCCCTCTGTTGACAATTGTTCGGGATTTTCAATTATTTCACGGTCTATTTCAAGTCTTGAAAACCCATCTTCGATTAAGAGTCGCAGTTTCCTTAAAAGGCTATCACTGAGAATCTTCCTTGTCGCCGTGATCGTATAGTGGTTAGTACATTGCGTTGTGGCCGCAATAACCCAGGTTCGAATCCTGGTCACGGCAGAGGCTCAAATGCCTTTTTTTTTAAATAAAAAAAAATTCTGAAACATGCTCGTCTACTCCGAAATATGATCATGAATTCCACAAATACAATGGACGCATATCAAAATATTTTCTTCTCAGCTAATGACTGATATATCACTGCATTTTTGACATTAGTTTTGCATGACAAGGAAATTTTCATATCTAATCTCTTTATCCATCTGAAGAGATGACGGAAACTAAAAGGTCCGCATAAGAATGCGCTTATTAGCATAATAAGAAGAGGAAATTGTGTTAAACAGTATGATATCGCAACAAAGATTTCTAGAGATAACTTTCAGCTACCTTGTAAAGTGCCATAAGTCACAACAATAACACAACACAAGAATTCTGAATAATTTATATTTGGTCTGGTCATAATCTCTCTCCTTCCCGTACAGTCTTCTCCGAAAGAGGTCAATATTCCAGTCCGGAATCGATTAAAATAATAATAGGAAAAAAATTGTCAAATATTTTTTTTATTCTGCCAATGAGTAATAACATTAGAGATTTCGGACGAGGTGGCCGAGTGGTTAAGGCGATGGACTGCTAATCCATTGGGCACTGCCCGCGTGGGTTCGAATCCCATCCTCGTCGTTTCCCGATCTTCAGTTTGAGTCCTTTCGCGAATTGAATGATGCGTCGTTACGGACTACATGTTTTAAATTACACTTGCATCGAATTGACAGGGTTTTACCCTTCGATATATGTAGTCCCAACTGTGCACAAGAATGATCCTGCTTTTTCTTTTCCTCTCTGATGGGCATTTTTTTAAATTGTCAGAGAATTTTTTTGTCACGTTTTTATTTCACGGATTTTATTACCAATTTTTTCTAAAGCCCTGCAATGCTTTATCAAACTGGTGATATATTTTCTTACCTGCCCACATTTTATTCAAGGTTCCGTTCGTATTCCGCCTGGTAAAGATACCAGATGCGAGCGTTGTGGAGGCAAGCATCTGTATCCTGGCATGAAGCTCCATATTTGTAGAGTTGTGGGCAATCATTTAAAAAATTCATATCCAAGCCAGTCTTTTAACCTATGCCTTATAAATTTCTGAAAAGATTTTTTAAAGGAAAAAAAAAAAAAAAAAAAAGACATTTATGAAAATCTTTCAAACTGTTTAACGCATTTATTAATTTTGTATAGATTTGAAAAATTGATTTGGTGCTTTCATTTTCGTGGTGCCCTCTGTTGACAATTGTTCGGGATTTTCAATTATTTCACGGTCTATTTCAAGTCTTGAAAACCCATCTTCGATTAAGAGTCGCAGTTTCCTTAAAAGGCTATCACTGAGAATCTTCCTTGTCGCCGTGATCGTATAGTGGTTAGTACATTGCGTTGTGGCCGCAATAACCCAGGTTCGAATCCTGGTCACGGCAGAGGCTCAAATGCCTTTTTTTTTTAAATAAAAAAAATTCTGAAACATGCTCGTCTACTCCGAAATATGATCATGAATTCCACAAATACAATGGACGCATATCAAAATATTTTCTTCTCAGCTAATGACTGATATATCACTGCATTTTTGACATTAGTTTTGCATGACAAGGAAATTTTCATATCTAATCTCTTTATCCATCTGAAGAGATGACGGAAACTAAAAGGTCCGCATAAGAATGCGCTTATTAGCATAATAAGAAGAGGAAATTGTGTTAAACAGTATGATATCGCAACAAAGATTTCTAGAGATAACTTTCAGCTACCTTGTAAAGTGCCATAAGTCACAACAATAACACAACACAAGAATTCTGAATAATATATATTTGGTCTGGTCATAATCTCTCTCCTTCCCGTACAGTCTTCTCCGAAAGAGGTCAATATTCCAGTCCGGAATCGATTAAAATAATAATAGGAAAAAAATTGTCAAATATTTTTTTTATTCTGCCAATGAGTAATAACATTAGAGATTTCGGACGAGGTGGCCGAGTGGTTAAGGCGATGGACTGCTAATCCATTGGGCACTGCCCGCGTGGGTTCGAATCCCATCCTCGTCGTTTCCCGATCTTCAGTTTGAGTCCTTTCGCGAATTGAATGATGCGTCGTTACGGACTACATGTTTTAAATTACACTTGCATCGAATTGACAGGGTTTTACCCTTCGATATATGTAGTCCCAACTGTGCACAAGAATGATCCTGCTTTTTCTTTTCCTCTCTGATGGGCATTTTTTTAAATTGTCAGAAAATTTTTTTGTCACGTTTTTATTTCACGGATTTTATTACCAATTTTTTCTAAAGCCCTGCAATGCTTTATCAAACTGGTGATATATTTTCTTACCTGCCCACATTTTATTCAAGGTTCCGTTCGTATTCCGCCTGGTAAAGATACCAGATGCGAGCGTTGTGGAGGCAAGCATCTGTATCCTGGCATGAAGCTCCATATTTGTAGAGTTGTGGGCAATCATTTAAAAAATTCATATCCAAGCCAGTCTTTTAACCTATGCCTTATAAATTTCTGAAAAGATTTTTTAAAGGGAAAAAAAAAAAAAAGACATTTATGAAAATCTTTCAAACTGTTTAACGCATTTATTAATTTTGTATAGATTTGAAAAATTGATTTGGTGCTTTCATTTTCGTGGTGCCCTCTGTTGACAATTGTTCGGGATTTTCAATTATTTCACGGTCTATTTCAAGTCTTGAAAACCCATCTTCGATTAAGAGTCGCAGTTTCCTTAAAAGGCTATCACTGAGAATCTTCCTTGTCGCCGTGATCGTATAGTGGTTAGTACATTGCGTTGTGGCCGCAATAACCCAGGTTCGAATCCTGGTCACGGCAGAGGCTCAAATGCCTTTTTTTTTAAATAAAAAAAATTCTGAAACATGCTCGTCTACTCCGAAATATGATCATGAATTCCACAAATACAATGGACGCATATCAAAATATTTTCTTCTCAGCTAATGACTGATATATCACTGCATTTTTGACATTAGTTTTGCATGACAAGGAAATTTTCATATCTAATCTCTTTATCCATCTGAAGAGATGACGGAAACTAAAAGGTCCGCATAAGAATGCGCTTATTAGCATAATAAGAAGAGGAAATTGTGTTAAACAGTATGATATCGCAACAAAGATTTCTAGAGATAACTTTCAGCTACCTTGTAAAGTGCCATAAGTCACAACAATAACACAACACAAGAATTCTGAATAATTTATATTTGGTCTGGTCATAATCTCTCTCCTTCCCGTACAGTCTTCTCCGAAAGAGGTCAATATTCCAGTCCGGAATCGATTAAAATAATAATAGGAAAAAAATTGTCAAATATTTTTTTTATTCTGCCAATGAGTAATAACATTAGAGATTTCGGACGAGGTGGCCGAGAGGTTAAGGCGATGGACTGCTAATCCATTGGGCACTGCCCGCGTGGGTTCGAATCCCATCCTCGTCGTTTCCCGATCTTCAGTTTGAGTCCTTTCGCGAATTGAATGATGCGTCGTTACGGACTACATGTTTTAAATTACACTTGCATCGAATTGACAGGGTTTTACCCTTCGATATATGTAGTCCCAACTGTGCACAAGAATGATCCTGCTTTTTCTTTTCCTCTCTGATGGGCATTTTTTAAATTGTCAGAGAATTTTTTTGTCACGTTTTTATTTCACGGATTTTATTACCAATTTTTTCTAAAGCCCTGCAATGCTTTATCAAACTGGTGATATATTTTCTTACCTGCCCACATTTTATTCAAGGTTCCGTTCGTATTCCGCCTGGTAAAGATACCAGATGCGAGCGTTGTGGAGGCAAGCATCTGTATCCTGGCATGAAGCTCCATATTTGTAGAGTTGTGGGCAATCATTTAAAAAATTCATATCCAAGCCAGTCTTTTAACCTATGCCTTATAAATTTCTGAAAAGATTTTTTAAAGGAAAAAAAAAAAAAAAGACATTTATGAAAATCTTTCAAACTGTTTAACGCATTTATTAATTTTGTATAGATTTGAAAAATTGATTTGGTGCTTTCATTTTCGTGGTGCCCTCTGTTGACAATTGTTCGGGATTTTCAATTATTTCACGGTCTATTTCAAGTCTTGAAAACCCATCTTCGATTAAGAGTCGCAGTTTCCTTAAAAGGCTATCACTGAGAATCTTCCTTGTCGCCGTGATCGTATAGTGGTTAGTACATTGCGTTGTGGCCGCAATAACCCAGGTTCGAATCCTGGTCACGGCAGAGGCTCAAATGCCTTTTTTTTTTAAATAAAAAAAAATTCTGAAACATGCTCGTCTACTCCGAAATATGATCATGAATTCCACAAATACAATGGACGCATATCAAAATATTTTCTTCTCAGCTAATGACTGATATATCACTGCATTTTTGACATTAGTTTTGCATGACAAGGAAATTTTCATATCTAATCTCTTTATCCATCTGAAGAGATGACGGAAACTAAAAGGTCCGCATAAGAATGCGCTTATTAGCATAATAAGAAGAGGAAATTGTGTTAAACAGTATGATATCGCAACAAAGATTTCTAGAGATAACTTTCAGCTACCTTGTAAAGTGCCATAAGTCACAACAATAACACAACACAAGAATTCTGAATAATTTATATTTGGTCTGGTCATAATCTCTCTCCTTCCCGTACAGTCTTCTCCGAAAGAGGTCAATATTCCAGTCCGGAATCGATTAAAATAAAAATAGGAAAAAAATTGTCAAATATTTTTTTTATTCTGCCAATGAGTAATAACATTAGAGATTTCGGACGAGGTGGCCGAGTGGTTAAGGCGATGGACTGCTAATCCATTGGGCACTGCCCGCGTGGGTTCGAATCCCATCCTCGTCGTTTCCCGATCTTCAGTTTGAGTCCTTTCGCGAATTGAATGATGCGTCGTTACGGACTACATGTTTTAAATTACACTTGCATCGAATTGACAGGGTTTTACCCTTCGATATATGTAGTCCCAACTGTGCACAAGAATGATCCTGCTTTTTCTTTTCCTCTCTGATGGGCATTTTTTTAAATTGTCAGAGAATTTTTTTGTCACGTTTTTATTTCACGGATTTTATTACCAATTTTTTCTAAAGCCCTGCAATGCTTTATCAAACTGGTGATATATTTTCTTACCTGCCCACATTTTATTCAAGGTTCCGTTCGTATTCCGCCTGGTAAAGATACCAGATGCGAGCGTTGTGGAGGCAAGCATCTGTATCCTGGCATGAAGCTCCATATTTGTAGAGTTGTGGGCAATCATTTAAAAAATTCATATCCAAGCCAGTCTTTTAACCTATGCCTTATAAATTTCTGAAAAGATTTTTTAAAGGGAAAAAAAAAAAAAGACATTTATGAAAATCTTTCAAACTGTTTAACGCATTTATTAATTTTGTATAGATTTGAAAAATTGATTTGGTGCTTTCATTTTCGTGGTGCCCTCTGTTGACAATTGTTCGGGATTTTCAATTATTTCACGGTCTATTTCAAGTCTTGAAAACCCATCTTCGATTAAGAGTCGCAGTTTCCTTAAAAGGCTATCACTGAGAATCTTCCTTGTCGCCGTGATCGTATAGTGGTTAGTACATTGCGTTGTGGCCGCAATAACCCAGGTTCGAATCCTGGTCACGGCAGAGGCTCAAATGCCTTTTTTTTAAATAAAAAAAATTCTGAAACATGCTCGTCTACTCCGAAATATGATCATGAATTCCACAAATACAATGGACGCATATCAAAATATTTTCTTCTCAGCTAATGACTGATATATCACTGCATTTTTGACATTAGTTTTGCATGACAAGGAAATTTTCATATCTAATCTCTTTATCCATCTGAAGAGATGACGGAAACTAAAAGGTCCGCATAAGAATGCGCTTATTAGCATAATAAGAAGAGGAAATTGTGTTAAACAGTATGATATCGCAACAAAGATTTCTAGAGATAACTTTCAGCTACCTTGTAAAGTGCCATAAGTCACAACAATAACACAACACAAGAATTCTGAATAATTTATATTTGGTCTGGTCATAATCTCTCTCCTTCCCGTACAGTCTTCTCCGAAAGAGGTCAATATTCCAGTCCGGAATCGATTAAAATAATAATAGGAAAAAAATTGTCAAATATTTTTTTTATTCTGCCAATGAGTAATAACATTAGAGATTTCGGACGAGGTGGCCGAGTGGTTAAGGCGATGGACTGCTAATCCATTGGGCACTGCCCGCGTGGGTTCGAATCCCATCCTCGTCGTTTCCCGATCTTCAGTTTGAGTCCTTTCGCGAATTGAATGATGCGTCGTTACGGACTACATGTTTTAAATTACACTTGCATCGAATTGACAGGGTTTTACCCTTCGATATATGTAGTCCCAACTGTGCACAAGAATGATCCTGCTTTTTCTTTTCCTCTCTGATGGGCATTTTTTAAATTGTCAGAGAATTTTTTTGTCACGTTTTTATTTCACGGATTTTATTACCAATTTTTTCTAAAGCCCTGCAATGCTTTATCAAACTGGTGATATATTTTCTTACCTGCCCACATTTTATTCAAGGTTCCGTTCGTATTCCGCCTGGTAAAGATACCAGATGCGAGCGTTGTGGAGGCAAGCATCTGTATCCTGGCATGAAGCTCCATATTTGTAGAGTTGTGGGCAATCATTTAAAAAATTCATATCCAAGCCAGTCCTTTAACCTATGCCTTATAAATTTCTGAAAAGATTTTTTAAAGGGAAAAAAAAAACACATTTATGAAAATCTTTCAAACTGTTTAACGCATTTATTAATTTTGTATAGATTTGAAAAATTGATTTGGTGCTTTCATTTTCGTGGTGCCCTCTGTTGACAATTGTTCGGGATTTTCAATTATTTCACGGTCTATTTCAAGTCTTGAAAACCCATCTTCGATTAAGAGTCGCAGTTTCCTTAAAAGGCTATCACTGAGAATCTTCCTTGTCGCCGTGATCGTATAGTGGTTAGTACATTGCGTTGTGGCCGCAATAACCCAGGTTCGAATCCTGGTCACGGCAGAGGCTCAAATGCCTTTTTTTTTTAAATAAAAAAAAATTCTGAAACATGCTCGTCTACTCCGAAATATGATCATGAATTCCACAAATACAATGGACGCATATCAAAATATTTTCTTCTCAGCTAATGACTGATATATCACTGCATTTTTGACATTAGTTTTGCATGACAAGGAAATTTTCATATCTAATCTCTTTATCCATCTGAAGAGATGACGGAAACTAAAAGGTCCGCATAAGAATGCGCTTATTAGCATAATAAGAAGAGGAAATTGTGTTAAACAGTATGATATCGCAACAAAGATTTCTAGAGATAACTTTCAGCTACCTTGTAAAGTGCCATAAGTCACAACAATAACACAACACAAGAATTCTGAATAATTTATATTTGGTCTGGTCATAATCTCTCTCCTTCCCGTACAGTCTTCTCCGAAAGAGGTCAATATTCCAGTCCGGAATCGATTAAAATAATAATAGGAAAAAAATTGTCAAATATTTTTTTTATTCTGCCAATGAGTAATAACATTAGAGATTTCGGACGAGGTGGCCGAGTGGTTAAGGCGATGGACTGCTAATCCATTGGGCACTGCCCGCGTGGGTTCGAATCCCATCCTCGTCGTTTCCCGATCTTCAGTTTGAGTCCTTTCGCGAATTGAATGATGCGTCGTTACGGACTACATGTTTTAAATTACACTTGCATCAAATTGACAGGGTTTTACCCTTCGATATATGTAGTCCCAACTGTGCACAAGAATGATCCTGCTTTTTCTTTTCCTCTCTGATGGGCATTTTTTAAATTGTCAGAGAATTTTTTTGTCACGTTTTTATTTCACGGATTTTATTACCAATTTTTTCTAAAGCCCTGCAATGCTTTATCAAACTGGTGATATATTTTCTTACCTGCCCACATTTTATTCAAGGTTCCGTTCGTATTCCGCCTGGTAAAGATACCAGATGCGAGCGTTGTGGAGGCAAGCATCTGTATCCTGGCATGAAGCTCCATATTTGTAGAGTTGTGGGCAATCATTTAAAAAATTCATATCCAAGCCAGTCTTTTAACCTATGCCTTATAAATTTCTGAAAAGATTTTTTAAAGGGGAAAAAAAAAAAACACATTTATGAAAATCTTTCAAACTGTTTAACGCATTTATTAATTTTGTATAGATTTGAAAAATTGATTTGGTGCTTTCATTTTCGTGGTGCCCTCTGTTGACAATTGTTCGGGATTTTCAATTATTTCACGGTCTATTTCAAGTCTTGAAAACCCATCTTCGATTAAGAGTCGCAGTTTCCTTAAAAGGCTATCACTGAGAATCTTCCTTGTCGCCGTGATCGTATAGTGGTTAGTACATTGCGTTGTGGCCGCAATAACCCAGGTTCGAATCCTGGTCACGGCAGAGGCTCAAATGCCTTTTTTTTTAAATAAAAAAAAATTCTGAAACATGCTCGTCTACTCCGAAATATGATCATGAATTCCACAAATACAATGGACGCATATCAAAATATTTTCTTCTCAGCTAATGACTGATATATCACTGCATTTTTGACATTAGTTTTGCATGACAAGGAAATTTTCATATCTAATCTCTTTATCCATCTGAAGAGATGACGGAAACTAAAAGGTCCGCATAAGAATGCGCTTATTAGCATAATAAGAAGAGGAAATTGTGTTAAACAGTATGATATCGCAACAAAGATTTCTAGAGATAACTTTCAGCTACCTTGTAAAGTGCCATAAGTCACAACAATAACACAACACAAGAATTCTGAATAATTTATATTTGGTCTGGTCATAATCTCTCTCCTTCCCGTACAGTCTTCTCCGAAAGAGGTCAATATTCCAGTCCGGAATCGATTAAAATAATAATAGGAAAAAAATTGTCAAATATTTTTTTTATTCTGCCAATGAGTAATAACATTAGAGATTTTGGACGAGGTGGCCGAGTGGTTAAGGCGATGGACTGCTAATCCATTGGGCACTGCCCGCGTGGGTTCGAATCCCATCCTCGTCGTTTCCCGATCTTCAGTTTGAGTCCTTTCGCGAATTGAATGATGCGTCGTTACGGACTACATGTTTTAAATTACACTTGCATCGAATTGACAGGGTTTTACCCTTCGATATATGTAGTCCCAACTGTGCACAAGAATGATCCTGCTTTTTCTTTTCCTCTCTGATGGGCATTTTTTAAATTGTCAGAGAATTTTTTTGTCACGTTTTTATTTCACGGATTTTATTACCAATTTTTTCTAAAGCCCTGCAATGCTTTATCAAACTGGTGATATATTTTCTTACCTGCCCACATTTTATTCAAGGTTCCGTTCGTATTCCGCCTGGTAAAGATACCAGATGCGAGCGTTGTGGAGGCAAGCATCTGTATCCTGGCATGAAGCTCCATATTTGTAGAGTTGTGGGCAATCATTTAAAAAATTCATATCCAAGCCAGTCTTTTAACCTATGCCTTATAAATTTCTGAAAAGATTTTTTAAAGGAAAAAAAAAAAAAAAAACACATTTATGAAAATCTTTCAAACTGTTTAACGCATTTATTAATTTTGTATAGATTTGAAAAATTGATTTGGTGCTTTCATTTTCGTGGTGCCCTCTGTTGACAATTGTTCGGGATTTTCAATTATTTCACGGTCTATTTCAAGTCTTGAAAACCCATCTTCGATTAAGAGTCGCAGTTTCCTTAAAAGGCTATCACTGAGAATCTTCCTTGTCGCCGTGATCGTATAGTGGTTAGTACATTGCGTTGTGGCCGCAATAACCCAGGTTCGAATCCTGGTCACGGCAGAGGTTCAAATGCCTTTTTTTTTAAATAAAAAAAAATTCTGAAACATGCTCGTCTACTCCGAAATATGATCATGAATTCCACAAATACAATGGATGCATATCAAAATATTTTCTTCTCAGCTAATGACTGATATATCACTGCATTTTTGACATTAGTTTTGCATGACAAGGAAATTTTCATATCTAATCTCTTTATCCATCTGAAGAGATGACGGAAACTAAAAGGTCCGCATAAGAATGCGCTTATTAGCATAATAAGAAGAGGAAATTGTGTTAAACAGTATGATATCGCAACAAAGATTTCTAGAGATAACTTTCAGCTACCTTGTAAAGTGCCATAAGTCACAACAATAACACAACACAAGAATTCTGAATAATTTATATTTGGTCTGGTCATAATCTCTCTCCTTCCCGTACAGTCTTCTCCGAAAGAGGTCAATATTCCAGTCCGGAATCGATTAAAATAATAATAGGAAAAAAATTGTCAAATATTTTTTTTATTCTGCCAATGAGTAATAACATTAGAGATTTTGGACGAGGTGGCCGAGTGGTTAAGGCGATGGACTGCTAATCCATTGGGCGCTGCCCGCGTGGGTTCGAATCCCATCCTCGTCGTTTCCCGATCTTCAGTTTGAGTCCTTTCGCGAATTGAATGATGCGTCGTTACGGACTACATGTTTTAAATTACACTTGTTCGAATTGACAGGGTTTTACCCTTCGATATATGTAGTCCCAACTGTGCACAAGAATGATCCTGCTTTTTCTTTTCCTCTCTGATGGGCATTTTTTAAATTGTCAGAGAATTTTTTTGTCACGTTTTTATTTCACGGATTTTATGACCAATTTTTTCTAAAGCCCTGCAATGCTTTATCAAACTGGTGATATATTTTCTTACCTGCCCACATTTTATTCAAGGTTCCGTTCGTATTCCGCATGGTAAAGATACCAGATGCGAGCGTTGTGGAGGCAAGCATCTGTATCCTGGCATGAAGCTCCATATTTGTAGAGTTGTGGGCAATCATTTAAAAAATTCATATCCAAGCCAGTCTTTTAACCTATGCCTTATAAATTTCTGAAAAGATTTTTTAAAGGCAAAAAAAAAAAAAAAAGACATTTATGAAAATCTTTCAAACTGTTTAACGCATTTATTAATTTTGTATAGATTTGAAAAATTGATTTGGTGCTTTCATTTTCGTGGTGCCCTCTGTTGACAATTGTTCGGGATTTTCAATTATTTCACGGTCTATTTCAAGTCTTGAAAACCCATCTTCGATTAAGAGTCGCAGTTTCCTTAAAAGGCTATCACTGAGAATCTTCCTTGTCGCCGTGATCGTATAGTGGTTAGTACATTGCGTTGTGGCCGCAATAACCCAGGTTCGAATCCTGGTCACGGCAGAGGTTCAAATGCCTTTTTTTTTAAATAAAAAAAAATTCTGAAACATGCTCGTCTACTCCGAAATATGATCATGAATTCCACAAATACAATGGATGCATATCAAAATATTTTCTTCTCAGCTAATGACTGATATATCACTGCATTTTTGACATTAGTTTTGCATGACAAGGAAATTTTCATATCTAATCTCTTTATCCATCTGAAGAGATGACGGAAACTAAAAGGTCCGCATAAGAATGCGCTTATTAGCATAATAAGAAGAGGAAATTGTGTTAAACAGTATGATATCGCAACAAAGATTTCTAGAGATAACTTTCAGCTACCTTGTAAAGTGCCATAAGTCACAACAATAACACAACACAAGAATTCTGAATAATTTATATTTGGTCTGGTCATAATCTCTCTCCTTCCCGTACAGTCTTCTCCGAAAGAGGTCAATATTCCAGTCCGGAATCGATTAAAATAATAATAGGAAAAAAATTGTCAAATATTTTTTTTATTCTGCCAATGAGTAATAACATTAGAGATTTTGGACGAGGTGGCCGAGTGGTTAAGCGATGGACTGCTAATCCATTGGGCACTGCCCGCGTGGGTTCGAATCCCATCCTCGTCGTTTCCCGATCTTCAGTTTGAGTCCTTTCGCGAATTGAATGATGCGTCGTTACGGACTACATGTTTTAAATTACACTTGCATCGAATTGACAGGGTTTTACCCTTCGATATATGTAGTCCCAACTGTGCACAAGAATGATCCTGCTTTTTCTTTTCCTCTCTGATGGGCATTTTTTAAATTGTCAGAGAATTTTTTTGTCACGTTTTTATTTCACGGATTTTATTACCAATTTTTTCTAAAGCCCTGCAATGCTTTATCAAACTGGTGATATATTTTCTTACCTGCCCACATTTTATTCAAGGTTCCGTTCGTATTCCGCCTGGTAAAGATACCAGTGCGAGCGTTGTGGAGGCAAGCATCTGTATCCTGGCATGAAGCTCCATATTTGTAGAGTTGTGGGCAATCATTTAAAAAATTCATATCCAAGCCAGTCTTTTAACCTATGCCTTATAAATTTCTGAAAAGATTTTTTAAAGGCAAAAAAAAAAAAAAAAAAAAAAACACATTTATGAAAATCTTTCAAACTGTTTAACGCATTTATTAATTTTGTATAGATTTGAAAAATTGATTTGGTGCTTTCATTTTCGTGGTGCCCTCTGTTGACAATTGTTCGGGATTTTCAATTATTTCACGGTCTATTTCAAGTCTTGAAAACCCATCTTCGATTAAGAGTCGCAGTTTCCTTAAAAGGCTATCACTGAGAATCTTCCTTGTCGCCGTGATCGTATAGTGGTTAGTACATTGCGTTGTGGCCGCAATAACCCAGGTTCGAATCCTGGTCACGGCAGAGGCTCAAATGCCTTTTTTTTTAAATAAAAAAAAATTCTGAAACATGCTCGTCTACTCCGAAATATGATCATGAATTCCACAAATACAATGGACGCATATCAAAATATTTTCTTCTCAGCTAATGACTGATATATCACTGCATTTTTGACATTAGTTTTGCATGACAAGGAAATTTTCATATCTAATCTCTTTATCCATCTGAAGAGATGACGGAAACTAAAAGGTCCGCATAAGAATGCGCTTATTAGCATAATAAGAAGAGGAAATTGTGTTAAACAGTATGATATCGCAACAAAGATTTCTAGAGATAACTTTCAGCTACCTTGTAAAGTGCCATAAGTCACAACAATAACACAACACAAGAATTCTGAATAATTTATATTTGGTCTGGTCATAATCTCTCTCCTTCCCGTACAGTCTTCTCCGAAAGAGGTCAATATTCCAGTCCGGAATCGATTAAAATAATAATAGGAAAAAAATTGTCAAATATTTTTTTTATTCTGCCAATGAGTAATAACATTAGAGATTTTGGACGAGGTGGCCGAGTGGTTAAGGCGATGGACTGCTAATCCATTGGGCACTGCCCGCGTGGGTTCGAATCCCATCCTCGTCGTTTCCCGATCTTCAGTTTGAGTCCTTTCGCGAATTGAATGATGCGTCGTTACGGACTACATGTTTTAAATTACACTTGCATCGAATTGACAGGGTTTTACCCTTCGATATATGTAGTCCCAACTGTGCACAAGAATGATCCTGCTTTTTCTTTTCCTCTCTGATGGGCATTTTTTAAATTGTCAGAGAATTTTTTTGTCACGTTTTTATTTCACGGATTTTATTACCAATTTTTTCTAAAGCCCTGCAATGCTTTATCAAACTGGTGATATATTTTCTTACCTGCCCACATTTTATTCAAGGTTCCGTTCGTATTCCGCCTGGTAAAGATACCAGATGCGAGCGTTGTGGAGGCAAGCATCTGTATCCTGGCATGAAGCTCCATATTTGTAGAGTTGTGGGCAATCATTTAAAAAATTCATATCCAAGCCAGTCTTTTAACCTATGCCTTATAAATTTCTGAAAAGATTTTTTAAAGGAAAAAAAAAAAAAAAAACACATTTATGAAAATCTTTCAAACTGTTTAACGCATTTATTAATTTTGTATAGATTTGAAAAATTGATTTGGTGCTTTCATTTTCGTGGTGCCCTCTGTTGACAATTGTTCGGGATTTTCAATTATTTCACGGTCTATTTCAAGTCTTGAAAACCCATCTTCGATTAAGAGTCGCAGTTTCCTTAAAAGGCTATCACTGAGAATCTTCCTTGTCGCCGTGATCGTATAGTGGTTAGTACATTGCGTTGTGGCCGCAATAACCCAGGTTCGAATCCTGGTCACGGCAGAGGTTCAAATGCCTTTTTTTTTAAATAAAAAAAAATTCTGAAACATGCTCGTCTACTCCGAAATATGATCATGAATTCCACAAATACAATGGATGCATATCAAAATATTTTCTTCTCAGCTAATGACTGATATATCACTGCATTTTTGACATTAGTTTTGCATGACAAGGAAATTTTCATATCTAATCTCTTTATCCATCTGAAGAGATGACGGAAACTAAAAGGTCCGCATAAGAATGCGCTTATTAGCATAATAAGAAGAGGAAATTGTGTTAAACAGTATGATATCGCAACAAAGATTTCTAGAGATAACTTTCAGCTACCTTGTAAAGTGCCATAAGTCACAACAATAACACAACACAAGAATTCTGAATAATTTATATTTGGTCTGGTCATAATCTCTCTCCTTCCCGTACAGTCTTCTCCGAAAGAGGTCAATATTCCAGTCCGGAATCGATTAAAATAATAATAGGAAAAAAATTGTCAAATATTTTTTTTATTCTGCCAATGAGTAATAACATTAGAGATTTTGGACGAGGTGGCCGAGTGGTTAAGGCGATGGACTGCTAATCCATTGGGCGCTGCCCGCGTGGGTTCGAATCCCATCCTCGTCGTTTCCCGATCTTCAGTTTGAGTCCTTTCGCGAATTGAATGATGCGTCGTTACGGACTACATGTTTTAAATTACACTTGTTCGAATTGACAGGGTTTTACCCTTCGATATATGTAGTCCCAACTGTGCACAAGAATGATCCTGCTTTTTCTTTTCCTCTCTGATGGGCATTTTTTAAATTGTCAGAGAATTTTTTTGTCACGTTTTTATTTCACGGATTTTATTACCAATTTTTTCTAAAGCCCTGCAATGCTTTATCAAACTGGTGATATATTTTCTTACCTGCCCACATTTTATTCAAGGTTCCGTTCGTATTCCGCCTGGTAAAGATACCAGATGCGAGCGTTGTGGAGGCAAGCATCTGTATCCTGGCATGAAGCTCCATATTTGTAGAGTTGTGGGCAATCATTTAAAAAATTCATATCCAAGCCAGTCTTTTAACCTATGCCTTATAAATTTCTGAAAAGATTTTTTAAAGGCAAAAAAAAAAAAAAAGACATTTATGAAAATCTTTCAAACTGTTTAACGCATTTATTAATTTTGTATAGATTTGAAAAATTGATTTGGTGCTTTCATTTTCGTGGTGCCCTCTGTTGACAATTGTTCGGGATTTTCAATTATTTCACGGTCTATTTCAATTCTTGAAAACCCATCTTCGATTAAGAGTCGCAGTTTCCTTAAAAGGCTATCACTGAGAATCTTCCTTGTCGCCGTGATCGTATAGTGGTTAGTACATTGCGTTGTGGCCGCAATAACCCAGGTTCGAATCCTGGTCACGGCAGAGGTTCAAATGCCTTTTTTTTTAAATAAAAAAAAATTCTGAAACATGCTCGTCTACTCCGAAATATGATCATGAATTCCACAAATACAATGGATGCATATCAAAATATTTTCTTCTCAGCTAATGACTGATATATCACTGCATTTTTGACATTAGTTTTGCATGACAAGGAAATTTTCATATCTAATCTCTTTATCCATCTGAAGAGATGACGGAAACTAAAAGGTCCGCATAAGAATGCGCTTATTAGCATAATAAGAAGAGGAAATTGTGTTAAACAGTATGATATCGCAACAAAGATTTCTAGAGATAACTTTCAGCTACCTTGTAAAGTGCCATAAGTCACAACAATAACACAACACAAGAATTCTGAATAATTTATATTTGGTCTGGTCATAATCTCTCTCCTTCCCGTACAATCTTCTCCGAAAGAGGTCAATATTCCAGTCCGGAATCGATTAAAATAATAATAGGAAAAAAATTGTCAAATATTTTTTTATTCTGCCAATGAGTAATAACATTAGAGATTTTGGACGAGGTGGCCGAGTGGTTAAGGCGATGGACTGCTAATCCATTGGGCACTGCCCGCGTGGGTTCGAATCCCATCCTCGTCGTTTCCCGATCTTCAGTTTGAGTCCTTTCGCGAATGGAATGATGCGTCGTTACGGACTACATGTTTTAAATTACACTTGCATCGAATTGACAGGGTTTTACCCTTCGATATATGTAGTCCCAACTGTGCACAAGAATGATCCTGCTTTTTCTTTTCCTCTCTGATGGGCATTTTTTAAATTGTCAGAGAATTTTTTTGTCACGTTTTTATTTCACGGATTTTATTACCAATTTTTTCTAAAGCCCTGCAATGCTTTATCAAACTGGTGATATATTTTCTTACCTGCCCACATTTTATTCAAGGTTCCGTTCGTATTCCGCCTGGTAAAGATACCAGTGCGAGCGTTGTGGAGGCAAGCATCTGTATCCTGGCATGAAGCTCCATATTTGTAGAGTTGTGGGCAATCATTTAAAAAATTCATATCCAAGCCAGTCTTTTAACCTATGCCTTATAAATTTCTGAAAAGATTTTTTAAAGGCAAAAAAAAAAAAAAAAAAAAACACATTTATGAAAATCTTTCAAACTGTTTAACGCATTTATTAATTTTGTATAGATTTGAAAAATTGATTTGGTGCTTTCATTTTCGTGGTGCCCTCTGTTGACAATTGTTCGGGATTTTCAATTATTTCACGGTCTATTTCAAGTCTTGAAAACCCATCTTCGATTAAGAGTCGCAGTTTCCTTAAAAGGCTATCACTGAGAATCTTCCTTGTCGCCGTGATCGTATAGTGGTTAGTACATTGCGTTGTGGCCGCAATAACCCAGGTTCGAATCCTGGTCACGGCAGAGGTTCAAATGCCTTTTTTTTTAAATAAAAAAAAATTCTGAAACATGCTCGTCTACTCCGAAATATGATCATGAATTCCACAAATACAATGGATGCATATCAAAATATTTTCTTCTCAGCTAATGACTGATATATCACTGCATTTTTGACATTAGTTTTGCATGACAAGGAAATTTTCATATCTAATCTCTTTATCCATCTGAAGAGATGACGGAAACTAAAAGGTCCGCATAAGAATGCGCTTATTAGCATAATAAGAAGAGGAAATTGTGTTAAACAGTATGATATCGCAACAAAGATTTCTAGAGATAACTTTCAGCTACCTTGTAAAGTGCCATAAGTCACAACAATAACACAACACAAGAATTCTGAATAATTTATATTTGGTCTGGTCATAATCTCTCTCCTTCCCGTACAGTCTTCTCCGAAAGAGGTCAATATTCCAGTCCGGAATCGATTAAAATAATAATAGGAAAAAAATTGTCAAATATTTTTTTTATTCTGCCAATGAGTAATAACATTAGAGATTTTGGACGAGGTGGCCGAGTGGTTAAGGCGATGGACTGCTAATCCATTGGGCACTGCCCGCGTGGGTTCGAATCCCATCCTCGTCGTTTCCCGATCTTCAGTTTGAGTCCTTTCGCGAATTGAATGATGCGTCGTTACGGACTACATGTTTTAAATTACACTTGCATCGAATTGACAGGGTTTTACCCTTCGATATATGTAGTCCCAACTGTGCACAAGAATGATCCTGCTTTTTCTTTTCCTCTCTGATGGGCATTTTTTAAATTGTCAGAGAATTTTTTTGTCACGTTTTTATTTCACGGATTTTATTACCAATTTTTTCTAAAGCCCTGCAATGCTTTATCAAACTGGTGATATATTTTCTTACCTGCCCACATTTTATTCAAGGTTCCGTTCGTATTCCGCCTGGTAAAGATACCAGATGCGAGCGTTGTGGAGGCAAGCATCTGTATCCTGGCATGAAGCTCCATATTTGTAGAGTTGTGGGCAATCATTTAAAAAATTCATATCCAAGCCAGTCTTTTAACCTATGCCTTATAAATTTCTGAAAAGATTTTTTAAAGGAAAAAAAAAAAAGAAAAACACATTTATGAAAATCTTTCAAACTGTTTAACGCATTTATTAATTTTGTATAGATTTGAAAAATTGATTTGGTGCTTTCATTTTCGTGGTGCCCTCTGTTGACAATTGTTCGGGATTTTCAATTATTTCACGGTCTATTTCAAGTCTTGAAAACCCATCTTCGATTAAGAGTCGCAGTTTCCTTAAAAGGCTATCACTGAGAATCTTCCTTGTCGCCGTGATCGTATAGTGGTTAGTACATTGCGTTGTGGCCGCAATAACCCAGGTTCGAATCCTGGTCACGGCAGAGGCTCAAATGCCTTTTTTTTTAAATAAAAAAAAATTCTGAAACATGCTTGTCTACTCCGAAATATGATCATGAATTCCACAAATACAATGGACGCATATCAAAATATTTTCTTCTCAGCTAATGACTGATATATCACTGCATTTTTGACATTAGTTTTGCATGACAAGGGAATTTTCATATCTAATCTCTTTATCCATCTGAAGAGATGACGGAAACTAAAAGGTCCGCATAAGAATGCGCTTATTAGCATAATAAGAAGAGGAAATTGTGTTAAACAGTATGATATCGCAACAAAGATTTCTAGAGATAACTTTCAGCTACCTTGTAAAGTGCCATAAGTCACAACAATAACACAACACAAGAATTCTGAATAATTTATATTTGGTCTGGTCATAATCTCTCTCCTTCCCGTACAGTCTTCTCCGAAAGAGGTCAATATTCCAGTCCGGAATCGATTAAAATAATAATAGGAAAAAAATTGTCAAATATTTTTTTTATTCTGCCAATGAGTAATAACATTAGAGATTTCGGACGAGGTGGCCGAGTGGTTAAGGCGATGGACTGCTAATCCATTGGGCACTGCCCGCGTGGGTTCGAATCCCATCCTCGTCGTTTCCCGATCTTCAGTTTGAGTCCTTTCGCGAATTGAATGATGCGTCGTTACGGACTACATGTTTTAAATTACACTTGCATCGAATTGACAGGGTTTTACCCTTCGATATATGTAGTCCCAACTGTGCACAAGAATGATCCTGCTTTTTCTTTTCCTCTCTGATGGGCATTTTTTAAATTGTCAGAGAATTTTTTTGTCACGTTTTTATTTCACGGATTTTATTACCAATTTTTTCTAAAGCCCTGCAATGCTTTATCAAACTGGTGATATATTTTCTTACCTGCCCACATTTTATTCAAGGTTCCGTTCGTATTCCGCCTGGTAAAGATACCAGATGCGAGCGTTGTGGAGGCAAGCATCTGTATCCTGGCATGAAGCTCCATATTTGTAGAGTTGTGGGCAATCATTTAAAAAATTCATATCCAAGCCAGTCTTTTAACCTATGCCTTATAAATTTCTGAAAAGATTTTTTAAAGGGGAAAAAAAAAAACACATTTATGAAAATCTTTCAAACTGTTTAACGCATTTATTAATTTTGTATAGATTTGAAAAATTGATTTGGTGCTTTCATTTTCGTGGTGCCCTCTGTTGACAATTGTTCGGGATTTTCAATTATTTCACGGTCTATTTCAAGTCTTGAAAACCCATCTTCGATTAAGAGTCGCAGTTTCCTTAAAAGGCTATCACTGAGAATCTTCCTTGTCGCCGTGATCGTATAGTGGTTAGTACATTGCGTTGTGGCCGCAATAACCCAGGTTCGAATCCTGGTCACGGCAGAGGCTCAAATGCCTTTTTTTTTTAAATAAAAAAAAATTCTGAAACATGCTCGTCTACTCCGAAATATGATCATGAATTCCACAAATACAATGGACGCATATCAAAATATTTTCTTCTCAGCTAATGACTGATATATCACTGCATTTTTGACATTAGTTTTGCATGACAAGGAAATTTTCATATCTAATCTCTTTATCCATCTGAAGAGATGACGGAAACTAAAAGGTCCGCATAAGAATGCGCTTATTAGCATAATAAGAAGAGGAAATTGTGTTAAACAGTATGATATCGCAACAAAGATTTCTAGAGATAACTTTCAGCTACCTTGTAAAGTGCCATAAGTCACAACAATAACACAACACAAGAATTCTGAATAATTTATATTTGGTCTGGTCATAATCTCTCTCCTTCCCGTACAGTCTTCTCCGAAAGAGGTCAATATTCCAGTCCGGAATCGATTAAAATAATAATAGGAAAAAAATTGTCAAATATTTTTTTTATTCTGCCAATGAGTAATAACATTAGAGATCTCGGACGAGGTGGCCGAGTAGTTAAGGCGATGGACTGCTAATCCATTGGGCACTGCCCGCGTGGGTTCGAATCCCATCCTCGTCGTTTCCCGATCTTCAGTTTGAGTCCTTTCGCGAATTGAATGATGCGTCGTTACGGACTACATGTTTTAAATTACACTTGCATCGAATTGACAGGGTTTTACCCTTCGATATATGTAGTCCCAACTGTGCACAAGAATGATCCTGCTTTTTCTTTTCCTCTCTGATGGGCATTTTTTAAATTGTCAGAGAATTTTTTTGTCACGTTTTTATTTCACGGATTTTATTACCAATTTTTTCTAAAGCCCTGCAATGCTTTATCAAACTGGTGATATATTTTCTTACCTGCCCACATTTTATTCAAGGTTCCGTTCGTATTCCGCCTGGTAAAGATACCAGATGCGAGCGTTGTGGAGGCAAGCATCTGTATCCTGGCATGAAGCTCCATATTTGTAGAGTTGTGGGCAATCATTTAAAAAATTCATATCCAAGCCAGTCTTTTAACCTATGCCTTATAAATTTCTGAAAAGATTTTTTAAAGGGGAAAAAAAAAACACATTTATGAAAATCTTTCAAACTGTTTAACGCATTTATTAATTTTGTATAGATTTGAAAAATTGATTTGGTGCTTTCATTTTCGTGGTGCCCTCTGTTGACAATTGTTCGGGATTTTCAATTATTTCACGGTCTATTTCAAGTCTTGAAAACCCATCTTCGATTAAGAGTCGCAGTTTCCTTAAAAGGCTATCACTGAGAATCTTCCTTGTCGCCGTGATCGTATAGTGGTTAGTACATTGCGTTGTGGCCGCAATAACCCAGGTTCGAATCCTGGTCACGGCAGAGGCTCAAATGCCTTTTTTTTTAAATAAAAAAAAATTCTGAAACATGCTCGTCTACTCCGAAATATGATCATGAATTCCACAAATACAATGGACGCATATCAAAATATTTTCTTCTCAGCTAATGACTGATATATCACTGCATTTTTGACATTAGTTTTGCATGACAAGGAAATTTTCATATCTAATCTCTTTATCCATCTGAAGAGATGACGGAAACTAAAAGGTCCGCATAAGAATGCGCTTATTAGCATAATAAGAAGAGGAAATTGTGTTAAACAGTATGATATCGCAACAAAGATTTCTAGAGATAACTTTCAGCTACCTTGTAAAGTGCCATAAGTCACAACAATAACACAACACAAGAATTCTGAATAATTTATATTTGGTCTGGTCATAATCTCTCTCCTTCCCGTACAGTCTTCTCCGAAAGAGGTCAATATTCCAGTCCGGAATCGATTAAAATAATAATAGGAAAAAAATTGTCAAATATTTTTTTTATTCTGCCAATGAGTAATAACATTAGAGATCTCGGACGAGGTGGCCGAGTAGTTAAGGCGATGGACTGCTAATCCATTGGGCACTGCCCGCGTGGGTTCGAATCCCATCCTCGTCGTTTCCCGATCTTCAGTTTGAGTCCTTTCGCGAATTGAATGATGCGTCGTTACGGACTACATGTTTTAAATTACACTTGCATCGAATTGACAGGGTTTTACCCTTCGATATATGTAGTCCCAACTGTGCACAAGAATGATCCTGCTTTTTCTTTTCCTCTCTGATGGGCATTTTTTAAATTGTCAGAGAATTTTTTTGTCACGTTTTTATTTCACGGATTTTATTACCAATTTTTTCTAAAGCCCTGCAATGCTTTATCAAACTGGTGATATATTTTCTTACCTGCCCACATTTTATTCAAGGTTCCGTTCGTATTCCGCCTGGTAAAGATACCAGATGCGAGCGTTGTGGAGGCAAGCATCTGTATCCTGGCATGAAGCTCCATATTTGTAGAGTTGTGGGCAATCATTTAAAAAATTCATATCCAAGCCAGTCTTTTAACCTATGCCTTATAAATTTCTGAAAAGATTTTTTAAAGGGGAAAAAAAAAACACATTTATGAAAATCTTCCAAACTGTTTAACGCATTTATTAATTTTGTATAGATTTGAAATATTGATTTGGTGCTTTCATTTTCGTGGTGCCCTCTGTTGACAATTGTTCGGGATTTTCAATTATTTCACGGTCTATTTCAAGTCTTGAAAACCCATCTTCGATTAAGAGTCGCAGTTTCCTTAAAAGGCTATCACTGAGAATCTTCCTTGTCGCCGTGATCGTATAGTGGTTAGTACATTGCGTTGTGGCCGCAATAACCCAGGTTCGAATCCTGGTCACGGCAGAGGCTCAAATGCCTTTTTTTTTAAATAAAAAAAAATTCTGAAACATGCTCGTCTACTCCGAAATATGATCATGAATTCCACAAATACAATGGACGCATATCAAAATATTTTCTTCTCAGCTAATGACTGATATATCACTGCATTTTTGACATTAGTTTTGCATGACAAGGAAATTTTCATATCTAATCTCTTTATCCATCTGAAGAGATGACGGAAACTAAAAGGTCCGCATAAGAATGCGCTTATTAGCATAATAAGAAGAGGAAATTGTGTTAAACAGTATGATATCGCAACAAAGATTTCTAGAGATAACTTTCAGCTACCTTGTAAAGTGCCATAAGTCACAACAATAACACAACACAAGAATTCTGAATAATTTATATTTGGTCTGGTCATAATCTCTCTCCTTCCCGTACAGTCTTCTCCGAAAGAGGTCAATATTCCAGTCCGGAATCGATTAAAATAATAATAGGAAAAAAATTGTCAAATATTTTTTTTATTCTGCAAATGAGTAATAACATTAGAGATTTCGGACGAGGTGGCCGAGTGGTTAAGGCGATGGACTGCTAATCCATTGGGCACTGCCCGCGTGGGTTCGAATCCCATCCTCGTCGTTTCCCGATCTTCAGTTTGAGTCCTTTCGCGAATTGAATGATGCGTCGTTACGGACTACATGTTTTAAATTACACTTGCATCGAATTGACAAGGTTTTACCCTTCGATATATGTAGTCCCAACTGTGCACAAGAATGATCCTGCTTTTTCTTTTCCTCTCTGATGGGCATTTTTTAAATTGTCAGAGAATTTTTTTGTCACGTTTTTATTTCACGGATTTTATTACCAATTTTTTCTAAAGCCCTGCAATGCTTTATCAAACTGGTGATATATTTTCTTACCTGCCCACATTTTATTCAAGGTTCCGTTCGTATTCCGCCTGGTAAAGATACCAGATGCGAGCGTTGTGGAGGCAAGCATCTGTATCCTGGCATGAAGCTCCATATTTGTAGAGTTGTGGGCAATCATTTAAAAAATTCATATCCAAGCCAGTCTTTTAACCTATGCCTTATAAATTTCTGAAAAGATTTTTTAAAGGGGAAAAAAAACAACACATTTATGAAAATCTTTCAAACTGTTTAACGCATTTATTAATTTTGTATAGATTTGAAAAATTGATTTGGTGCTTTCATTTTCGTGGTGCCCTCTGTTGACAATTGTTCGGGATTTTCAATTATTTCACGGTCTATTTCAAGTCTTGAAAACCCATCTTCGATTAAGAGTCGCAGTTTCCTTAAAAGGCTATCACTGAGAATCTTCCTTGTCGCCGTGATCGTATAGTGGTTAGTACATTGCGTTGTGGCCGCAATAACCCAGGTTCGAATCCTGGTCACGGCAGAGGCTCAAATGCCTTTTTTTTTAAATAAAAAAAAATTCTGAAACATGCTCGTCTACTCCGAAATATGATCATGAATTCCACAAATACAATGGACGCATATCAAAATATTTTCTTCTCAGCTAATGACTGATATATCACTGCATTTTTGACATTAGTTTTGCATGACAAGGAAATTTTCATATCTAATCTCTTTATCCATCTGAAGAGATGACGGAAACTAAAAGGTCCGCATAAGAATGCGCTTATTAGCATAATAAGAAGAGGAAATTGTGTTAAACAGTATGATATCACAACAAAGATTTCTAGAGATAACTTTCAGCTACCTTGTAAAGTGCCATAAGTCACAACAATAACACAACACAAGAATTCTGAATAATTTATATTTGGTCTGGTCATAATCTCTCTCCTTCCCGTACAGTCTTCTCCGAAAGAGGTCAATATTCCAGTCCGGAATCGATTAAAATAATAATAGGAAAAAAATTGTCAAATATTTTTTTTATTCTGCCAATGAGTAATAACATTAGAGATTTCGGACGAGGTGGCCGAGTGGTTAAGGCGATGGACTGCTAATCCATTGGGCACTGCCCGCGTGGGTTCGAATCCCATCCTCGTCGTTTCCCGATCTTCAGTTTGAGTCCTTTCGCGAATTGAATGATGCGTCGTTACGGACTACATGTTTCAAATTACACTTGCATCGAATTGACAGGGTTTTACCCTTCGATATATGTAGTCCCAACTGTGCACAAGAATGATCCTGTTTTTTCTTTTCCTCTCTGATGGGCATTTTTTAAATTGTCAGAGAATTTTTTTGTCACGTTTTTATTTCACGGATTTTATTACCAATTTTTTCTAAAGCCCTGCAATGCTTTATCAAACTGGTGATATATTTTCTTACCTGCCCACATTTTATTCAAGGTTCCGTTCGTATTCCGCCTGGTAAAGATACCAGATGCGAGCGTTGTGGAGGCAAGCATCTGTATCCTGGCATGAAGCTTCATATTTGTAGAGTTGTGGGCAATCATTTAAAAAATTTATATCCAAGCCAGTCTTTTAACCTATGCCTTATAAATTTCTGAAAAGATTTTTTAAAGGGGAAAAAAAAAAAGACATTTATGAAAATCTTTCAAACTGTTTAACGCATTTATTAATTTTGTATAGATTTGAAAAATTGATTTGGTGCTTTCATTTTCGTGGTGCCCTCTGTTGACAATTGTTCGGGATTTTCAATTATTTCACGGTCTATTTCAAGTCTTGAAAACCCATCTTCGATTAAGAGTCGCAGTTTCCTTAAAAGGCTATCACTGAGAATCTTCCTTGTCGCCGTGATCGTATAGTGGTTAGTACATTGCGTTGTGGCCGCAATAACCCAGGTTCGAATCCTGGTCACGGCAGAGGCTCAAATGCCTTTTTTTTTAAATAAAAAAAAATTCTGAAACATGCTCGTCTACTCCGAAATATGATCATGAATTCCACAAATACAATGGATGCATATCAAAATATTTTCTTCTCAGCTAATGACTGATATATCACTGCATTTTTGACATTAGTTTTGCATGACAAGGAAATTTTCATATCTAATCTCTTTATCCATCTGAAGAGATGACGGAAACTAAAAGGTCCGCATAAGAATGCGCTTATTAGCATAATAAGAAGAGGAAATTGTGTTAAACAGTATGATATCGCAACAAAGATTTCTAGAGATAACTTTCAGCTACCTTGTAAAGTGCCATAAGTCACAACAATAACACAACACAAGAATTCTGAATAATTTATATTTGGTCTGGTCATAATCTCTCTCCTTCCCGTACAGTCTTCTCCGAAAGAGGTCAATATTCCAGTCCGGAATCGATTAAAATAATAATAGGAAAAAAATTGTCAAATATTTTTTTTATTCTGCCAATGAGTAATAACATTAGAGATTTCGGACGAGGTGGCCGAGTGGTTAAGGCGATGGACTGCTAATCCATTGGGCACTGCCCGCGTGGGTTCGAATCCCATCCTCGTCGTTTCCCGATCTTCAGTTTGAGTCCTTTCGCGAATTGAATGATGCGTCGTTACGGACTACATGTTTTAAATTACACTTGCATCGAATTGACAGGGTTTTACCCTTCGATATATGTAGTCCCAACTGTGCACAAGAATGATCCTGCTTTTTCTTTTCCTCTCTGATGGGCATTTTTTAAATTGTCAGAGAATTTTTTTGTCACGTTTTTATTTCACGGATTTTATTACCAATTTTTTCTAAAGCCCTGCAATTCTTTATCAAACAGGTGATATATTTTCTTACCTGCCCACATTTTATTCAAGGTTCCGTTCGTATTCCGCCTGGTAAAGATACCAGATGCGAGCGTTGTGGAGGCAAGCATCTGTATCCTGGCATGAAGCTCCATATTTGTAGAGTTGTGGGCAATCATTTAAAAAATTTATATCCAAGCCAGTCTTTTAACCTATGCCTTATAAATTTCTGAAAAGATTTTTTAAAGGGAAAAAAAAAAAAAAAAAAAAAGACATTTATGAAAATCTTTCAAACTGTTTAACGCATTTATTAATTTTGTATAGATTTGAAAAATTGATTTGGTGCTTTCATTTTCGTGGTGCCCTCTGTTGACAATTGTTCGGGATTTTCAATTATTTCACGGTCTATTTCAAGTCTTGAAAACCCATCTTCGATTAAGAGTCGCAGTTTCCTTAAAAGGCTATCACTGAGAATCTTCCTTGGCGCCGTGATCGTATAGTGGTTAGTACATTGCGTTGTGGCCGCAATAACCCAGGTTCGAATCCTGGTCACGGCAGAGGCTCAAATGCCTTTTTTTTTAAATAAAAAAAAAATTCTGAAACATGCTCGTCTACTCCGAAATATGATCATGAATTCCACAAATACAATGGACGCATATCAAAATATTTTCTTCTCAGCTAATGACTGATATATCACTGCATTTTTGACATTAGTTTTGCATGACAAGGAAATTTTCATATCTAATCTCTTTATCCATCTGAAGAGATGACGGAAACTAAAAGGTCCGCATAAGAATGCGCTTATTAGCATAATAAGAAGAGGAAATTGTGTTAAACAGTATGATATCGCAACAAAGATTTCTAGAGATAACTTTCAGCTACCTTGTAAAGTGCCATAAGTCACAACAATAACACAACACAAGAATTCTGAATAATTTATATTTGGTCTGGTCATAATGTCTCTCCTTCCCGTACAGTCTTCTCCGAAAGAGGTCAATATTCCAGTCCGGAATCGATTAAAATAATAATAGGAAAAAAATTGTCAAATATTTTTTTTATTCTGCCAATGAGTAATAACATTAGAGATTTCGGACGAGGTGGCCGAGCGGTTAAGGCGATGGACTGCTAATCCATTGGGCACTGCCCGCGTGGGTTCGAATCCCATCCTCGTCGTTTCCCGATCTTCAGTTTGAGTCCTTTCGCGAATTGAATGATGCGTCGTTACGGACTACATGTTTTAAATTACACTTGCATCGAATTGACAGGGTTTTACCCTTCGATATATGTAGTCCCAACTGTGCACAAGAATGATCCTGCTTTTTCTTTTCCTCTCTGATGGGCATTTTTTTAAATTGTCAGAGAATTTTTTTGTCACGTTTTTATTTCACGGATTTTATTACCAATTTTTTCTAAAGCCCTGCAATGCTTTATCAAACTGGTGATATATTTTCTTACCTGCCCACATTTTATTCAAGGTTCCGTTCGTATTCCGCCTGGTAAAGATACCAGATGCTAGCGTTGTGGAGGCAAGCATCTGTGTCCTGGCATGAAGCTCCATATTTGTAGAGTTGTGGGCAATCATTTAAAAAATTCATATCCAAGCCAGTCTTTTAACCTATCCCAAGCAGCAAGAGAAGTCGCTAAACGATTGGCCAAGCATCGCAGCCATCTGATATACGCCGCCCGTATTTTGCCAATGTCACCTTTGCATTGGCGCGACATCGGATTTTGACCATATTTTTTTCTGTCGCCTCTGAAGATCGCTTTTTCATCGGGGCGAACTCCTACGGCGACTTAGTGAAAAAGACCGGCTCAAAGCAATCGGCCCATAGTCGCCTCGATGTCGGGAAAGTTGCTTTTCCTAGGTGGCGCTATGCGAACATATTTTAGAAATTTCCCATGAATCACCTGGCGTGTATTGGATTTTGAAATTCAACCAGCAACGCATACTGTCATTTCAAGAAACTTGGTAAGTGTAAAGTTTTTATTATTATATATTTGTAAATAATATATTATTTATTCTAAATAGTGAATAAAAAAGATTATTTTTGTTGAAGCCGTTCGAACTCATTGCTTAACATGGAGTTGCACGTGATATTATTAGCGTTAGGCGTAATCTACGATTATCATTTCTTTTCTTGTTTGTATTCTTTTCAAGTGATTTTATTTCCTATCTTTTTTTTGTGTGTGTGTGTCTGTTCTTAAATTATTGCAGATATTTTTCCATTTCATTTACAATGCCTTTCCTTTTGTTAACAACAATTTCTAATGAAAAAAGTTTTTAAAAAAATATTAAATTACGTTCTTATGTTTTGGTTTTGCAATAACATTTGTGTTATTATTTTTATTTCGACATAAAGCTAAAAAAATAGATTAACAGAATATATTTATTGTAAATTTCAAAAAAAAAATCTTTAAAACTTGCAATTATGTAGTTATATTTGAATACTCTTATGTGAATAGTTTATAATTATTTCACCTTTCATAAAATAGTAACATAAATTTTACAACCATTAGTTTATATTATTTTTCTCTATTGTCCTAAACATTATTATAATATTTGCCTATATAGTTTTATCAGATTGAAAACATTATCAAGCTTATGAAGTTCTATATATCTATTTTACTCCTTAATTACATATCTCCAATTGTCAACAAATATTTTATTTGTACTTTTAAAAGAAGTGAAAGCTCAATCATTATTCTAATTAAGGAATATGTTTTTTAGGTTCATCAAATCTGCAAAAAGAAGAGTGAACTTGAAGAAAAGTATAATTCTTTATATGTATTACCAGCAAAATATGAAATCCAGTATTCTATAGAATGCCCAAGCATTGTATATAATGCCTAAAACAAGCCAGTAATGTATGAAACAATTTGTATTTCATACATTTTCTAAGCATTCTATAGAATGCCAAATGACAACCTGGCAAAGTATGAAATACATCTCTCATTCAATGAAATAAAAATTTTGTGCAACCTTTGTTTCAAAACTGAAAATGCAATTAAAGATAAAATAAATTTTAAAATTGATCTATAAATATAAAGAAAAAAAAAATTTCTCAATATTTTTTTGGAAACTATTGTGCAAGTTTCTATTCCTGACTTCAAGAAAGAGCAAAATATTGGAAGTTATAATTAATGTGACGGAGTATGGTTTCTACCTACTTGGAACATCAGAAGGAAATTTAAAACAATTATATGTCCCAATTCACTTTATATCCTAAGAACTTGTTTAGAATTGAAGATATTCCAAATCACAAAATTTCTCTCCGGTCAGTTGCAATTACTCAGAGCAGTGGAAGCAATCAAGGATTTATCAGATATATGTGTTTAAGTGCCAAAATATGTAATGTCTTTTCGTGAAAAATGTAGTAAAACTTCAAAATGTTGCAATGTGATAGGCTTGAATGACAAGTAGGTAAATTTTAATTTCTGATTTTTTTATCTGAAAACTTATTTGCCTTAATTAGAAAGGCATAAATTTTGTTTTGTACAAATTTTATTTTTCTATATAATTTGAAAATTTTTTTTTAATGGCAACCTCATTATTTTTTCAGACTGACAATTCAAGTGATTTTAATTCTATTTAGCTTAGTTAATTTTCCTTTTCATTTACAATTTTTCTATGAAAGAAGTTTAATAAAGTATTAAATAACATTTTTATATTTTGGTATTGAAATAACATTTGTGTAATTATTTTTATTTTGACATGAGGCTAAAAAAAGTTTAGCAGAATGTATTTATTTTAAACTTAAAAAAAAAAAACTTTAAAACTTGAGATTATGCAGGCACTTTTGAGTTCTCTTATATGAATAGTTTCAAAGTATTTCGCATTTCATATAGCAGTAACATAAATTTTACTCCCATTAGTTTGAGTTTTTTTTTTCTTTATTATCCTAAACATTATTATAAAGTTTGCTTACACAGTCCAGTATCAGAACAAAAATATTATGCTTATGAAGTTCTATAAGACTTTTGCTTGTTAATTACTCATGTCCACTTGTCAACAAATGTTTTATTTGTACTTTTAAATGAAGCGAAATCTCAATTACTATTATAATTGTTTTCTAGGTTCAGCAAAAAGGAAAAATGAAATGTATAAATAAATGTATAATTTTTTATATGTAGCTGAAGATTCAGTTATACATATATAGAATATTTATATAAATGTGTGGGGATTTTTAGAAATTTCAAACTCTTCAAGTATTACATAATAAATAAAGTTTAAATAAATTTTTTATAAATTACTTTGTGTCAATATTATTTATTCTTCTAAATTATAAGTCATAGTTTCAGGATTTTGCTTGGGTGTATAAGTCATTACAGAAAATTCAGTAAAAAATTTCAAGTAAATTATTATTTTACTTTGTATTTCTAAAATATTATTTAATGAAGGTCTTTGTAAATAAATTGTTTTGCATAGTTGTTTTTCTTTTCTCCTAAAAATAAAGAGGGGAAAATAATAATTAAAAAAATATTTGTCTAAAGAAATTTTGTATAATTGAAAGTAGTGTTTACATTTTTAGTTATGGAGTTTTTGTAAAATATTCAGAGTTAATCATAGATCAAATTTGGTTCTTGTGCCATGAAACAAAACCAAACTAATCATAAATTTTAAAAAAAATTAGAAATTTGAAGTAAATTGTTAATTTGTGCTTGTAAAATGTTATCAATTGGACATTAGCTAACACTAACATTTGTAATAAGGTATAAAATTTCTACACCATAAAGTAACTTTGTAAGTTAATAATAATAAAGTAACTTTGTAAGTTAATAATAAGATTTCATATAAGTAAAAGAAGTGTTGTATTTTTGTGCATGGAATTTTTGTGAAACATATTTTTCAAATATTCAGAGTTAATCATAGATCAAATTTGGTTATTTTGCCCCAAATCTAAACCTCACTAAACATAAATTATGAAAATATTAGAAATTTGAAGTAAGTTATTAAATAAGAAGTAAGTTTGTGCTTGTAAATTGTTGTTTATTGAATATTAGCTAACACTAACATTTATAATGAGGTTTAAAATTAATGCAATATGAAGTAACTCTGTAAATTAATAGTAAATAAAATTACCTATAATGGGAAGAAGTGTTCCATGTTTGGGTATGGAATTTTTGTGAAATATTCAGTGTTAATCATTAATTAAATTTGGTTCTTGTGCTACAAAACCAAACAACTAAATATAGAAAAAGAAAATATTAGAAATTTGAAGTAAATTATTAATTTGTGCTTGTAAAATGTTGTATGTTGGACATCAACCAACACTAACATTTATAATGTGTAAAATTTCTACAACTTGAAGAAACTTTACATGTTAATAGTAAATATAAGGAATTTTGTAGAATTGAAAGAAGTGCTGCATTTTTGTGTATGGAATTTTTGAGAAATATTCAGTGTTAATCAAAGATCAAATTTAATTCTTGTGCCATAAAACCAAACTAATCATAGATAATAAAAAAAATATTAGAAATTTGAAGTAAATTATTATTTTGTGCTTGTAAAATGTTATCTATTGGACATTAGCTAACACTAAAATTTATAATGAGGTATAAAATTTCTTCATGAAGTAATTTTGTAAAATCAATAGTAAATAGAATCAGTAAAATTGAAAGAAGCGTTACATTTTTGTATATGGAATTTTTATGAAACATATTTGTGAAATATTCGGGGTTTAACATTGATCAAATTTTGTTATTTTGCTACGAATCTAAACCTCACTAAACATAAATTATGAAAATATTAGAAATTTGAAGTAACATTAATTTGTGCTTGTAAAATATTTTCTATTGAAGAAACATATAATAGGAATTATATAATTTAGTGTTTGAAACTATTTTTAACGAATGCATTAAATTTTAGGGTGTTAAAATAGGAATTTGTGTTTTATTCATTATTCTTTAGGAATTATTTGTTTATTGCTCACATTAAGCAATATAAAAGTGTGTATAGTAATATATATATATATATATTTAATAGGAATTATATATTTTTCTGTTTCGAATTTTTATAAAATAGCTTTTAAAAACAAATGATATAGGCAATATATATAATACATCTACTTTTAAATTTCCAATATCAGTTAAAATCATACTGATTAATTATATAATTGAAACTATAATTATGTTAACATTTCTTCCCATGCATTAAACAATGAAAATAAATAGGAAATATCAATGAAGGAAATAAATCTTATATGTAGATAGATGTTCAGGGGATCAAATTTAAAATTATTTCAGATAATTTTAACATTTGTTTATTTTTTTTAAAGAACAGTAAAAAATGTCATTTAAACATTTTATAGGGTAAAATTGTGGTAAAATCTATGCTATAATAATAGTTAAAAAAAAGTTGGAAGAATTGTTAGAATGACATTTTCCATGAATTTTTATCGAAAACAAGTATTTTATGGAATTTTAAATTTATCAAAATAAATAACAAACACTATTATTAATAGGTAAAAAAGAAAAGTAAACTATTCAAAATATCTCGTATTTTCAGGCTTTTGACAAAATTTTGAAAGTGTGATAGTTTTAAATATTATGACCCTAGTTTCTAGAGTTTGAGAAAATTGAATAACCATTAAACTAATATTTCAATTTGACACCAGCAAGTGTTCAGAAATAAATTGCCTATTGATTGGCATATGGTTGCCCATTGCTAAAATACATGGGGAAATGATTGGTATTGGGTCGCCCATTGCTAAAACACATGGGGAAATGATTGGTATTGGGTCGCCGATCGTTAAAACACATGGGGAAATGATTGGTATTGGGTCGCCGATTGTTAAAACACATCGGGAAATGATTGGTATTGGGTCGCCCATTGATAAAACAGGTCGCGAAATGATTGGTATTGGGTCGCCCATTGCTAAAACACAAGGGGAAATGATTGGTATTGGGTCGCCGATTGTTAAACACATCGGGAAATGATTGGTATTGGGTCGCCGATTGTTAAAACACATCGGGAAATGATTGGTATTGGGTCGCCCATTGATAAAACTGGTCGCGAAATGCTTGGTATAACGTCGCCCGTGATAATAACAAGTCGCCAAAGGATCGGCAAATTTGTCGAAAACAAGTCGGGGCGACCATCGCGCGGCGAACCGCCGGGGGACATGACCAATGTCGGGGCGAGATCGCCTCCGATCTCGCCCCAATCTCGCTCGTTCCGTGGGGCGATGCTTGGCCAATGGTTGGCCAACGATCTTTTGCTGCTTGGGATGCCTTATAAATTTCTGAAAAGATTTTTTAAAGGGGGGGGGGAAAGACATTTATGAAAATCTTTCAAACTGTTTAACGCATTTATTAATTTTGTATAGATTTGAAAAATTGATTTGGTGCTTTCATTTTCGTGGTGCCCTCTGTTGACAATTGTTCGGGATTTTCAATTATTTCACGGTCTATTTCAAGTCTTGAAAACCCATCTTCGATTAAGAGTCGCAGTTTCCTTAAAAGGCTATCACTGAGAATCTTCCTTGTCGCCGTGATCGTATAGTGGTTAGTACATTGCGTTGTGGCCGCAATAACCCAGGTTCGAATCCTGGTCACGGCAGAGGCTCAAATGCTTTTTTTTTTTAAATAAAAAAAAATTCTGAAACATGCTTGTCTACTCCGAAATATGATCATGAATTCCACAAATACAATGGACGCATATCAAAATATTTTCTTCTCAGCTAATGACTGATATATCACTGCATTTTTGACATTAGTTTTGCATGACAAGGAAATTTTCATATCTAATCTCTTTATCCATCTGAAGAGATGACGGAAACTAAAAGGTCCGCATAAGAATGCGCTTATTAGCATAATAAGAAGAGGAAATTGTGTTAAACAGTATGATATCGCAACAAAGATTTCTAGAGATAACTTTCAGCTACCTTGTAAAGTGCCATAAGTCACAACAAT
Organism: Argiope bruennichi; assembly: GCF_947563725.1. Classification (NCBI taxonomy): domain Eukaryota; kingdom Metazoa; phylum Arthropoda; class Arachnida; order Araneae; family Araneidae; genus Argiope; species Argiope bruennichi. The sequence continues at coordinate 10,677,092 of NC_079156.1, forward strand.
AACACAACACAAGAATTCTGAATAATTTATATTTGGTCTGGTCATAATCTCTCTCCTTCCCGTACAGTCTTCTCCGAAAGAGGTCAATATTCCAGTCCGGAATCGATTAAAATAATAATAGGAAAAAAATTGTCAAATATTTTTTTTATTCTGCCAATGAGTAATAACATTAGAGTTTTCGGACGAGGTGGCCGAGTGGTTAAGGCGATGGACTGCTAATCCATTGGGCACTGCCCGCGTGGGTTCGAATCCCATCCTCGTCGTTTCCCGATCTTCAGTTTGAGTCCTTTCGCGAATTGAATGATGCGTCGTTACGGACTACATGTTTTAAATTACACTTGCATCGAATTGACAGGGTTTTACCCTTCGATATATGTAGTCCCAACTGTGCACAAGAATGATCCTGCTTTTTCTTTTCCTCTCTGATGAGCATTTTTTAAATTGTCAGAGAATTTTTTTGTCACGTTTTTATTTCACGGATTTTATTACCAATTTTTTCTAAAGCCCTGCAATGCTTTATCAAACTGGTGATATCCCAAGCAGCAAAAGATCGTTGGCCAACCATTGGCCAAGCATCGCCCCACGGAACGAGCGAGATTGGGGCGAGATCGGAGGCGATCTCGCCCCGACATTGGTCATGTCCCCCGGCGGTTCGCCGCGCGATGGTCGCCCCGACTTGTTTTCGACGAATTTGCCGATCCTTTGGCGACTTGTTATTATCGCGGGCGACGTTATACCAAGCATTTCGCGACCTGTTTTATCAATGGGCGACCCAATACCAATCATTTCCCGATGTGTTTTAACAATCGGCGACCCAATACCAATCATTTCCCCATGTGTTTTAACAATCGGCGACCCAATACCAATCATTTCCCCATGTGTTTTAGCAATGGGCGACCCAATACCAATCATTTCCCCATGTATTTTAGCAATGGGCAACCAAATACCAATCATTAGGCAATTTATTTCTGAACACTTGCTGGTGTCAAATTGAAATATTAGTTTAATGGTTATTCAATTTTCTCAAACTCTAGAAACTAGTGTCATAATATTTAAAACTATCATACTTTCAAAATTTTGTCAAGACTGAAAATACGAGATATTTTGAATAGTTTACTTTTCTTTTTTACCTATTAATAATAGTGTTTGTTATTTATTTTGATAAATTTAAAATTCCATAAAATACTTGTTTTCGTTAAAAATTCATGGAAAATGTCATTCTAACAATTCTTCCAACTTTTTTTAACTATTATTATAGCATAGATTTTACCACAATCTTACCCTATAAAATGTTTAAATGACATTTTTTTACTGCTCTTTAAAAAAAAAAAATGTTAAAATTATCTGAAATAATTTTAAATTTGATCCCCTGAACATCTATCTACATATAAGATTTATTTCCTTCATTGATATTTCCTATTTATTTTCATTGTTTAATGCATGGGAAGAAATATTAACATAATCATAGTTTCAATTATATAATTTATCAGTATGATTTTAACTGATATTAGAAATTTAAAAGTAGATGTATTATATATATTGCCTATATCATTTGTTTTTAAAAGCTATTTTATAAAAATTCGAAACAGAAAAATATATAATTCTTATTAAAAAAATATTTTTTTTTTTTTTTTTTTTTTACTATACACACTTTTATATTGCTTAATGTGAGCAATAAACAAATAATTCCTAAAGAATAATGAATAAAACACAAACTCCTATTTTAACACCCTAAAATTTAATGCATTGGTTAAAAATAGTTTCAAACACTAAATTATATAATTCCTATTATATGTTTCTTCAATAGAAAATATTTTACAAGCACAAATTAATAAGTTACTTCAAATTTCTAATATTTTCATAATTTATGTTTAGTGAGGTTTAGATTCATAGCAAAATAACAAAATTTGATCAATGTTAAACCCCGAATATTTCACAAATATGTTTCATAAAAATTCCATATACAAAAATGTAACGCTTCTTTCAATTTTACTGATTCTATTTACTATTGATTTTACAAAATTACTTCATGAAGAAATTTTATACCTCATTATAAATTTTAGTGTTAGCTAATGTCCAATAGATAACATTTTACAAGCACAAAATAATAATTTACTTCAAATTTCTAATATTTTTTTTATTATCTATGATTAGTTTGGTTTTATGGCACAAGAATTAAATTTGATCTTTGATTAACACTGAATATTTCTCAAAAATTCCATACACAAAAATGCAGCACTTCTTTCAATTCTACAAAATTTCTTATATTTACTATTAACATGTAAAGTTTCTTCAAGTTGTAGAAATTTTACACATTATAAATGTTAGTGTCGGTTGATGTCCAACATACAACATTTTACAAGCACAAATTAATAATTTACTTCAAATTTCTAATATTTTCTTGATCTATATTTAGTTGTTTGGTTTTGTAGCACAAGAACCAAATTTAATTAATGATTAACACTGAATATTTCACAAAAATTCCATACCCAAACATGGAACACTTCTTCCCATTATAGGAAATTTTATTTACTATTAATTTACAGAGTTACTTCATATTGCATTAATTTTAAACCTCATTATAAATGTTAGTGTTAGCTAATATTCAATAAACAACAATTTACAAGCACAAACTTACTTCTTATTTAATAACTTACTTCAAATTTCTAATATTTTCATAATTTATGTTTAGTGAGGTTTAGATTTGTGGCAAAATAACCAAATTTGATCTATGATTAACTCTGAATATTTGAAAAATATGTTTCACAAAAATTCCATGCACAAAAATACAACACTTCTTTCACTTATACGAAATCTTATTTATTATTAACTTGCAAAGTTACTTTATGGTGTAGAAATTTTATACCTCATTACAAATGTTAGTGTTAGCTAATGTCCAATTGTTAACATTTTACAAGCTCAAATTAACAATTTACTTCAAATTTCTACTTTTTTTAAAAATCTATGATTAGTTTGGTTTTGTTTCATGGCACAAGAACCAAATTTGATCTATGATTAACTCTGAATATTTCACAAAAACTCCATACCTAAAAATGTAAACACTACTTTCAATTATACAAAATTTCTTTAGACAAATATTTTTTTTTAATTATTATTTTCCCCTCTTTATTTTTAGGAGAAAAGAAAAACAACTATGCAAAACAATTTATTTACAAAGACCTTCATTAAATAATATTTTAGAAATACAAAGTAAAATAATAATTTACTTGAAATTTTTTACTGAATTTTCTGTAATGACTTATACACCCAAGCAAAATCCTGAAACTATGACTTATAATTTAGAAGAATAAATAATATTGACACAAAGTAATTTATAAAAAATTTATTTAAACTTTATTTATTATGTAATACTTGAAGAGTTTGAAATTTCTAAAAATCCACACACATTTATATAAATATTATATATATGTATAACTGAATCTTCAGCTACATATAAAAAATTATACATATATTTATACATTTCATTTTTCCTTTTTGCTGAACCTAGAAAACAATTATAATAGTAATTGAGATTTCGCTTCATTTAAAAGTACAAATAAAACATTTGTTGACAATTGGAGATGAGTAATTAACAAGCAAAAGTCTTATAGAACTTCATAAGCATAATATTTTTGTTCTGATACTGGACTGTGTAAGCAAACTTTATAATAATGTTTAGGATAATAAAGAAAAAAAAAAAAAACTCAAACTAATAGGAGTAAAATTTATGTTACTGTTTTATGAAATGCGAAATACTTTGAAACTATTCATATAAGAGAACTCAAAAGTGCCTGCATAATCTCAAGTTTTAAAGAATTTTTTTTTTTTTTGAAGTTTAAAATAAATACATTCTGCTAAACTTTTTTTTAGCCTCATGTCAAAATAAAAATAATTACACAAATGTTATTTCAATACCAAAATATAAAAATGTTATTTAATACTTTATTAAACTTCTTTCATAGAAAAATTGTAAATGAAAAGGAAAATTAACTAAGCTAAATAGAATTAAAATCACTTGAATTGTCAGTCTGAAAAATTAATGAGGTTGCCATTAAAAAAAATTATTCAAATTATATAGAAAAATAAAATTTGTACAAAACAAAATTTATGCCTTTCTAATTAAGGCAAATAAGTTTTCAGATAAAAAAATCAGAAATTAAAATTTACCTGCTTGTCATTCAAGCCTATCACATTGCAACATTTTGAAGTTTTACTACATTTTTCACGAAAAGACATTACATATTTTGGCACTTAAGCACATACATCTGATAAATCCTTGATTGCTTCCACTGCTCTGAGTAATTGCAACTGACCAGAGAGAAATTTTGTGATTTGGAATATCTTCAATTCTAAACAAGTTCTTAGGATATTAAGTGAATTGGGACATATAATTGTCTCGCATATAATTGTTTTAAATTTCCTTCTGATGTTCCAAGTCGGTAGAAACTATACTCCGTCACATTAATTGTAACTTCCAATATTTTGCTCTTTTTTTGAAGTCAGGAATAGAAACTTACACATTAGTTTCCAAACAAATAGTGAGAAATTTTTTTTTGTTTATATTTATAGATCAATTTTAAAATTTATTTTATCTTTAATTGCATTTTCAGTTTTGAAACAAAGGTTGCACAAAATTTTTATTTCATTGAATGAGAGATGTATTTCATACTTTGCCAGGTTGTCATTTGGCATTCTATAGAATGCTTAGAAAATGTATGAAATACAAATTGTTTCATACATTACTGGCTTGTTTTAGGCATTATATACAATGCTTGGCCATTCTATAGAATACTGGATTTCATATTTTGCTGGTAATACATATAAAGAATTATACATATACTTTTCTTCAAGTTCACTCTTCTTTTTGCAGATTTTATGAACCTAAAAAACATATTCCTTAATTAGAATAATAATTGAGCTTTCATTTCTTTTAAAAGTACAAATAAAATATTTGTTGACAATTGGAGATATGTAATTAAGGAGTAAAATAGATATATAGAACTTCATAAGCTTGATAATGTTTTCAATCTGATAATGAACTATATAGGCAAATATTATAATAATGTTTAGAACAATAGAGAAAAATAATATAAACTAATGGGTGTAAAATTTATGTTACTATTTTATGAAAGGTGAAATAATTATAAACTATTCACATAAGAGTATTCAAATATAACTACATAATTGCAAGTTTTAAAGATTTTTTTTTTTTTTTTGAAATTTACAATAAATATATTCTGCTAATCTATTTTTTTAGCCTTATGTCGAAATAAAAATAATAACACAAATGTTATTGCAAAACCAAAACATAAGAACGCAATTTAATATTTTTTTAAAAACTTTTTTCATTAGAAATTGTTGTTAACAAAAGGAAAGGCATTGTAAATGAAATGGAAAAATATCTGCAATAATTTAAGAACAGACACACAAAAAAAAGATAGGAAATAAAATCACTTGAAAAGAATACAAACAAGAAAAGAAATGATAATCATCGCTTACGCCTAACGCTAATAATACCACGTGCAACTCCATGTTAAGCAACGAGTTCGAACGGCTTCAACAAAAATAATCTTTTTTATTCACTCTTTAGAATAAATAATATATTATTTACAAATATATAATAATAAAAACTTTACACTTACCAAGTTTCTTGAAATGACAGTATGCGTTGCTGGTTGAATTTCAAAATCCAATACACGCCAGGTGATTCATGGGAAATTTCTAAAATATGTTCGCATAACGCCACCTAGGAAAAGCAACTTTCCCGACATCGAGGCGACTATGGGCCGATTGCTTTGAGCCGGTCTTTTTCACTAAGTCGCCGTAGGAGTTCGCCCCGATGAAAAAGCGATCTTCAGAGGCGACAGAAAAAAATATGGTCAAAATCCGATGTCGCGCCAATGCAAAGGTGACATTGGCAAAATACGGGCGGCGTCTATCAGATTTCTGCGATGCTTGGCCAATCGTTTAGCGACTTCTCTTGCCCCTTGGGATATTTTCTTACCTGCCCACATTTTATTCAAGGTACCGTTCGTATTCCGCCTGGTAAAGATACCAGATGCTAGCGTTGTGGAGGCAAGCATCTGTATCCTGGCATGAAGCTCCATATTTGTAGAGTTGTGGGCAATCATTTAAAAAATTCATATCGAAGCCAGTCTTTTAACCTATGCCTTATAAATTTCTGAAAAGATTTTTTAAAGGGGGGAAAAAAAAAGACATTTATGAAAATCTTTCAAACTGTTTAACGCATTTATTAATTTTGTATAGATTTGAAAAATTGATTTGGTGCTTTCATTTTCGTGGTGCCCTCTGTTGACAATTGTTCGGGATTTTCAATTATTTCACGGTCTATTTCAAGTCTTGAAAACCCATCTTCGATTAAGAGTCGCAGTTTCCTTAAAAGGCTATCACTGAGAATCTTCCTTGTCGTCGTGATCGTATAGTGGTTAGTACATTGCGTTGTGGCCGCTATAACCCAGGTTCGAATCCTGGTCACGGCAGAGGCTGAAATGCCTTTTTTTTTAAATAAAAAAAAATTCTGAAACATGCTCGTCTACTCCGAAATATGATCATGAATTCCACAAATACAATGGACGCATATCAAAATATTTTCTTCTCAGCTAATGACTGATATATCACTGCATTTTTGACATTAGTTTTGCATGACAAGGAAATTTTCATATCTAATCTCTTTATCCATCTGAAGAGATGACGGAAACTAAAAGGTCCGCATAAGAATGCGCTTATTAGCATAATAAGAAGAGGAAATTGTGTTAAACAGTATGATATCGCAACAAAGATTTCTAGAGATAACTTTCAGCTACCTTGTAAAGTGCCATAAGTCACAACAATAACACAACACAAGAATTCTGAATAATTTATATTTGGTCTGGTCATAATCTCTCTCCTTCCCGTACAGTCTTCTCCGAAAGAGGTCAATATTCCAGTCCGGAATCGATTAAAATAATAATAGGAAAAAAATTGTCAAATATTTTTTTTATTCTGCCAATGAGTAATAACATTAGAGATTTCGGACGAGGTGGCCGAGTGGTTAAGGCGATGGACTGCTAATCCATTGGGCACTGCCCGCGTGGGTTCGAATCCCATCCTCGTCGTTTCCCGATCTTCAGTTTGAGTCCTTTCGCGAATTGAATGATGCGTCGTTACGGACTACATGTTTTAAATTACACTTGCATCGAATTGACAGGGTTTTACCCTTCGATATATGTAGTCCCAACTGTGCACAAGAATGATCTTGCTTTTTCTTTTCCTCTCTGATGGGCATTTTTTAAATTGTCAGAGAATTTTTTTGTCACGTTTTTATTTCACGGATTTTATTACCAATTTTTTCTAAAGCCCTGCAATGCTTTATCAAACTGATGATATATTTTCTTACCTGCCCACATTTTATTCAAGGTTCCGTTCGTATTCCGCCTGGTAAAGATACCAGATGCGAGCGTTGTGGAGGCAAGCATCTGTATCCTGGCATGAAGCTCCATATTTGTAGAGTTGTGGGCAATCATTTAAAAAATTTATATCCAAGCCAGTCTTTTAACCTATGCCTTATAAATTTCTGAAAAGATTTTTTAAAGGGAAAAAAAAAAAAAAAAGACATTTATGAAAATCTTTCAAACTGTTTAACGCATTTATTAATTTTGTATAGATTTGAAAAATTGATTTGGTGCTTTCATTTTCGTGGTGCCCTCTGTTGACAATTGTTCGGGATTTTCAATTATTTCACGGTCTATTTCAAGTCTTGAAAACCCATCTTCGATTAAGAGTCGCAGTTTCCTTAAAAGGCTATCACTCAGAATCTTCCTTGTCGCCGTGATCGTATAGTGGTTAGTACATTGCGTTGTGGCCGCAATAACCCAGGTTCGAATCCTGGTCACGGCAGAGGCTCAAATGCCTTTTTTTTTAAATAAAAAAAAATTCTGAAACATGCTCGTCTACTCCGAAATATGATCATGAATTCCACAAATACAATGGACGCATATCAAAATATTTTCTTCTCAGCTAATGACTGATATATCACTGCATTTTTGACATTAGTTTTGCATGACAAGGAAATTTTCATATCTAATCTCTTTATCCATCTGAAGAGATGACGGAAACTAAAAGGTCCGCATAAGAATGCGCTTATTAGCATAATAAGAAGAGGAAATTGTGTTAAACAGTATGATATCGCAACAAAGATTTCTAGAGATAACTTTCAGCTACCTTGTAAAGTGCCATAAGTCACAACAATAACACAACACAAGAATTCTGAATAATTTATATTTGGTCTGGTCATAATCTCTCTCCTTCCCGTACAGTCTTCTCCGAAAGAGGTCAATATTCCAGTCCGGAATCGATTAAAATAATAATAGGAAAAAAATTGTCAAATATTTTTTTTATTCTGCCAATGAGTAATAACATTAGAGATTTCGGACGAGGTGGCCGAGTGGTTAAGGCGATGGACTGCTAATCCATTGGGCACTGCCCGCGTGGGTTCGAATCCCATCCTCGTCGTTTCCCGATCTTCAGTTTGAGTCCTTTCGCGAATTGAATGATGCGTCGTTACGGACTACATGTTTTAAATTACACTTGCATCGAATTGACAGGGTTTTACCCTTCGATATATGTAGTCCCAACTGTGAACAAGAATGATCCTGCTTTTTCTTTTCCTCTCTGATGGGCATTTTTTAAATTGTCAGAGAATTTTTTTGTCACGTTTTTATTTCACGGATTTTATTACCAAATTTTTCTAAAGCCCTGCAATGCTTTATCAAACTGGTGATATATTTTCTTACCTGCCCACATTTTATTCAAGGTTCCGTTCGTATTCCGCCTGGTAAAGATACCAGATGCGAGCGTTGTGGAGGCAAGCATCTGTATCCTGGCATGAAGCTCCATATTTGTAGAGTTGTGGGCAATCATTTAAAAAATTTATATCCAAGCCAGTCTTTTAACCTATGCCTTATAAATTTCTGAAAAGATTTTTTAAAGGGAAAAAAAAAAAAGACATTTATGAAAATCTTTCAAACTGTTTAACGCATTTATTAATTTTGTATAGATTTGAAAAATTGATTTGGTGCTTTCATTTTCGTGGTGCCCTCTGTTGACAATTGTTCGGGATTTTCAATTATTTCACGGTCTATTTCAAGTCTTGAAAACCCATCTTCGATTAAGAGTCGCAGTTTCCTTAAAAGGCTATCACTGAGAATCTTCCTTGTCTCCGTGATCGTATAGTGGTTAGTACATTGCGTTGTGGCCGCAATAACCCAGGTTCGAATCCTGGTCACGGCAGAGGCTCAAATGCCTTTTTTTTTAAATAAAAAAAAATTCTGAAACATGCTCGTCTACTCCGAAATATGATCATGAATTCCACAAATACAATGGACGCATATCAAAATATTTTCTTCTCAGCTAATGACTGATATATCACTGCATTTTTGACATTAGTTTTGCATGACAAGGAAATTTTCATATCTAATCTCTTTATCCATCTGAAGAGATGACGGAAACTAAAATGTCCGCATAAGAATGCGCTTATTAGCATAATAAGAAGAGGAAATTGTGTTAAACAGTATGATATCGCAACAAAGATTTCTAGAGATAACTTTCAGCTACCTTGTAAAGTGCCATAAGTCACAACAATAACACAACACAAGAATTCTGAATAATTTATATTTGGTCTGGTCATAATCTCTCTCCTTCCCGTACAGTCTTCTCCGAAAGAGGTCAATATTCCAGTCCGGAATCGATTAAAATAATAATAGGAAAAAAATTGTCAAATATTTTTTTTATTCTGCCAATGAGTAATAACATTAGAGATTTCGGACGAGGTGGCCGAGTGGTTAAGGCGATGGACTGCTAATCCATTGGGCACTGCCCGCGTGGGTTCGAATCCCATCCTCGTCGTTTCCCGATCTTCAGTTTGAGTCCTTTCGCGAATTGAATGATGCGTCGCTACGGACTACATGTTTTAAATTACACTTGCATCGAATTGACAGGGTTTTACCCTTCGATATATGTAGTCCCAACTGTGCACAAGAATGATCCTGCTTTTTCTTTTCCTCTCTGATGGGCATTTTTTAAATTGTCAGAGAATTTTTTTGTCACGTTTTTATTTCACGGATTTTATTACCAATTTTTTCTAAAGCCCTGCAATGCTTTATCAAACTGGTGATATATTTTCTTACCTGCCCACATTTTATTCAAGGTTCCGTTCGTATTCCGCCTGGTAAAGATACCAGATGCGAGCGTTGTGGAGGCAAGCATCTGTATCCTGGCATGAAGCTCCATATTTGTAGAGTTGTGGGCAATCATTTAAAAAATTTATATCCAAGCCAGTCTTTTAACTTATGCCTTATAAATTTCTGAAAAGATTTTTTAAAGGGAAAAAAAAAAAAGACATTTATGAAAATCTTTCAAACTGTTTAACGCATTTATTAATTTTGTATAGATTTGAAAAATTGATTTGGTGCTTTCATTTTCGTGGTGCCCTCTGTTGACAATTGTTCGGGATTTTCAATTATTTCACGGTCTATTTCAAGTCTTGAAAACCCATCTTCGATTAAGAGTCGCAGTTTCCTTAAAAGGCTATCACTGAGAATCTTCCTTGTCGTCGTGATCGTATAGTGGTTAGTACATTGCGTTGTGGCCGCAATAACCCAGGTTCGAATCCTGGTCACGGCAGAGGCTCAAATGCCTTTTTTTTTTAAATAAAAAAAAATTCTGAAACATGCTCGTCTACTCCGAAATATGATCATGAATTCCACAAATACAATGGACGCATATCAAAATATTTTCTTCTCAGCTAATGACTGATATATCACTGCATTTTTGACATTAGTTTTGCATGACAAGGAAATTTTCATATCTAATCTCTTTATCCATCTGAAGAGATGACGGAAACTAAAAGGTCCGCATAAGAATGCGCTTATTAGCATAATAAGAAGAGGAAATTGTGTTAAACAGTATGATATCGCAACAAAGATTTCTAGAGATAACTTTCAGCTACCTTGTAAAGTGCCATAAGTCACAACAATAACACAACACAAGAATTCTGAATAATTTATATTTGGTCTGGTCATAATCTCTCTCCTTCCCGTACAGTCTTCTCCGAAAGAGGTCAATATTCCAGTCCGGAATCGATTAAAATAATAATAGGAAAAAAATTGTCAAATATTTTTTTTATTCTGCCAATGAGTAATAACATTAGAGATTTCGGACGAGGTGGCCGAGTGGTTAAGGCGATGGACTGCTAATCCATTGGGCACTGCCCGCGTGGGTTCGAATCCCATCCTCGTCGTTTCCCGATCTTCAGTTTGAGTCCTTTCGCGAATTGAATGATGCGTCGTTACGGACTACATGTTTTAAATTACACTTGCATCGAATTGACAGGGTTTTACCCTTCGATATATGTAGTCCCAACTGTGCACAAGAATGATCCTGCTTTTTCTTTTCCTCTCTGATGGGCATTTTTTAAATTGTCAGAGAATTTTTTTGTCACGTTTTTATTTCACGGATTTTATTACCAATTTTTTCTAAAGCCCTGCAATGCTTTATCAAACTGATGATATATTTTCTTACCTGCCCACATTTTATTCAAGGTTCCGTTCGTATTCCGCCTGGTAAAGATACCAGATGCGAGCGTTGTGGAGGCAAGCATCTGTATCCTGGCATGAAGCTCCATATTTGTAGAGTTGTGGGCAATCATTTAAAAAATTTATATCCAAGCCATTCTTTTAACCTATGCCTTATAAATTTCTGAAAAGATTTTTTAAAGGGAAAAAAAAAAAAAAAAAGACATTTATGAAAATCTTTCAAACTGTTTAACGCATTTATTAATTTTGTATAGATTTGAAAAATTGATTTGGTGCTTTCATTTTCGTGGTGCCCTCTGTTGACAATTGTTCGGGATTTTCAATTATTTCACGGTCTATTTCAAGTCTGGAAAACCCATCTTCGATTAAGAGTCGCAGTTTCCTTAAAAGGCTATCACTGAGAATCTTCCTTGTCGCCGTGATCGTATAGTGGTTAGTACATTGCGTTGTGGCCGCAATAACCCAGGTTCGAATCCTGGTCACGGCAGAGGCTCAAATGCCTTTTTTTTTAAATAAAAAAAAATTCTGAAACATGCTCGTCTACTCCGAAATATGATCATGAATTCCACAAATACAATGGACGCATATCAAAATATTTTCTTCTCAGCTAATGACTGATATATCACTGCATTTTTGACATTAGTTTTGCATGACAAGGAAATTTTCATATCTAATCTCTTTATCCATCTGAAGAGATGACGGAAACTAAAAGGTCCGCATAAGAATGCGCTTATTAGCATAATAAGAAGAGGAAATTGTGTTAAACAGTATGATATCGCAACAAAGATTTCTAGAGATAACTTTCAGCTACCTTGTAAAGTGCCATAAGTCACAACAATAACACAACACAAGAATTCTGAATAATTTATATTTGGTCTGGTCATAATCTCTCTCCTTCCCGTACAGTCTTCTCCGAAAGAGGTCAATATTCCAGTCCGGAATCGATTAAAATAATAATAGGAAAAAAATTGTCAAATATTTTTTTTATTCTGCCAATGAGTAATAACATTAGAGATTTCGGACGAGGTGGCCGAGTGGTTAAGGCGATGGACTGCTAATCCATTGGGCACTGCCCGCGTGGGTTCGAATCCCATCCTCGTCGTTTCCCGATCTTCAGTTTGAGTCCTTTCGCGAATTGAATGATGCGTCGTTACGGACTACATGTTTTAAATTACACTTGCATCGAATTGACAGGGTTTTACCCTTCGATATATGTAGTCCCAACTGTGCACAAGAATGATCCTGCTTTTTCTTTTCCTCTCTGATGGGCATTTTTTAAATTGTCAGAGAATTTTTTTGTCACGTTTTTATTTCACGGATTTTATTACCAATTTTTTCTAAAGCCCTGCAATGCTTTATCAAACTGATGATATATTTTCTTACCTGCCCACATTTTATTCAAGGTTCCGTTCGTATTCCGCCTGGTAAAGATACCAGATGCGAGCGTTGTGGAGGCAAGCATCTGTATCCTGGCATGAAGCTCCATATTTGTAGAGTTGTGGGCAATCATTTAAAAAATTTATATCCAAGCCAGTCTTTTAACCTATGCCTTATAAATTTCTGAAAAGATTTTTTAAAGGGAAAAAAAAAAAAAAAAAGAGACATTTATGAAAATCTTTCAAACTGTTTAACGCATTTATTAATTTTGTATAGATTTGAAAAATTGATTTGGTGCTTTCATTTTCGTGGTGCCCTCTGTTGACAATTGTTCGGGATTTTCAATTATTTCACGGTCTATTTCAAGTCTTGAAAACCCATCTTCGATTAAGAGTCGCAGTTTCCTTAAAAGGCTATCACTGAGAATCTTCCTTGTCGCCGTGATCGTATAGTGGTTAGTACATTGCGTTGTGGCCGCAATAACCCAGGTTCGAATCCTGGTCACGGCAGAGGCTCAAATGCCTTTTTTTTTAAATAAAAAAAAATTCTGAAACATGCTCGTCTACTCCGAAATATGATCATGAATTCCACAAATACAATGGACGCATATCAAAATATTTTCTTCTCAGCTAATGACTGATATATCACTGCATTTTTGACATTAGTTTTGCATGACAAGGAAATTTTCATATCTAATCTCTTTATCCATCTGAAGAGATGACGGAAACTAAAAGGTCCGCATAAGAATGCGCTTATTAGCATAATAAGAAGAGGAAATTGTGTTAAACAGTATGATATCGCAACAAAGATTTCTAGAGATAACTTTCAGCTACCTTGTAAAGTGCCATAAGTCACAACAATAACACAACACAAGAATTCTGAATAATTTATATTTGGTCTGGTCATAATCTCTCTCCTTCCCGTACAGTCTTCTCCGAAAGAGGTCAATATTCCAGTCCGGAATCGATTAAAATAATAATAGGAAAAAAATTGTCAAATATTTTTTTTATTCTGCCAATGAGTAATAACATTAGAGATTTCGGACGAGGTGGCCGAGTGGTTAAGGCGATGGACTGCTAATCCATTGGGCACTGCCCGCGTGGGTTCGAATCCCATCCTCGTCGTTTCCCGATCTTCAGTTTGAGTCCTTTCGCGAATTGAATGATGCGTCGCTAAGGACTACATGTTTTAAATTACACTTGCATCGAATTGACAGGGTTTTACCCTTCGATATATGTAGTCCCAACTGTGCACAAGAATGATCCTGCTTTTTCTTTTCCTCTCTGATGGGCATTTTTTAAATTGTCAGAGAATTTTTTTGTCACGTTTTTATTTCACGGATTTTATTACCAATTTTTTCTAAAGCCCTGCAATGCTTTATCAAACTGGTGATATATTTTCTTACCTGCCCACATTTTATTCAAGGTTCCGTTCGTATTCCGCCTGGTAAAGATACCAGATGCGAGCGTTGTGGAGGCAAGCATCTGTATCCTGGCATGAAGCTATATATTTGTAGAGTTGTGGGCAATCATTTAAAAAATTTATATCCAAGCCAGTCTTTTAACCTATGCCTTATAAATTTCTGAAAAGATTTTTTAAAGGAAAAAAAAAAAAAGACATTTATGAAAATCTTTCAAACTGTTTAACGCATTTATTAATTTTGTATAGATTTGAAAAATTGATTTGGTGCTTTCATTTTCGTGGTGCCCTCTGTTGACAATTGTTCGGGATTTTCAATTATTTCACGGTCTATTTCAAGTCTTGAAAACCCATCTTCGATTAAGAGTCGCAGTTTCCTTAAAAGGCTATCACTGAGAATCTTCCTTGTCGTCGTGATCGTATAGTGGTTAGTACATTGCGTTGTGGCCGCAATAACCCAGGTTCGAATCCTGGTCACGGCAGAGGCTCAAATGCCTTTTTTTTTTAAATAAAAAAAATTCTGAAACATGCTCGTCTACTCCGAAATATGATCATGAATTCCACAAATACAATGGACGCATATCAAAATATTTTCTTCTCAGCTAATGACTGATATATCACTGCATTTTTGACATTAGTTTTGCATGACAAGGAAATTTTCATATCTAATCTCTTTATCCATCTGAAGAGATGACGGAAACTAAAAGGTCCGCATAAGAATGCGCTTATTAGCATAATAAGAAGAGGAAATTGTGTTAAACAGTATGATATCGCAACAAAGATTTCTAGAGATAACTTTCAGCTACCTTGTAAAGTGCCATAAGTCACAACAATAACACAACACAAGAATTCTGAATAATTTATATTTGGTCTGGTCATAATCTCTCTCCTTCCCGTACAGTCTTCTCCGAAAGAGGTCAATATTCCAGTCCGGAATCGATTAAAATAATAATAGGAAAAAAATTGTCAAATATTTTTTTTATTCTGCCAATGAGTAATAACATTAGAGATTTCGGACGAGGTGGCCGAGTGGTTAAGGCGATGGACTGCTAATCCATTGGGCACTGCCCGCGTGGGTTCGAATCCCATCCTCGTCGTTTACCGATCTTCAGTTTGAGTCCTTTCGCGAATTGAATGATGCGTCGTTACGGACTACATGTTTTAAATTACACTTGCATCGAATTGACAGGGTTTTACCCTTCGATATATGTAGTCCCAACTGTGCACAAGAATGATCCTGCTTTTTCTTTTCCTCTATGATGGGCATTTTTTTAAATTGTCAGAGAATTTTTTTGTCACGTTTTTATTTCACGGATTTTATTACCAATTTTTTCTAAAGCCCTGCAATGCTTTATCAAACTGGTGATATATTTTCTTACCTGCCCACATTTTATTCAAGGTTCCGTTCGTATTCCGCCTGGTAAAGATACCAGATGCGAGCGTTGTGGAGGCAAGCATCTGTATCCTGGCATGAAGCTCCATATTTGTAGAGTTGTGGGCAATCATTTAAAAAATTCATATCCAAGCCAGTCTTTTAACCTATGCCTTATAAATTTCTGAAAAGATTTTTTAAAGGGGAAAAAAAAAAAAAGACATTTATGAAAATCTTTCAAACTGTTTAACACATTTATTAATTTTGTATAGATTTGAAAAATTGATTTGGTGCTTTCATTTTCGTGGTGCCCTCTGTTGACAATTGTTCGGGATTTTCAATTATTTCACGGTCTATTTCAAGTCTTGAAAACCCATCTTCGATTAAGAGTCGCAGTTTCCTTAAAAGGCTATCACTGAGAATCTTCCTTGTCGTCGTGATCGTATAGTGGTTAGTACGTTGCGTTGTGGCCGCAATAACCCAGGTTCGAATCCTGGTCACGGCAGAGGCTCAAATGCCTTTTTTTTTAAATAAAAAAAAATTCTGAAACATGCTCGTCTACTCCGAAATATGATCATGAATTCCACAAATACAATGGACGCATATCAAAATATTTTCTTCTCAGCTAATGACTGATATATCACTGCATTTTTGACATTAGTTTTGCATGACAAGGAAATTTTCATATCTAATCTCTTTATCCATCTGAAGAGATGACGGAAACTAAAATGTCCGCATAAGAATGCGCTTATTAGCATAATAAGAAGAGGAAATTGTGTTAAACAGTATGATATCGCAACAAAGATTTCTAGAGATAACTTTCAGCTACCTTGTAAAGTGCCATAAGTCACAACAATAACACAACACAAGAATTCTGAATAATTTATATTTGGTCTGGTCATAATCTCTCTCCTTCCCGTACAGTCTTCTCCGAAAGAGGTCAATATTCCAGTCCGGAATCGATTAAAATAATAATAGGAAAAAAATTGTCAAATATTTTTTTTATTCTGCCAATGAGTAATAACATTAGAGATTTCGGACGAGGTGGCCGAGTGGTTAAGGCGATGGACTGCTAATCCATTGGGCACTGCCCGCGTGGGTTCAAATCCCATCCTCGTCGTTTACCGATCTTCAGTTTGAGTCCTTTCGCGAATTGAATGATGCGTCGTTACGGACTACATGTTTTAAATTACACTTGCATCGAATTGACAGGGTTTTACCCTTCGATATATGTAGTCCCAACTGTGCACAAGAATGATCCTGCTTTTTCTTTTCCTCTATGATGGGCATTTTTTTAAATTGTCAGAGAATTTTTTTGTCACGTTTTTATTTCACGGATTTTATTACCAATTTTTTCTAAAGCCCTGCAATGCTTTATCAAACTGGTGATATATTTTCTTACCTGCCCACATTTTATTCAAGGTTCCGTTCGTATTCCGCCTGGTAAAGATACCAGATGCGAGCGTTGTGGAGGCAAGCATCTGTATCCTGGCATGAAGCTCCATATTTGTAGAGTTGTGGGCAATCATTTAAAAAATTCATATCCAAGCCAGTATTTTAACCTATGCCTTATAAATTTCTGAAAATATTTTTTAAAGGGGAAAAAAAAAAAAAAGACATTTATGAAAATCTTTCAAACTGTTTAACGCATTTATTAATTTTGTATAGATTTGAAAAATTGATTTGGTGCTTTCATTTTCGTGGTGCCCTCTGTTGACAATTGTTCGGGATTTTCAATTATTTCACGGTCTATTTCAAGTCTTGAAAACCCATCTTCGATTAAGAGTCGCAGTTTCCTTAAAAGGCTATCACTGAGAATCTTCCTTGTCGTCGTGATCGTATAGTGGTTAGTACATTGCGTTGTGGCCGCAATAACCCAGGTTCGAATCCTGGTCACGGCAGAGCCTCAAATGCCTTTTTTTTTAAATAAAAAAAAATTCTGAAACATGCTCGTCTACTCCGAAATATGATCATGAATTCCACAAATACAATGGACGCATATCAAAATATTTTCTTCTCAGCTAATGACTGATATATCACTGCATTTTTGACATTAGTTTTGCATGACAAGGAAATTTTCATATTTAATCTCTTTATCCATCTGAAGAGATGACGGAAACTAAAAGGTCCGCATAAGAATGCGCTTATTAGCATAATAAGAAGAGGAAATTGTGTTAAACAGTATGATATCGCAACAAAGATTTCTAGAGATAACTTTCAGCTACCTTGTAAAGTGCCATAAGTCACAACAATAACACAACACAAGAATTCTGAATAATTTATATTTGGTCTGGTCATAATCTCTCTCCTTCCCGTACAGTCTTCTCCGAAAGAGGTCAATATTCCAGTCCGGAATCGATTAAAATAATAATAGGAAAAAAATTGTCAAATATTTTTTTTATTCTGCCAATGAGTAATAACATTAGAGATATCGGACGAGGTGGCCGAGTGGTTAAGGCGATGGACTGCTAATTCATTGGGCACTGCCCGCGTGGGTTCGAATCCCATCCTCGTCGTTTCCCGATCTTCAGTTTGAGTCCTTTCGCGAATTGAATGATGCGTCGTTACGGACTACATGTTTTAAATTACACTTGCATCGAATTGACAGGGTTTTACCCTTCGATATATGTAGTCCCAACTGTGCACAAGAATGATCCTGCTTTTTCTTTTCCTCTCTGATGGGCATTTTTTAAATTGTCAGAGAATTTTTTTGTCACGTTTTTATTTCACGGATTTTATTACCAATTTTTTCTAAAGCCCTGCAATGCTTTATCAAACAGGTGATATATTTTCTTACCTGCCCACATTTTATTCAAGGTTCCGTTCGTATTCCGCCTGGTAAAGATACCAGATGCGAGCGTTGTGGAGGCAAGCATCTGTATCCTGGCATGAAGCTCCATATTTGTAGAGTTGTGGGCAATCATTTAAAAAATTTATATCCAAGCCAGTCTTTTAACCTATGCCTTATAAATTTCTGAAAAGATTTTTTAAAGGGGAAAAAAAAAGAAAAGACATTTATGAAAATCTTTCAAACTGTTTAACGCATTTATTAATTTTGTATAGATTTGAAAAATTGATTTGGTGCTTTCATTTTCGTGGTGCCCTCTGTTGACAATTGTTCGGGATTTTCAATTATTTCACGGTCTATTTCAAGTCTTGAAAACCCATCTTCGATTAAGAGTCGCAGTTTCCTTAAAAGGCTATCACTGAGAATCTTCCTTGTCGCCGTGATCGTATAGTGGTTAGTACATTGCGTTGTGGCCGCAATAACCCAGGTTCGAATCCTGGTCACGGCAGAGGCTCAAATGCCTTTTTTTTTAAATAAAAAAAAAATTCTGAAACATGCTCGTCTACTCCGAAATATGATCATGAATTCCACAAATACAATGGACGCATATCAAAATATTTTCTTCTCAGCTAATGACTGATATATCACTGCATTTTTGACATTAGTTTTGCATGACAAGGAAATTTTCATATCTAATCTCTTTATCCATCTGAAGAGATGACGGAAACTAAAAGGTCCGCATAAGAATGCGATTATTAGCATAATAAGAAGAGGAAATTGTGTTAAACAGTATGATATCGCAACAAAGATTTCTAGAGATAACTTTCAGCTACCTTGTAAAGTGCCATAAGTCACAACAATAACACAACACAAGAATTCTGAATAATTTATATTTGGTCTGGTCATAATCTCTCTCCTTCCCGTACAGTCTTCTCCGAAAGAGGTCAATATTCCAGTCCGGAATCGATTAAAATAATAATAGGAAAAAAATTGTCAAATATTTTTTTTATTCTGCCAATGAGTAATAACATTAGAGATTTCGGACGAGATGGCCGAGTGGTTAAGGCGATGGACTGCTAATCCATTGGGCACTGCCCGCGTGGGTTCGAATCCCATCCTCGTCGTTTCCCGATCTTCAGTTTGAGTCCTTTCGCGAATTGAATGATGCGTCGTTACGGACTACATGTTTTAAATTACACTTGCATCGAATTGACAGGGTTTTACCCTTCGATATATGTAGTCCCAACTGTGCACAAGAATGATCCTGCTTTTTCTTTTCCTCTCTGATGGGCATTTTTTAAATTGTCAGAGAATTTTTTTGTCACGTTTTTATTTCACGGATTTTATTACCAATTTTTTCTAAAGCCCTGCAATGCTTTATCAAACAGGTGATATATTTTCTTACCTGCCCACATTTTATTCAAGGTTCCGTTCGTATTCCGCCTGGTAAAGATACCAGATGCGAGCGTTGTGGAGGCAAGCATCTGTATCCTGGCATGAAGCTCCATATTTGTAGAGTTGTGGGCAATCATTTAAAAAATTTATATCCAAGCCAGTCTTTTAACCTATGCCTTATAAATTTCTGAAAAGATTTTTTAAAGGGGAAAAAAAAAGAAAAGACATTTATGAAAATCTTTCAAACTGTTTAACGCATTTATTAATTTTGTATAGATTTGAAAAATTGATTTGGTGCTTTCATTTTCGTGGTGCCCTCTGTTGACAATTGTTCGGGATTTTCAATTATTTCACGGTCTATTTCAAGTCTTGAAAACCCATCTTCGATTAAGAGTCGCAGTTTCCTTAAAAGGCTATCACTGAGAATCTTCCTTGTCGCCGTGATCGTATAGTGGTTAGTACATTGCGTTGTGGCCGCAATAACCCAGGTTCGAATCCTGGTCACGGCAGAGGCTCAAATGCCTTTTTTTTTAAATAAAAAAAAAATTCTGAAACATGCTCGTCTACTCCGAAATATGATCATGAATTCCACAAATACAATGGACGCATATCAAAATATTTTCTTCTCAGCTAATGACTGATATATCACTGCATTTTTGACATTAGTTTTGCATGACAAGGAAATTTTCATATCTAATCTCTTTATCCATCTGAAGAGATGACGGAAACTAAAAGGTCCGCATAAGAATGCGATTATTAGCATAATAAGAAGAGGAAATTGTGTTAAACAGTATGATATCGCAACAAAGATTTCTAGAGATAACTTTCAGCTACCTTGTAAAGTGCCATAAGTCACAACAATAACACAACACAAGAATTCTGAATAATTTATATTTGGTCTGGTCATAATCTCTCTCCTTCCCGTACAGTCTTCTCCGAAAGAGGTCAATATTCCAGTCCGGAATCGATTAAAATAATAATAGGAAAAAAATTGTCAAATATTTTTTTTATTCTGCCAATGAGTAATAACATTAGAGATTTCGGAGGAGATGGCCGAGTGGTTAAGGCGATGGACTGCTAATCCATTGGGCACTGCCCGCGTGGGTTCGAATCCCATCCTCGTCGTTTCCCGATCTTCAATTTGAGTCCTTTCGCGAATTGAATGATGCGTCGTTACGGACTACATGTTTTAAATTACACTTGCATCGAATTGACAGGGTTTTACCCTTCGATATATGTAGTCCCAACTGTGCACAAGAATGATCCTGCTTTTTCTTTTCCTCTCTGATGGGCATTTTTTAAATTGTCAGAGAATTTTTTTGTCACGTTTTTATTTCACGGATTTTATTACCAATTTTTTTTAAAGCCCTGCAATGCTTTATCAAACAGGTGATATATTTTCTTACCTGCCCACATTTTATTCAAGGTTCCGTTCGTATTCCGCCTGGTAAAGATACCAGATGCGAGCGTTGTGGAGGCAAGCATCTGTATCCTGGCATGAAGCTCCATATTTGTAGAGCTGTGGGCAATCATTTAAAAAATTTATATCCAAGCCAGTCTTTTAACCTATGCCTTATAAATTTCTGAAAAGATTTTTTAAAGGGAAAAAAAAAAAAAAGACATTTATGAAAATCTTTCAAATTGTTTAACGCATTTATTAATTTTGTATAGATTTGAAAAATTGATTTGGTGCTTTCATTTTCGTGGTGCCCTCTGTTGACAATTGTTCGGGATTTTCAATTATTTCACGGTCTATTTCAAGTCTTGAAAACCCATCTTCGATTAAGAGTCGCAGTTTCCTTAAAAGGCTATCACTGAGAATCTTCCTTGTCGCCGTGATCGTATAGTGGTTAGTACATTGCGTTGTGGCCGCAATAACCCAGGTTCGAATCCTGGTCACGGCAGAGGCTCAAATGCCTTTTTTTTTAAATAAAAAAAAAATTCTGAAACATGCTCGTCTACTCCGAAATATGATCATGAATTCCACAAATACAATGGACGCATATCAAAATATTTTCTTCTCAGCTAATGACTGATATATCACTGCATTTTTGACATTAGT
Organism: Argiope bruennichi; assembly: GCF_947563725.1. Taxonomy (NCBI): domain Eukaryota; kingdom Metazoa; phylum Arthropoda; class Arachnida; order Araneae; family Araneidae; genus Argiope; species Argiope bruennichi. The sequence goes on from NC_079156.1 coordinate 10,699,096, forward strand.
TTTGCATGACAAGGAAATTTTCATATCTAATCTCTTTATCCATCTGAAGAGATGACGGAAACTAAAAGGTCCGCATAAGAATGCGCTTATTAGCATAATAAGAAGAGGAAATTGTGTTAAACAGTATGATATCGCAACAAAGATTTCTAGAGATAACTTTCAGCTACCTTGTAAAGTGCCATAAGTCACAACAATAACACAACACAAGAATTCTGAATAATTTATATTTGGTCTGGTCATAATCTCTCTCCTTCCCGTACAGTCTTCTCCGAAAGAGGTCAATATTCCAGTCCGGAATCGATTAAAATAATAATAGGAAAAAAAATTGTCAAATATTTTTTTTATTCTGCCAATGAGTAATAAAATTAGAGATTTCGGACGAGGTGGCCGAGTGGTTAAGGCGATGGACTGCTAATCCATTGGGCACTGCCCGCGTGGGTTCGAATCCCATCCTCGTCGTTTCCCGATCTTCAGTTTGAGTCCTTTCGCGAATTGAATGATGCGTCGTTACGGACTACATGTTTTAAATTACACTTGCATCGAATTGACAGGGTTTTACCCTTCAATATATGTAGTCCCAACTGTGCACAAGAATGATCCTGCTTTTTCTTTTCCTCTCTGGTGGGCATTTTTTAAATTGTCAGAGAATTTTTTTGTCACGTTTTTATTTCACGGATTTTATTACCAATTTTTTCTAAAGCCCTGCAATGCTTTATCAAACTGGTGATATATTTTCTTACCTGCCCACATTTTATTCAAGGTTCCGTTCGTATTCCGCCTGGTAAAGATACCAGATGCGAGCGTTGTGGAGGCAAGCATCTGTATCCTGGCATGAAGCTCCATATTTGTAGAGTTGTGGGCAATCATTTAAAAAATTCATATCCAAGCCAGTCTTTTAACCTGTGCCTTATAAATTTCTGAAAAGATTTTTTAAAGGGGAAAAAAAAAAAAAGACATTTATGAAAATCTTTCAAACTGTTTAACGCATTTATTAATTTTGTATAGATTTGAAAAATTGATTTGGTGCTTTCATTTTCGTGGTGCCCTCTGTTGACAATTGTTCGGGATTTTCAATTATTTCACGGTCTATTTCAAGTCTTGAAAACCCATCTTCGATTAAGAGTCGCAGTTTTCTTAAAAGGCTATCACTGAGAATCTTCCTTGTCGCCGTGATCGTATAGTGGTTAGTACATTGCGTTGTGGCCGCAATAACCCAGGTTCGAATCCTGGTCACGGCAGAGGCTCAAATGCCTTTTTTTTTAAATAAAAAAAATTCTGAAACATGCTCGTCTACTCCGAAATATGATCATGAATTCCACAAATACAATGGACGCATATCAAAATATTTTCTTCTCAGCTAATGACTGATATATCACTGCATTTTTGACATTAGTTTTGCATGGCAAGGAAATTTTCATATCTAATCTCTTTATCCATCTGAAGAGATGACGGAAACTAAAAGGTCCGCATAAGAATGCGCTTATTAGCATAATAAGAAGAGGAAATTGTGTTAAACAGTATGATATCGCAACAAAGATTTCTAGAGATAACTTTCAGCTACCTTGTAAAGTGCCATAAGTCACAACAATAACACAACACAAGAATTCTGAATAATTTATATTTGGTCTGGTCATAATCTCTCTCCTTCCCGTACAGTCTTCTCCGAAAGAGGTCAATATTCCAGTCCGGAATCGATTAAAATAATAATAGGAAAAAAATTGTCAAATATTTTTTTTATTCTGCCAATGAGTAATAACATTAGAGATTTCGGACGAGGTGGCCGAGTGGTTAAGGCGATGGACTGCTAATCCATTGGGCACTGCCCGCGTGGGTTCGAATCCCATCCTCGTCGTTTCCCGATCTTCAGTTTGAGTCCTTTCGCGAATTGAATGATGCGTCGTTACGGACTACATGTTTTAAATTACACTTGCATCGAATTGACAGGGTTTTACCGTTCGATATATGTAGTCCCAACTGTGCACAAGAATGATCCTGCTTTTTCTTTTCCTCTCTGATGGGCATTTTTTAAATTGTCAGAGAATTTTTTTGTCACGTTTTTATTTCACGGATTTTATTACCAATTTTTTCTAAAGCCCTGCAATGCTTTATCAAACTGGTGATATATTTTCTTACCTGCCCACATTTTATTCAAGGTTCCGTTCGTATTCCGCCTGGTAAAGATACCAGATGCGAGCGTTGTGGAGGCAAGCATCTGTATCCTGGCATGAAGCTCCATATTTGTAGAGTTGTGGGCAATCATTTAAAAAATTTATATCCAAGCCAGTCTTTTAACCTATGCCTTATAAATTTCTGAAAAGATTTTTTAAAGGGGAAAAAAAAAAAAAAAGACATTTATGAAAATCTTTCAAACTGTTTAACGCATTTATTAATTTTGTATAGATTTGAAAAATTGATTTGGTGCTTTCATTTTCGTGGTGCCCTCTGTTGACAATTGTTCGGGATTTTCAATTATTTCAAGGTCTATTTCAAGTCTTGAAAACCCATCTTCGATTAAGAGTCGCAGTTTCCTTAAAAGGCTATCACTGAGAATCTTCCTTGTCGCCGTGATCGTATAGTGGTTAGTACATTGCGTTGTGGCCGCAATAACCCAGGTTCGAATCCTGGTCACGGCAGAGGCTCAAATGCCTTTTTTTTTAAATAAAAAAAAATTCTGAAACATGCTCGTCTACTCCGAAATATGATCATGAATTCCACAAATACAATGGACGCATATCAAAATATTTTCTTCTCAGCTAATGACTGATATATCACTGCATTTTTGACATTAGTTTTGCATGACAAGGAAATTTTCATATCTAATCTCTTTATCCATCTGAAGAGATGACGGAAACTAAAAGGTCCGCATAAGAATGCGCTTATTAGCATAATAAGAAGAGGAAATTGTGTTAAACAGTATGATATCGCAACAAAGATTTCTAGAGATAACTTTCAGCTACCTTGTAAAGTGCCATAAGTCACAACAATAACACAACACAAGAATTCTGAATAATTTATATTTGGTCTGGTCATAATCTCTCTCCTTCCCGTACAGTCTTCTCCGAAAGAGGTCAATATTCCAGTCCGGAATCGATTAAAATAATAATAGGAAAAAAAATTGTCAAATATTTTTTTTATTCTGCCAATGAGTAATAACATTAGAGATTTCGGACGAGGTGGCCGAGTGGTTAAGGCGATGGACTGCTAATCCATTGGGCACTGCCCGCGTGGGTTCGAATCCCATCCTCGTCGTTTCCCGATCTTCAGTTTGAGTCCTTTCGCGAATTGAATGATGCGTCGTTACGGACTAAATGTTTCAAATTACACTTGCATCGAATTGACAGGGTTTTACCCTTCGATATATGTAGTCCCAACTGTGCACAAGAATGATCCTGTTTTTTCTTTTCCTCTCTGATGGGCATTTTTTAAATTGTCAGAGAATTTTTTTGTCACGTTTTTATTTCACGGATTTTATTACCAATTTTTTCTAAAGCCCTGCAGTGCTTTATCAAACTGGTGATATATTTTCTTACCTGCCCACATTTTATTCAAGGTTCCGTTCGTATTCCGCCTGGTAAAGATACCAGATGCGAGCGTTGTGGAGGCAAGCATCTGTATACTGGCATGAAGCTCCATATTTGTAGAGTTGTGGGCAATCATTTAAAAAATTTATATCCAAGCCAGTCTTTTAACCTATGCCTTATAAATTTCTGAAAAGATTTTTTAAAGGGAAAAAAAAAAAAGACATTTATGAAAATCTTTCAAACTGTTTAACGCATTTATTAATTTTGTATAGATTTGAAAAATTGATTTGGTGCTTTCATTTTCGTGGTGCCCTCTGTTGACAATTGTTCGGGATTTTCAATTATTTCACGGTCTATTTCAAGTCTTGAAAACCCATCTTCGATTAAGAGTCGCAGTTTCCTTAAAAGGCTATCACTGAGAATCTTCCTTGTCGCCGTGATCGTATAGTGGTTAGTACATTGCGTTGTGGCCGCAATAACCCAGGTTCGAATCCTGGTCACGGCAGAGGCTCAAATGCCTTTTTTTTTAAATAAAAAAAATTCTGAAACATGCTCGTCTACTCCGAAATATGATCATGAATTCCACAAATACAATGGACGCATATCAAAATATTTTCTTCTCAGCTAATGACTGATATATCACTGCATTTTTGACATTAGTTTTGCATGACAAGGAAATTTTCATATCTAATCTCTTTATCCATCTGAAGAGATGACGGAAACTAAAAGGTCCGCATAAGAATGCGCTTATTAGCATAATAAGAAGAGGAAATTGTGTTAAACAGTATGATATCGCAACAAAGATTTCTAGAGATAACTTTCAGTTACCTTGTAAAGTGCCATAAGTCACAACAATAACACAACACAAGAATTCTGAATAATTTATATTTGATCTGGTCATAATCTCTCTCCTTCCCGTACAGTCTTCTCCGAAAGAGGTCAATATTCCAGTCCGGAATCGATTAAAATAATAATAGGAAAAAAAATTGTCAAATATTTTTTTTATTCTGCCAATGAGTAATAACATTAGAGATTTCGGACGAGGTGGCCGAGTGGTTAAGGCGATGGACTGCTAATCCATTGGGCACTGCCCGCGTGGGTTCGAATCCCATCCTCGTCGTTTCCCGATCTTCAGTTTGAGTCCTTTCGCGAATTGAATGATGCGTCGTTACGGACTACATGTTTCAAATTACACTTGCATCGAATTGACAGGGTTTTACCCTTCGATATATGTAGTCCCAACTGTGCACAAGAATGATCCTGTTTTTTCTTTTCCTCTCTGATGGGCATTTTTTAAATTGTCAGAGAATTTTTTTGTCACGTTTTTATTTCACGGATTTTATTACCAATTTTTTCTAAAGCCCTGCAGTGCTTTATCAAACTGGTGATATATTTTCTTACCTGCCCACATTTTATTCAAGGTTCCGTTCGTATTCCGCCTGGTAAAGATACCAGATGCGAGCGTTGTGGAGGCAAGCATCTGTATACTGGCATGAAGCTCCATATTTGTAGAGTTGTGGGCAATCATTTAAAAAATTTATATCCAAGCCAGTCTTTTAACCTATGCCTTATAAATTTCTGAAAAGATTTTTTAAAGGGAAAAAAAAAAAGACATTTATGAAAATCTTTCAAACTGTTTAACGCATTTATTAATTTTGTATAGATTTGAAAAATTGATTTGGTGCTTTCATTTTCGTGGTGCCCTCTGTTGACAATTGTTCGGGATTTTCAATTATTTCACGGTCTATTTCAAGTCTTGAAAACCCATCTTCGATTAAGAGTCGCAGTTTCCTTAAAAGGCTATCACTGAGAATCTTCCTTGTCGCCGTGATCGTATAGTGGTTAGTACATTGCGTTGTGGCCGCAATAACCCAGGTTCGAATCCTGGTCACGGCAGAGGCTCAAATGCCTTTTTTTTTTAAATAAAAAAAAATTCTGAAACATGCTCGTCTACTCCGAAATATGATCATGAATTCCACAAATACAATGGACGCATATCAAAATATTTTCTTCTCAGCTAATGACTGATATATCACTGCATTTTTGACATTAGTTTTGCATGACAAGGAAATTTTCATATCTAATCTCTTTATCCATCTGAAGAGATGACGGAAACTAAAAGGTCCGCATAAGAATGCGCTTATTAGCATAATAAGAAGAGGAAATTGTGTTAAACAGTATGATATCGCAACAAAGATTTCTAGAGATAACTTTCAGTTACCTTGTAAAGTGCCATAAGTCACAACAATAACACAACACAAGAATTCTGAATAATTTATATTTGATCTGGTCATAATCTCTCTCCTTCCCGTACAGTCTTCTCCGAAAGAGGTCAATATTCCAGTCCGGAATCGATTAAAATAATAATAGGAAAAAAAATTGTCAAATATTTTTTTTATTCTGCCAATGAGTAATAACATTAGAGATTTCGGACGAGGTGGCCGAGTGGTTAAGGCGATGGACTGCTAATCCATTGGGCACTGCCCGCGTGGGTTCGAATCCCATCCTCGTCGTTTCCCGAACTTCAGTTTGAGTCCTTTCGCGAATTGAATGATGCGTCGTTACGGACTACATGTTTTAAATTACACTTGCATCGAATTGACAGGGTTTTACAATTCGATATATGTAGTCCCAACTGTGCACAAGAATGATCCTGCTTTTTCTTTTCCTCTCTGATGGGCATTTTTTAAATTGTCAGAGAATTTTTTTGTCACGTTTTTATTTCACGGATTTTATTACCAATTTTTTCTAAAGCCCTGCAATGCTTTATCAAACTGGTGATATATTTTCTTACCTGCCCACATTTTATTCAAGGTTCCGTTCGTATTCCGCCTGGTAAAGATACCAGATGCGAGCGTTGTGGAGGCAAGCATCTGTATCCTGGCATGAAGCTCCATATTTGTAGAGTTGTGGGCAATCATTTAAAAAATTCATATCCAAGCCAGTCTTTTAACCTATGCCTTATAAATTTCTGAAAAAATTTTTTAAAGGGGAAAAAAAAAAAAAAGACATTTATGAAAATCTTTCAAACTGTTTAACGCATTTATTAATTTTGTATAGATTTGAAAAATTGATTTGGTGCTTTCATTTTCGTGGTGCCCTCTGTTGACAATTGTTCGGGATTTTCAATTATTTCACGGTCTATTTCAAGTCTTGAAAACCCATCTTCGATTAAGAGTCGCAGTTTCCTTATAAGGCTATCACTGAGAATCTTCCTTGTCGCCGTGATTGTATAGTGGTTAGTACATTGCGTTGTGGCCGCAATAACCCAGGTTCGAATCCTGGTCACGGCAGAGGCTCAAATGCCTTTTTTTTAAATAAAAAAAAATTCTGAAACATGCTCGTCTACTCCGAAATATGATCATGAATTCCACAAATACAATGGACGCATATCAAAATATTTTCTTCTCAGCTAATGACTGATATATCACTGCATTTTTGACATTAGTTTTGCATGACAAGGAAATTTTCATATCTAATCTCTTTATCCATCTGAAGAGATGACGGAAACTAAAAGGTCCGCATAAGAATGCGCTTATTAGCATAATAAGAAGAGGAAATTGTGTTAAACAGTATGATATCGCAACAAAGATTTTTAGAGATAACTTTCAGTTACCATGTAAAGTGCCATAAGTCACAACAATAACACAACACAAGAATTCTGAATAATTTATATTTGGTCTGGTCATAATCTCTCTCCTTCCCGTACAGTCTTCTCCGAAAGAGGTCAATATTCCAGTCCGGAATCGATTAAAATAATAATAGGAAAAAAAATTGTCAAATATTTTTTTTATTCTGCCAATGAGTAATAACATTAGAGATTTCGGACGAGGTGGCCGAGTGGTTAAGGCGATGGGCTGCTAATCCATTGGGCACTGCCCGCGTGGGTTCGAATCCCATCCTCGTCGTTTCCCGAACTTCAGTTTGAGTCCTTTCGCGAATTGAATGATGCGTCGTTACGGACTACATGTTTTAAATTACACTTGCATCGAATTGACAGGGTTTTACAATTCGATATATGTAGTCCCAACTGTGCACAAGAATGATCCTGCTTTTTCTTTTCCTCTCTGATGGGCATTTTTTAAATTGTCAGAGAATTTTTTTGTCACGCTTTTATTTCACGGATTTTATTACCAATTTTTTCTAAAGCCCTGCAATGCTTTATCAAACTGGTGATATATTTTCTTACCTGCCCACATTTTATTCAAGGTTCCGTTCGTATTCCGCCTGGTAAAGTTACCAGATGCGAGCGTTGTGGAGGCAAGAATCTGTATCCTGGCATGAAGCTCCATATTTGTAGAGTTGTGGGCAATCATTTAAAAAATTCATATCCAAGCCAGTCTTTTAACCTATGCCTTATAAATTTCTGAAAAAAATTTTTAAAGGGAAAAAAAAAAAAGACATTTATGAAAATCTTTCAAACTGTTTAACGCATTTATTAATTTTGTATAGATTTGAAAAATTGATTTGGTGCTTTCATTTTCGTGGTGCCCTCTGTTGACAATTGTTCGGGATTTTCAATTATTTCACGGTCTATTTCAAGTCTTGAAAACCCATCTTCGATTAAGAGTCGCAGTTTCCTTAAAAGGCTATCACTGAGAATCTTCCTTGTCGCCGTGATCGTATAGTGGTTAGTACATTGCGTTGTGGCCGCAATAACCCAGGTTCGAATCCTGGTCACGGCAGAGGCTCAAATGCCTTTTTTTTTAAATAAAAAAAATTCTGAAACATGCTCGTCTACTCCGAAATATGATCATGAATTCCACAAATACAATGGACGCATATCAAAATATTTTCTTCTCAGCTAATGACTGATATATCACTGCATTTTTGACATTAGTTTTGCATGACAAGGAAATTTTCATATCTAATCTCTTTATCCATCTGAAGAGATGACGGAAACTAAAAGGTCCGCATAAGAATGCGCTTATTAGCATAATAAGAAGAGGAAATTGTGTTAAACAGTATGATATCGCAACAAAGATTTCTAGAGATAACTTTCAGCTACCTTGTAAAGTGCCATAAGTCACAACAATAACACAACACAAGAATTCTGAATAATTTATATTTGGTCTGGTCATAATCTCTCTCCTTCCCGTACAGTCTTCTCCGAAAGAGGTCAATATTCCAGTCCGGAATCGATTAAAATAATAATAGGAAAAAAAATTGTCAAATATTTTTTTTATTCTGCCAATGAGTAATAACATTAGAGATTTCGGACGAGGTGGCCGAGTGGTTAAGGCGATGGACTGCTAATCCATTGGGCACAGCCCGCGTGGGTTCGAATCCCATCCTCGTCGTTTCCCGATCTTCAGTTTGAGTCCTTTCGCGAATTGAATGATGCGTCGTTACGGACTACATGTTTCAAATTACGCTTGCATCGAATTGACAGGGTTTTACCCTTCGATATATGTAGTCCCAACTGTGCACAAGAATGATCCTGTTTTTTCTTTTCCTCTCTGATGGGCATTTTTTAAATTGTCAGAGAATTTTTTTGTCACGTTTTTATTTCACGGATTTTATTACCAATTTTTTCTAAAGCCCTGCAATGCTTTATCAAACTGGTGATATATTTTCTTACCTGCCCACATTTTATTCAAGGTTCCGTTCGTATTCCGCCTGGTAAAGATACCAGATGCGAGCGTTGTGGAGGCAAGCATCTGTATCCTGGCATGAAGCTCCATATTTGTAGAGTTGTGGGCAATCATTTAAAAAATTTATATCCAAGCCAGTCGTTTAACCTATGCCTTATAAATTTCTGAAAAGATTTTTTAAAGGGGAAAAAAAAAAAAAGACATTTATGAAAATCTTTCAAACTGTTTAACGCATTTATTCATTTTGTATAGATTTGAAAAATTGATTTGGTGCTTTCATTTTCGTGGTGCCCTCTGTTGACAATTGTTCGGGATTTTCAATTATTTCACGGTCTATTTCAAGTCTTGAAAACCCATCTTCGATTAAGAGTCGCAGTTTCCTTAAAAGGCTATCACTGAGAATCTTCCTTGTCGCCGTGATCGTATAGTGGTTAGTACATTGCGTTGTGGCCGCAATAACCCAGGTTCGAATGCTGGTCACGGCAGAGGCTCAAATGCCTTTTTTTTTAAATAAAAAAAAATTCTGAAACATGCTCGTCTACTCCGAAATATGATCATGAATTCCACAAATACAATGGACGCATATCAAAATATTTTCTTCTCAGCTAATGACTGATATATCACTGCATTTTTGACATTAGTTTTGCATGACAAGGAAATTTTCATATCTAATCTCTTTATCCATCTGAAGAGATGACGGAAACTAAAAGGTCCGCATAAGAATGCGCTTATTAGCATAATAAGAAGAGGAAATTGTGTTAAACAGTATGATATCGCAACAAAGATTTCTAGAGATAACTTTCAGCTACCTTGTAAAGTGCCATAAGTCACAACAATAACACAACACAAGAATTCTGAATAATTTATATTTGGTCTGGTCATAATCTCTCTCCTTCCCGTACAGTCTTCTCCGAAAGAGGTCAATATTCCAGTCCGGAATCGATTAAAATAATAATAGGAAAAAAATTGTCAAATATTTTTTTTATTCTGCCAATGAGTAATAACATTAGAGATTTCGGACGAGGTGGCCGAGTGGTTAAGGCGATGGACTGCTAATCCATTGGGCACTGCCCGCGTGGGTTCGAATCCCATCCTCGTCGTTTCCCGATCTTCAGTTTGAGTCCTTTCGCGAATTGAATGATGCGTCGTTACGGACTACATGTTTCAAATTACACTTGCATCGAATTGACAGGGTTTTACCCTTCGATATATGTAGTCCCAACTGTGCACAAGAATGATCCTGTTTTTTCTTTTCCTCTCTGATGGGCATTTTTTAAATTGTCAGAGAATTTTTTTGTCACGTTTTTATTTCACGGATTTTATTACCAATTTTTTCTAAAGCCCTGCAATGCTTTATCAAACTGGTGATATATTTTCTTACCTGCCCACATTTTATTCAAGGTTCCGTTCGTATTCCGCCTGGTAAAGATACCAGATGCGAGCGTTGTGGAGGCAAGCATCTGTATCCTGGCATGAAGCTCCATATTTGTAGAGTTGTGGGCAATCATTTAAAAAATTTATATCCAAGCCAGTCGTTTAACCTATGCCTTATAAATTTCTGAAAAGATTTTTTAAAGGGGAAAAAAAAAAGACATTTATGAAAATCTTTCAAACTGTTTAACGCATTTATTAATTTTGTATAGATTTGAAAAATTGATTTGGTGCTTTCATTTTCGTGGTGCCCTCTGTTGACAATTGTTCGGGATTTTCAATTATTTCACGGTCTATTTCAAGTCTTGAAAACCCATCTTCGATTAAGAGTCGCAGTTTCCTTAAAAGGCTATCACTGAGAATCTTCCTTGTCGCCGTGATCGTATAGTGGTTAGTACATTGCGTTGTGGCCGCAATAACCCAGGTTCGAATCCTGGTCACGGCAGAGGCTCAAATGCCTTTTTTTTTAAATAAAAAAAAATTCTGAAACATGCTCGTCTACTCCGAAATATGATCATGAATTCCACAAATACAATGGACGCATATCAAAATATTTTCTTCTCAGCTAATGACTGATATATCACTGCATTTTTGACATTAGTTTTGCATGACAAGGAAATTTTCATATCTAATCTCTTTATCCATCTGAAGAGATGACGGAAACTAAAAGGTCCGCATAAGAATGCGCTTATTAGCATAATAAGAAGAGGAAATTGTGTTAAACAGTATGATATCGCAACAAAGATTTCTAGAGATAACTTTCAGCTACCTTGTAAAGTGCCATAAGTCACAACAATAACACAACACAAGAATTCTGAATAATTTATATTTGGTCTGGTCATAATCTCTCTCCTTCCCGTACAGTCTTCTCCGAAAGAGGTCAATATTCCAGTCCGGAATCGATTAAAATAATAATAGGAAAAAAATTGTCAAATATTTTTTTTATTCTGCCAATGAGTAATAACATTAGAGATTTCGGACGAGGTGGCCGAGTGGTTAAGGCGATGGACTGCTAATCCATTGGGCACTGCCCGCGTGGGTTCGAATCCCATCCTCGTCGTTTCCCGATCTTCAGTTTGAGTCCTTTCGCGAATTGAATGATGCGTCGTTACGGACTACATGTTTTAAATTACACTTGCATCGAATTGACAGGGTTTTACCCTTCGATATATGTAGTCCCAACTGTGCACAAGAATGATCCTGCTTTTTCTTTTCCTCTCTGATGGGCATTTTTTAAATTGTCAGAGAATTTTTTTGTCACGTTTTTATTTCACGGATTTTATTACCAATTTTTTCTAAAGCCCTGCAATGCTTTATCAAACTGGTGATATATTTTCTTACCTGCCCACATTTTATTCAAGGTTCCGTTCGTATTCCGCCTGGTAAAGATACCAGATGCGAGCGTTGTGGAGGCAAGCATCTGTATCCTGGCATGAAGCTCCATATTTGTAGAGTTGTGGGCAATCATTTAAAAAATTTATATCCAAGCCAGTCTTTTAACCTATGAATTATAAATTTCTGAAAAGATTTTTTAAAGGGAAAAAAAAAAAGACATTTATGAAAATCTTTCAAACTGTTTAACGCATTTATTAATTTTGTATAGATTTGAAAAATTGATTTGGTGCTTTCATTTTCGTGGTGCCCTCTGTTGACAATTGTTCGGGATTTTCAATTATTTCAAGGTCTATTTCAAGTCTTGAAAACCCATCTTCGATTAAGAGTCGCAATTTCCTTAAAAGGCTATCACTGAGAATCTTCCTTGTCGCCGTGATCGTATAGTGGTTAGTACATTGCGTTGTGGCCGCAATAACCCAGGTTCGAATCCTGGTCACGGCAGAGGCTCAAATGCCTTTTTTTTTAAATAAAAAAAAATTCTGAAACATGCTCGTCTACTCCGAAATATGATCATGAATTCCACAAATACAATGGACGCATATCAAAATATTTTCTTCTCAGCTAATGACTGATATATCACTGCATTTTTGACATTAGTTTTGCATGACAAGGAAATTTTCATATCTAATCTCTTTATCCATCTGAAGAGATGACGGAAACTAAAAGGTCCGCATAAGAATGCGCTTATTAGCATAATAAGAAGAGGAAATTGTGTTAAACAGTATGATATCGCAACAAAGATTTCTAGAGATAACTTTCAGCTACCTTGTAAAGTGCCATAAGTCACAACAATAACACAACACAAGAATTCTGAATAATTTATATTTGGTCTGGTCATAATCTCTCTCCTTCCCGTACAGTCTTCTCCGAAAGAGGTCAATATTCCAGTCCGGAATCGATTAAAATAATAATAGGAAAAAAATTGTCAAATATTTTTTTTATTCTGCCAATGAGTAATAACATTAGAGATTTCGGACGAGGTGGCCGAGTGGTTAAGGCGATGGACTGCTAATCCATTGGGCACTGCCCGCGTGGGTTCGAATCCCATCCTCGTCGTTTCCCGATCTTCAGTTTGAGTCCTTTCGCGAATTGAATGATGCGTCGTTACGGACTACATGTTTTAAATTACACTTGCATCGAATTGACAGGGTTTTACCCTTCGATATATGTAGTCCCAACTGTGCACAAGAATGATCCTGCTTTTTCTTTTCCTCTCTGATGGGCATTTTTTAAATTGTCAGAGAATTTTTTTGTCACGTTTTTATTTCACGGATTTTATTACCAATTTTTTCTAAAGCCATGCAATGCTTTATCAAACTGGTGATATATTTTCTTACCTGCCCACATTTTATTCAAGGTTCCGTTCGTATTCCGCCTGGTAAAGATACCAGATGCGAGCGTTGTGGAGGCAAGCATCTGTATCCTGGCATGAAGCTCCATATTTGTAGAGTTGTGGGCAATCATTTAAAAAATTCATATCCAAGCCAGTCTTTTAACCTATGCCTTATAAATTTCTGAAAAGATTTTTTAAAGGGGGAAAAAAAAAAAAACACATTTATGAAAATCTTTCAAACTATTTAACGCATTTATTAATTTTGTATAGATTTGAAAAATTCATTTGGTGCTTTCATTTTCGTGGTGCCCTCTGTTGACAATTGTTCGGGATTTTCAATTATTTCACGGTCTATTTCAAGTCTTGAAAACCCATCTTCGATTAAGAGTCGCAGTTTCCTTAAAAGGCTATCACTGAGAATCTTCCTTGTCGCCGTGATCGTATAGTGGTTAGTACATTGCGTTGTGGCCGCAATAACTCAGGTTCGAATCCTGGTCACGGCAGAGGCTCAAATGCCTTTTTTTTAAATAAAAAAAAATTCTGAAACATGTTCGTCTACTCCGAAATATGATCATGAATTCCACAAATACAATGGACGCATATCAAAATATTTTCTTCTCAGCTAATGACTGATATATCACTGCATTTTTGACATTAGTTTTGCATGACAAGGAAATTTTCATATCTAATCTCTTTATCCATCTGAAGAGATGACGCAAACTAAAAGGTCCGCATAAGAATGCGCTTATTAGCATAATAAGAAGAGGAAATTGTGTTAAACAGTATGATATCGCAACAAAGATTTCTAGAGATAACTTTCAGCTACCTTGTAAAGTGCCATAAGTCACAACAATAACACAACACAAGAATTCTGAATAATTTATATTTGGTCTGGTCATAATCTCTCTCCTTCCCGTACAGTCTTCTCCGAAAGAGGTCAATATTCCAGTCCGGAATCGATTAAAATAATAATAGGAAAAAAATTGTCAAATTTTTTTTTTATTCTGCCAATGAGTAATAACATTAGAGATTTCGGACGAGGTGGCCGAGTGGTTAAGGCGATGGACTGCTAATCCATTGGGCACTGCCCGCGTGGGTTCGAATCCCATCCTCGTCGTTTCCCGATCTTCAGTTTGAGTCCTTTCGCGAATTGAATGATGCGTCGTTACGGACTACATGTTTTAAATTACACTTGCATCGAATTGACAGGGTTTTACCCTTCGATATATGTAGTCCCAACTGTGCACAAGAATGATCCTGCTTTTTCTTTTCCTCTCTGATGGGCATTTTTTAAATTGTCAGAGAATTTTTTTGTCACGTTTTTATTTCACGGATTTTATTACCAATTTTTTCTAAAGCCCTGCAATGCTTTATCAAACTGGTGATATATTTTCTTACCTGCCCACATTTTATTCAAGGTTCCGTTCGTATTCCGCCTGGTAAAGATACCAGATGCGAGCGTTGTGGAGGCAAGCATCTGTATCCTGGCATGAAGCTCCATATTTGTAGAGTTGTGGGCAATCATTTAAAAAATTCATATCCAAGCCAGTCTTTTAACCTATGCCTTATAAATTTCTGAAAAGATTTTTTAAAGGGAAAAAAAAAAAAGACATTTATGAAAATCTTTCAAACTGTTTAACGCATTTATTAATTTTGTATAGATTTGAAAAATTGATTTGGTGCTTTCATTTTCGTGGTGCCCTCTGTTGACAATTGTTCGGGATTTTCAATTATTTCACGGTCTATTTCAAGTCTTGAAAACCCATCTTCGATTAAGAGTCGCAGTTTCCTTAAAAGGCTATCACTGAGAATCTTCCTTGTCGCCGTGATCGTATAGTGGTTAGTACATTGCGTTGTGGCCGCAATAACCCAGGTTCGAATCCTGGTCACGGCAGAGGCTCAAATGCCTTTTTTTTTAAATAAAAAAAAATTCTGAAACATGCTCGTCTACTCCGAAATATGATCATGAATTCCACAAATACAATGGACGCATATCAAAATATTTTCTTCTCAGCTAATGACTGATATATCACTGCATTTTTGACATTAGTTTTGCATGACAAGGAAATTTTCATATCTAATCTCTTTATCCATCTGAAGAGATGACGGAAACTAAAAGGTCCGCATAAGAATGCGCTTATTAGCATAATAAGAAGAGGAAATTGTGTTAAACAGTATGATATCGCAACAAAGATTTCTAGAGATAACTTTCAGCTACCTTGTAAAGTGCCATAAGTCACAACAATAACACAACACAAGAATTCTGAATAATTTATATTTGGTCTGGTCATATTCTCTCTCCTTCCCGTACAGTCTTCTCCGAAAGAGGTCAATATTCCAGTCCGGAATCGATTAAAATAATAATAGGAAAAAAATTGTCAAATATTTTTTTTATTCTGCCAATGAGTAATAACATTAGAGATTTCGGACGAGGTGGTCGAGTGGTTAAGGCGATGGACTGCTAATCCATTGGGCACTGCCCGCGTGGGTTCGAATCCCATCCTCGTCGTTTCCCGATCTTCAGTTTGAGTCCTTTCGCGAATTGAATGATGCGTCGTTACGGACTACATGTTTTAAATTACACTTGCATCGAATTGACAGGGTTTTACCCTTCGATATATGTAGTCCCAACTGTGCACAAGAATGATCCTGCTTTTTCTTTTCCTCTCTGATGGGCATTTTTTAAATTGTCAGAGAATTTTTTTGTCACGTTTTTATTTCACGGATTTTATTACCAATTTTTTCTAAAGCCCTGCAATGCTTTATCAAACTGGTGATATATTTTCTTACCTGCCCACATTTTATTCAAGGTTCCGTTCGTATTCCGCCTGGTAAAGTTACCAGATGCGAGCGTTGTGGAGACAAGCATCTGTATCCTGGCATGAAGCTCCATATTTGTAGAGTTGTGCGCAATCATTTAAAAAATTCATATCCAAGCCAGTCTTTTAACCTATGCCTTATAAATTTCTGAAAAGATTTTTTAAAGGGGAAAAAAAAAAAAGACATTTATGAAAATCTTTCAAACTGTTTAACGCATTTATTAATTTTGTATAGATTTGAAAAATTGATTTGGTGCTTTCATTTTCGTGGTGCCCTCTGTTGACAATTGTTCGGGATTTTCAATTATTTCACGGTCTATTTCAAGTCTTGAAAACCCATCTTCGATTAAGAGTCGCAGTTTCCTTAAAAGGCTATCACTGAGAATCTTCCTTGTCGCCGTGATCGTATAGTGGTTAGTACATTGCGTTGTGGCCGCAATAACCCAGGTTCGAATCCTGGTCACGGCAGAGGCTCAAATGCCTTTTTTTTTAAATAAAAAAAAATTCTGAAACATGCTCGTCTACTCCGAAATATGATCATGAATTCCACAAATACAATGGACGCATATCAAAATATTTTCTTCTCAGCTAATGACTGATATATCACTGCATTTTTGACATTAGTTTTGCATGACAAGGAAATTTTCATATCTAATCTCTTTATCCATCTGAAGAGATGACGGAAACTAAAAGGTCCGCATAAGAATGCGCTTATTAGCATAATAAGAAGAGGAAATTGTGTTAAACAGTATGATATCGCAACAAAGATTTCTAGAGATAACTTTCAGCTACCTTGTAAAGTGCCATAAGTCACAACAATAACACAACACAAGAATTCTGAATAATTTATATTTGGTCTGGTCATAATCTCTCTCCTTCCCGTACAGTCTTCTCCGAAAGAGGTCAATATTCCAGTCCGGAATCGATTAAAATAATAATAGGAAAAAAATTGTCAAATATTTTTTTTATTCTGCCAATGAGTAATAACATTAGAGATTTCGGACGAGGTGGCCGAGTGGTTAAGGCGATGGACTGCTAATCCATTGGGCACTGCCCGCGTGGGTTCGAATCCCAACTCGTCGTTTCCCGATCTTCAGTTTGAGTCCTTTCGCGAATTGAATGATGCGTCGTTACGGACTACATGTTTTAAATTACACTTGCATCGAATTGACAGGGTTTTACCCTTCGATATATGTAGTCCCAACTGTGCACAAGAATGATCCTGCTTTTTCTTTTCCTCTCTGATGGGCATTTTTTAAAATGTCAGAGAATTTTTTTGTCACGTTTTTATTTCACGGATTTTATTACCAATTTTTTCTAAAGCCCTGCAATGCTTTATCAAACTGGTGATATATTTTCTTACCTGCCCACATTTTATTCAATGTTCCGTTCGTATTCCGCCTTGTAAAGATACCAGATGCGAGCGTTGTGGAGGCAAGCATCTGTATCCTGGCATGAAGCTCCATATTTGTAGAGTTGTGGGCAATCATTTAAAAAATTCATATCCAAGCCAGTCTTTTAACCTATGCCTTATAAATTTCTGAAAAGATTTTTTAAAGGGAAAAAAAAAAAAAAAGACATTTATGAAAATCTTTCAAACTGTTTAACGCATTTATTAATTTTGTATAGATTTGAAAAATTGATTTGGTGCTTTCATTTTCGTGGTGCCCTCTGTTGACAATTGTTCGGGATTTTCAATTATTTCACGGTCTATTTCAAGTCTTGAAAACCCATCTTCGATTAAGAGTCGCAGTTTCCTTAAAAGGCTATCACTGAGAATCTTCCTTGTCGCCGTGATCGTATAGTGGTTAGTACATTGCGTTGTGGCCGCAATAACCCAGGTTCGAATCCTGGTCACGGCAGAGGCTCAAATGCCTTTTTTTTTAAATAAAAAAAAATTCTGAAACATGCTCGTCTACTCCGAAATATGATCATGAATTCCACAAATACAATGGACGCATATCAAAATATTTTCTTCTCAGCTAATGACTGATATATCACTGCATTTTTGACATTAGTTTTGCATGACAAGGAAATTTTCATATCTAATCTCTTTATCCATCTGAAGAGATGACGGAAACTAAAAGGTCCGCATAAGAATGCGCTTATTAGCATAATAAGAAGAGGAAATTGTGTTAAACAGTATGATATCGCAACAAAGATTTCTAGAGATAACTTTCAGCTACCTTGTAAAGTGCCATAAGTCACAACAATAACACAACACAAGAATTCTGAATAATTTATATTTGGTCTGGTCATAATCTCTCTCCTTCCCGTACAGTCTTCTCCGAAAGAGGTCAATATTCCAGTCCGGAATCGATTAAAATAATAATAGGAAAAAAATTGTCAAATATTTTTTTTATTCTGCCAATGAGTAATAACATTAGAGATTTCGGACGAGGTGGCCGAGTGGTTAAGGCGATGGACTGCTAATCCATTGGGCACTGCCCGCGTGGGTTCGAATCCCAACCTCGTCGTTTCCCGATCTTCAGTTTGAGTCGTTTCGCGAATTGAATGATGCGTCGTTACGGACTACATGTTTTAAATTACACTTGCATCGAATTGACAGGGTTTTACCCTTCGATATATGTAGTCCCAACTGTGCACAAGAATGATCCTGCTTTTTCTTTTCCTCTCTGATGGGCATTTTTTAAATTGTCAGAGAATTTTTTTGTCACGTTTTTATTTCACGGATTTTATTACCAATTTTTTCTAAAGCCCTGCAATGCTTTATCAAACTGGTGATATATTTTCTTACCTGCCCACATTTTATTCAAGGTTCCGTTCGTATTCCGCCTGGTAAAGTTACCAGATGCGAGCGTTGTGGAGACAAGCATCTGTATCCTGGCATGAAGCTCCATATTTGTAGAGTTGTGGGCAATCATTTAAAATATTCATATCCAAGCCAGTCTTTTAACCTATGCCTTATAAATTTCTGAAAAGATTTTTTAAAGGGGAAAAAAAAAAAAAGACATTTATGAAAATCTTTCAAACTGTTTAACGCATTTATTAATTTTGTATAGATTTGAAAAATTGATTTGGTGCATTCATTTTCGTGGTGCCCTCTGTTGACAATTGTTCGGGATTTTCAATTATTTCACGGTCTATTTCAAGTCTTGAAAACCCATCTTCGATTAAGAGTCGCAGTTTCCTTAAAAGGCTATCACTGAGAATCTTCCTTGTCGCCGTGATCGTATAGTGGTTAGTACATTGCGTTGTGGCCGCAATAACCCAGGTTCGAATCCTGGTCACGGCAGAGGCTCAAATGCCTTTTTTTTTAAATAAAAAAAAATTCTGAAACATGCTCGTCTACTCCGAAATATGATCATGAATTCCACAAATACAATGGACGCATATCAAAATATTTTCTTCTCAGCTAATGACTGATATATCACTGCATTTTTGACATTAGTTTTGCATGACAAGGAAATTTTCATATCTAATCTCTTTATCCATCTGAAGAGATGACGGAAACTAAAAGGTCCGCATAAGAATGCGCTTATTAGCATAATAAGAAGAGGAAATTGTGTTAAACAGTATGATATCGCAACAAAGATTTCTAGAGATAACTTTCAGCTACCTTGTAAAGTGCCATAAGTCACAACAATAACACAACACAAGAATTCTGAATAATTTATATTTGGTCTGGTCATAATCTCTCTCCTTCCCGTACAGTCTTCTCCGAAAGAGGTCAATATTCCAGTCCGGAATCGATTAAAATAATAATAGGAAAAAAATTGTCAAATATTTTTTTTATTCTGCCAATGAGTAATAACATTAGAGATTTCGGACGAGGTGGCCGAGTGGTTAAGGCGATGGACTGCTAATCCATTGGGCACTGCCCGCGTGGGTTCGAATCCCAACTCGTCGTTTCCCGATCTTCAGTTTGAGTCCTTTCGCGAATTGAATGATGCGTCGTTACGGACTACATGTTTTAAATTACACTTGCATCGAATTGACAGGGTTTTACCCTTCGATATATGTAGTCCCAACTGTGCACAAGAATGATCCTGCTTTTTCTTTTCCTCTCTGATGGGCATTTTTTAAAATGTCAGAGAATTTTTTTGTCACGTTTTTATTTCACGGATTTTATTACCAATTTTTTCTAAAGCCCTGCAATGCTTTATCAAACTGGTGATATATTTTCTTACCTGCCCACATTTTATTCAATGTTCCGTTCGTATTCCGCCTTGTAAAGATACCAGATGCGAGCGTTGTGGAGGCAAGCATCTGTATCCTGGCATGAAGCTCCATATTTGTAGAGTTGTGGGCAATCATTTAAAAAATTCATATCCAAGCCAGTCTTTTAACCTATGCCTTATAAATTTCTGAAAAGATTTTTTAAAGGGGAAAAAAAAAAAAAAGACATTTATGAAAATCTTTCAAACTGTTTAACGCATTTATTAATTTTGTATAGATTTGAAAAATTGATTTGGTGCTTTCATTTTCGTGGTGCCCTCTGTTGACAATTGTTCGGGATTTTCAATTATTTCACGGTCTATTTCAAGTCTTGAAAACCCATCTTCGATTAAGAGTCGCAGTTTCCTTAAAAGGCTATCACTGAGAATCTTCCTTGTCGCCGTGATCGTATAGTGGTTAGTACATTGCGTTGTGGCCGCAATAACCCAGGTTCGAAGCCTGGTCACGGCAGAGGCTCAAATGCCTTTTTTTTTAAATAAAAAAAAATTCTGAAACATGCTCGTCTACTCCGAAATATGATCATGAATTCCACAAATACAATGGACGCATATCAAAATATTTTCTTCTCAGCTAATGACTGATATATCACTGCATTTTTGACATTAGTTTTGCATGACAAGGAAATTTTCATATCTAATCTCTTTATCCATCTGAAGAGATGACGGAAACTAAAAGGTCCGCATAAGAATGCGCTTATTAGCATAATAAGAAGAGGAAATTGTGTTAAACAGTATGATATCGCAACAAAGATTTCTAGAGATAACTTTCAGCTACCTTGTAAAGTGCCATAAGTCACAACAATAACACAACACAAGAATTCTGAATAATTTATATTTGGTCTGGTCATAATCTCTCTCCTTCAATACAGTCTTCTCCGAAAGAGGTCAATATTCCAGTCCGGAATCGATTAAAATAATAATAGGAAAAAAATTGTCAAATATTTTTTTTATTCTGCCAATGAGTAATAACATTAGAGATTTCGGACGAGGTGGCCCGGTGGTTAAGGCGATGGACTGCTAATCCATTGGGCACTGCCCGCGTGGGTTCGAATCCCATCCTCGTCGTTTCCCGATCTTCAGTTTGAGTCGTTTCGCGAATTGAATGATGCGTCGTTACGGACTACATGTTTTAAATTACACTTGCATCGAATTGACAGGGTTTTACCCTTCGATATATGTAGTCCCAACTGTGCACAAGAATGATCCTGCTTTTTCTTTTCCTCTCTGATGGGCATTTTTTAAATTGTCAGAGAATTTTTTTGTCACGTTTTTATTTCACGGATTTTATTACCAATTTTTTCTAAAGCCCTGCAATGCTTTATCAAACTGGTGATATATTTTCTTACCTGCCCACATTTTATTCAAGGTTCCGTTCGTATTCCGCCTGGTAAAGTTACCAGATGCGAGCGTTGTGGAGACAAGCATCTGTATCCTGGCATGAAGCTCCATATTTGTAGAGTTGTGCGCAATCATTTAAAAAATTCATATCCAAGCCAGTCTTTTAACCTATGCCTTATAAATTTCTGAAAAGATTTTTTAAAGGGAAAAAAAAAAAAAAGACATTTATGAAAATCTTTCAAACTGTTTAACGCATTTATTAATTTTGTATAGATTTGAAAAATTGATTTGGTGCTTTCATTTTCGTGGTGCCCTCTGTTGACAATTGTTCGGGATTTTCAATTATTTCACGGTCTATTTCAAGTCTTGAAAACCCATCTTCGATTAAGAGTCGCAGTTTCCTTAAAAGGCTATCACTGAGAATCTTCCTTGTCGCCGTGATCGTATAGTGGTTAGTACATTGCGTTGTGGCCGCAATAACCCAGGTTCGAATCCTGGTCACGGCAGAGGCTCAAATGCCTTTTTTTTTAAATAAAAAAAAATTCTGAAACATGCTCGTCTACTCCGAAATATGATCATGAATTCCACAAATACAATGGACGCATATCAAAATATTTTCTTCTCAGCTAATGACTGATATATCACTGCATTTTTGACATTAGTTTTGCATGACAAGGAAATTTTCATATCTAATCTCTTTATCCATCTGAAGAGATGACGGAAACTAAAAGGTCCGCATAAGAATGCGCTTATTAGCATAATAAGAAGAGGAAATTGTGTTAAACAGTATGATATCGCAACAAAGATTTCTAGAGATAACTTTCAGCTACCTTGTAAAGTGCCATAAGTCACAACAATAACACAACACAAGAATTCTGAATAATTTATATTTGGTCTGGTCATAATCTCTCTCCTTCCCGTACAGTCTTCTCCGAAAGAGGTCAATATTCCAGTCCGGAATCGATTAAAATAATAATAGGAAAAAAATTGTCAAATATTTTTTTTATTCTGCCAATGAGTAATAACATTAGAGATTTCGGACGAGGTGGCCGAGTGGTTAAGGCGATGGACTGCTAATCCATTGGGCACTGCCCGCGTGGGTTCGAATCCCAACTCGTCGTTTCCCGATCTTCAGTTTGAGTCCTTTCGCGAATTGAATGATGCGTCGTTACGGACTACATGTTTTAAATTACACTTGCATCGAATTGACAGGGTTTTACCCTTCGATATATGTAGTCCCAACTGTGCACAAGAATGATCCTGCTTTTTCTTTTCCTCTCTGATGGGCATTTTTTAAAATGTCAGAGAATTTTTTTGTCACGTTTTTATTTCACGGATTTTATTACCAATTTTTTCTAAAGCCCTGCAATGCTTTATCAAACTGGTGATATATTTTCTTACCTGCCCACATTTTATTCAATGTTCCGTTCGTATTCCGCCTTGTAAAGATACCAGATGCGAGCGTTGTGGAGGCAAGCATCTGTATCCTGGCATGAAGCTCCATATTTGTAGAGTTGTGGGCAATCATTTAAAAAATTCATATCCAAGCCAGTCTTTTAACCTATGCCTTATAAATTTCTGAAAAGATTTTTTAAAGGGGAAAAAAAAAAGACATTTATGAAAATCTTTCAAACTGTTTAACGCATTTATTAATTTTGTATAGATTTGAAAAATTGATTTGGTGCTTTCATTTTCGTGGTGCCCTCTGTTGACAATTGTTCGGGATTTTCAATTATTTCACGGTCTATTTCAAGTCTTGAAAACCCATCTTCGATTAAGAGTCGCAGTTTCCTTAAAAGGCTATCACTGAGAATCTTCCTTGTCGCCGTGATCGTATAGTGGTTAGTACATTGCGTTGTGGCCGCAATAACCCAGGTTCGAATCCTGGTCACGGCAGAGGCTCAAATGCCTTTTTTTTTAAATAAAAAAAAATTCTGAAACATGCTCGTCTACTCCGAAATATGATCATGAATTCCACAAATACAATGGACGCATATCAAAATATTTTCTTCTCAGCTAATGACTGATATATCACTGCATTTTTGACATTAGTTTTGCATGACAAGGAAATTTTCATATCTAATCTCTTTATCCATCTGAAGAGATGACGGAAACTAAAAGGTCCGCATAAGAATGCGCTTATTAGCATAATAAGAAGAGGAAATTGTGTTAAACAGTATGATATCGCAACAAAGATTTCTAGAGATAACTTTCAGCTACCTTGTAAAGTGCCATAAGTCACAACAATAACACAACACAAGAATTCTGAATAATTTATATTTGGTCTGGTCATAATCTCTCTCCTTCCCGTACAGTCTTCTCCGAAAGAGGTCAATATTCCAGTCCGGAATCGATTAAAATAATAATAGGAAAAAAATTGTCAAATATTTTTTTTATTCTGCCAATGAGTAATAACATTAGAGATTTCGGACGAGGTGGCCGAGTGGTTAAGGCGATGGACTGCTAATCCATTGGGCACTGCCCGCGTGGGTTCGAATCCCAACCTCGTCGTTTCCCGATCTTCAGTTTGAGTCGTTTCGCGAATTGAATGATGCGTCGTTACGGACTACATGTTTTAAATTACACTTGCATCGAATTGACAGGGTTTTACCCTTCGATATATGTAGTCCCAACTGTGCACAAGAATGATCCTGCTTTTTCTTTTCCTCTCTGATGGGCATTTTTTAAATTGTCAGAGAATTTTTTTGTCACGTTTTTATTTCACGGATTTTATTACCAATTTTTTCTAAAGCCCTGCAATGCTTTATCAAACTGGTGATATATTTTCTTACCTGCCCACATTTTATTCAAGGTTCCGTTCGTATTCCGCCTGGTAAAGATACCAGATGCTAGCGTTGTGGAGGCAAGCATCTGTATCCTGGCATGAAGCTCCATATTTGTAGAGTTGTGGGCAATCATTTAAAAAATTCATATCCAAGCCAGTCTTTTAACCTATGCCTTATAAATTTCTGAAAAGATTTTTTAAAGGGAAAAAAAAAAAAAAAGACATTTATGAAAATCTTTCAAACTGTTTAACGCATTTATTAATTTTGTATAGATTTGAAAAATTGATTTGGTGCTTTCATTTTCGTGGTGCCCTCTGTTGACAATTGTTCGGGATTTTCAATTATTTCACGGTCTATTTCAAGTCTTGAAAACCCATCTTCGATTAAGAGTCGCAGTTTCCTTAAAAGGCTATCACTGAGAATCTTCCTTGTCGCCGTGATCGTATAGTGGTTAGTACATTGCGTTGTGGCCGCAATAACACAGGTTCGAATCCTGGTCACGGCAGAGGCTCAAATGCCTTTTTTTTAAATAAAAAAAAATTCTGAAACATGCTCGTCTACTCCGAAATATGATCATGAATTCCAGAAATACAATGGACGCATATCAAAATATTTTCTTCTCAGCTAATGACTGATATATCACTGCATTTTTGACATTAGTTTTGCATGACAAGGAAATTTTCAAATCTAATCTCTTTATCCATCTGAAGAGATGACGGAAACTAAAAGGTCCGCATAAGAATGCGCTTATTAGCATAATAAGAAGAGGAAATTGTGTTAAACAGTATGATATCGCAACAAAGATTTCTAGAGATAACTTTCAGCTACCTTGTAAAGTGCCATAAGTCACAACAATAACACAACACAAGAATTCTGAATAATTTATATTTGGTCTGGTCATAATCTCTCTCCTTCCCGTACAGTCTTCTCCGAAAGAGGTCAATATTCCAGTCCGGAATCGATTAAAATAATAATAGGAAAAAAATTGTCAAATATTTTTTTTATTCTGCCAATGAGTAATAACATTAGAGATTTCGGACGAGGTGGCCGAGTGGTTAAGGCGATGGACTGCTAATCCATTGGGCACTGCCCGCGTGGGTTCGAATCCCATCCTCGTCGTTTCCCGATCTTCAGTTTGAGTACTTTCGCGAATTGAATGATGCGTCGTTACGGACTACATGTTTCAAATTACACTTGCATCGAATTGACAGGGTTTTACCCTTCGATATATGTAGTCCCAACTGTGCACAAGAATGATCCTGTTTTTTCTTTTCCTCTCTGATGGGTATTTTTTAAATTGTCAGAGAATTTTTTTGTCACGTTTTTATTTCACGGATTTTATTACCAATTTTTTCTAAAGCCCTGCAATGCTTTATCAAACTGGTGATATATTTTCTTACCTGCCCACATTTTATTCAAGGTTCCGTTCGTATTCCGCCTGGTAAAGATACCAGATGCGAGCGTTGTGGAGGCAAGCATCTGTATCCTGGCATGAAGCTCCATATTTGTAGAGTTGTGGGCAATCATTTAAAAAATTCATATCCAAGCCAGTCTTTTAACCTATGCCTTATAAATTTCTGAAAATATTTTTTAAAGGGAAAAAAAAAAGACATTTATGAAAATCTTTCAAACTGTTTAACGCATTTATTAATTTTGTATAGATTTGAAAAATTGATTTGGTGCTTTCATTTTCGTGGTGCCCTCTGTTGACAATTGTTCGGGATTTTCAATTATTTCACGGTCTATTTCAAGTCTTGAAAACCCATCTTCGATTAAGAGTCGCAGTTTCCTTAAAAGGCTATCACTGAGAATCTTCCTTGTCGCCGTGATCGTATAGTGGTTAGTACATTGCGTTGTGGCCGCAATAACCCAGGTTCGAATCCTGGTCACGGCAGAGGCTCAAATGCCTTTTTTTTTAAATAAAAAAAAATTCTGAAACATGCTCTTCTACTCCGAAATATGATCATGAATTCCACAAATACAATGGACGCATATCAAAATATTTTCTTCTCAGCTAATGACTGATATATCACTGCATTTTTGACATTAGTTTTGCATGACAAGGAAATTTTCATATCTAATCTCTTTATCCATCTGAAGAGATGACGGAAACTAAAAGGTCCGCATAAGAATGCGCTTATTAGCATAATAAGAAGAGGAAATTGTGTTAAACAGTATGATATCGCAACAAAGATTTCTAGAGATAACTTTCAGCTACCTTGTAAAGTGCCATAAGTCACAACAATAACACAACACAAGAATTCTGAATAATTTATATTTGGTCTGGTCATAATCTCTCTCCTTCCCGTACAGACTTCTCCGAAAGAGGTCAATATTCCAGTCCGGAATCGATTAAAATAATAATAGGAAAAAAATTGTCAAATATTTTTTTTATTCTGCCAATGAGTAATAACATTAGAGATTTCGGACGAGGTGGCCGAGTGGTTAAGGCGATGGACTGCTAATCCATTGGGCAGTGCCCGCGTGGGTTCGAATCCCATCCTCGTCGTTTCCCGATCTTCAGTTTGAGTCCTTTCGCGAATTGAATGATGCGTCGTTACGGACTACATGTTTTAAATTACACTTGCATCGAATTGACAGGGTTTTACCCTTCGATATATGTAGTCCCAACTGTGCACAAGAATGATCCTGCTTTTTCTTTTCCTCTCTGATGGGTATTTTTTAAATTGTCAGAGAATTTTTTTGTCACGTTTTTATTTCACGGATTTTATTACCAATTTTTTCTAAAGCCCTGCAATGCTTTATCAAACTGGTGATATATTTTCTTACCTGCCCACATTTTATTCAAGGTTCCGTTCGTATTCCGCCTGGTAAAGATACCAGATGCGAGCGTTGTGGAGGCAAGCATCTGTATCCTGGCATGAAGCTCCATATTTGTAGAGTTGTGGGCAATCATTTAAAAAATTCATATCCAAGCCAGTCTTTTAACCTATGCCTTATAAATTTCTGAAAATATTTTTTAAAGGGAAAAAAAAAAAAGACATTTATGAAAATCTTTCAAACTGTTTAACGCATTTATTAATTTTGTATAGATTTGAAAAATTGATTTGGTGCTTTCATTTTCGTGGTGCCCTCTGTTGACAATTGTTCGGGATTTTCAATTATTTCACGGTCTATTTCAAGTCTTGAAAACCCATCTTCGATTAAGAGTCGCAGTTTCCTTAAAAGGCTATCACTGAGAATCTTCCTTGTCGCCGTGATCGTATAGTGGTTAGTACATTGCGTTGTGGCCGCAATAACCCAGGTTCGAATCCTGGTCACGGCAGAGGCTCAAATGCCTTTTTTTTTAAATAAAAAAAAATTCTGAAACATGCTCTTCTACTCCGAAATATGATCATGAATTCCACAAATACAATGGACGCATATCAAAATATTTTCTTCTCAGCTAATGACTGATATATCACTGCATTTTTGACATTAGTTTTGCATGACAAGGAAATTTTCATATCTAATCTCTTTATCCATCTGAAGAGATGACGGAAACTAAAAGGTCCGCATAAGAATGCGCTTATTAGCATAATAAGAAGAGGAAATTGTGTTAAACAGTATGATATCGCAACAAAGATTTCTAGAGATAACTTTCAGCTACCTTGTAAAGTGCCATAAGTCACAACAATAACACAACACAAGAATTCTGAATAATTTATATTTGGTCTGGTCATAATCTCTCTCCTTCCCGTACAGACTTCTCCGAAAGAGGTCAATATTCCAGTCCGGAATCGATTAAAATAATAATAGGAAAAAAATTGTCAAATATTTTTTTTATTCTGCCAATGAGTAATAACATTAGAGATTTCGGACGAGGTGGCCGAGTGGTTAAGGCGATGGACTGCTAATCCATTGGGCAGTGCCCGCGTGGGTTCGAATCCCATCCTCGTCGTTTCCCGATCTTCAGTTTGAGTCCTTTCGCGAATTGAATGATGCGTCGTTACGGACTACATGTTTTAAATTACACTTGCATCGAATTGACAGGGTTTTACCCTTCGATATATGTAGTCCCAACTGTGCACAAGAATGATCCTGCTTTTTCTTTTCCTCTCTGATGGGCATTTTTTAAATTGTCAGAGAATTTTTTTGTCACGTTTTTATTTCACGGATTTTATTACCAATTTTTTCTAAAGCCCTGCAATGCTTTATCAAACTGGTGATATATTTTCTTACCTGCCCACATTTTATTCAAGGTTCCGTTCGTATTCCGCCTGGTAAAGATACCAGATGCTAGCGTTGTGGAGGCAAGCATCTGTATCCTGGCATGAAGCTCCATATTTGTAGAGTTGTGGGCAATCATTTAAAAAATTCATATCCAAGCCAGTCTTTTAACCTATGCCTTATAAATTTCTGAAAAGATTTTTTAAAGGGAAAAAAAAAAAAGACATTTATGAAAATCTTTCAAACTGTTTAACGCATTTATTAATTTTGTATAGATTTGAAAAATTGATTTGGTGCTTTCATTTTCGTGGTGCCCTCTGTTGACAATTGTTCGGGATTTTCAATTATTTCACGGTCTATTTCAAGTCTTGAAAACCCATCTTCGATTAAGAGTCGCAGTTTCCTTAAAAGGCTATCACTGAGAATCTTCCTTGTCGCCGTGATCGTATAGTGGTTAGTACATTGCGTTGTGGCCGCAATAACCCAGGTTCGAATACTGGTCACGGCAGAGGCTCAAATGCCTTTTTTTTAAATAAAAAAAATTCTGAAACATGCTCGTCTACTCCGAAATATGATCATGAATTCCACAAATACAATGGACGCATATCAAAATATTTTCTTCTCAGCTAATGACTGATATATCACTGCATTTTTGACATTAGTTTTGCATGACAAGGAAATTTTCATATCTAATCTCTTTATCCATCTGAAGAGATGACGGAAACTAAAAGGTCCGCATAAGAATGCGCTTATTAGCATAATAAGAAGAGGAAATTGTGTTAAACAGTATGATATCGCAACAAAGATTTCTAGAGATAACTTTCAGCTACCTTGTAAAGTGCCATAAGTCACAACAATAACACAACACAAGAATTCTGAATAATTTATATTTGGTCTGGTCATAATCTCTCTCCTTCAATACAGTCTTCTCCGAAAGAGGTCAATATTCCAGTCCGGAATCGATTAAAATAATAATAGGAAAAAAATTGTCAAATATTTTTTTTATTCTGCCAATGAGTAATAACATTAGAGATTTCGGACGAGGTGGCCCAGTGGTTAAGGCGATGGACTGCTAATCCATTGGGCACTGCCCGCGTGGGTTCGAATCCCATCCTCGTCGTTTCCCGATCTTCAGTTTGAGTCCTTTCGCGAATTGAATGATGCGTCGTTACGGACTACATGTTTTAAATTACACTTGCATCGAATTGACAGGGTTTTACCCTTCGATATATGTAGTCCCAACTGTGCACAAGAATGATCCTGCTTTTTCTTTTCCTCTCTGATGGGCATTTTTTAAATTGTCAGAGAATTTTTTTGTCACGTTTTTATTTCACGGATTTTATTACCAATTTTTTCTAAAGCCCTGCAATGCTTTATCAAACTGGTGATATATTTTCTTACCTGCCCACATTTTATTCAAGGTTCCGTTCGTATTCCGCCTGGTAAAGATACCAGATGCGAACGTTGTGGAGGCAAGCATCTGTATAATGGCATGAAGCTCCATATTTGTAGAGTTGTGGGCAATCATTTAAAATATTCATATCCAAGCCAGTCTTTTAACCTATGCCTTATAAATTTCTGAAAAGATTTTTTAAAGGGGGAAAAAAAAACACATTTATGAAAATCTTTCAAACTGTTTAACGCATTTATTAATTTTGTATAGATTTGAAAAATTGATTTGGTGCATTCATTTTCGTGGTGCCCTCTGTTGACAATTGTTCGGGATTTTCAATTATTTCACGGTCTATTTCAAGTCTTGAAAACCCATCTTCGATTAAGAGTCGCAGTTTCCTTAAAAGGCTATCACTGAGAATCTTTCTTGTCGCCGTGATCGTATAGTGGTTAGTACATTGCGTTGTGGCCGCAATAACCCAGGTTCGAATCCTGGTCACGGCAGAGGCTCAAATGCCTTTTTTTTTAAATAAAAAAAAATTCTGAAACATGCTCGTCTACTCCGAAATATGATCATGAATTCCACAAATACAATGGACGCATATCAAAATATTTTCTTCTCAGCTAATGACTGATATATCACTGCATTTTTGACATTAGTTTTGCATGACAAGGAAATTTTCATATCTAATCTCTTTATCCATCTGAAGAGATGACGGAAACTAAAAGGTCCGCATAAGAAT
Source organism: Argiope bruennichi (assembly GCF_947563725.1). Classification (NCBI taxonomy): domain Eukaryota; kingdom Metazoa; phylum Arthropoda; class Arachnida; order Araneae; family Araneidae; genus Argiope; species Argiope bruennichi. Next base: position 10,729,817 of record NC_079156.1, read on the forward strand.
GCGCTTATTAGCATAATAAGAAGAGGAAATTGTGTTAAACAGTATGATATCGCAACAAAGATTTCTAGAGATAACTTTCAGCTACCTTGTAAAGTGCCATAAGTCACAACAATAACACAACACAAGAATTCTGAATAATTTATATTTGGTCTGGTCATAATCTCTCTCCTTCCCGTACAGTCTTCTCCGAAAGAGGTCAATATTCCAGTCCGGAATCGATTAAAATAATAATAGGAAAAAAATTGTCAAATATTTTTTTTATTCTGCCAATGAGTAATAACATTAGAGATTTCGGACGAGGTGGCCGAGTGGTTAAGGCGATGGACTGCTAATCCATTGGGCACTGCCCGCGTGGGTTCGAATCCCATCCTCGTCGTTTCCCGATCTTCAGTTTGAGTCCTTTCGCGAATTGAATGATGCGTCGTTACGGACTACATGTTTTAAATTACACTTGCATCGAATTGACAGGGTTTTACCCTTCGATATATGTAGTCCCAACTGTGCACAAGAATGATCCTGCTTTTTCTTTTCCTCTCTGATGGGCATTTTTTAAATGGTCCGAGAATTTTTTTGTCACGTTTTTATTTCACGGATTTTATTACCAATTTTTTCTAAAGCCCTGCAATGCTTTATCAAAATGGTGATATATTTTCTTACCTGCCCACATTTTATTCAAGGTTCCGTTCGTATTCCGCCTGGTAAAGATACCAGATGCGAGCGTTGTGGAGGCAAGCATCTGTATCCTGGCATGAAGCTCCATATTTGTAGAGTTGTGGGCAATCATTTAAAAAATTCATATCCAAGCCAGTCTTTTAACCTATGCCTTATAAATTTCTGAAAAGATTTTTTAAAGGGGAAAAAAAAAAAGACATTTATGAAAATCTTTCAAACTGTTTAACGCATTTTTTAATTTTGTATAGATTTGAAAAATTGATTTGGTGCTTTCATTTTCGTGGTGCCCTCTGTTGACAATTGTTCGGGATTTTCAATTATTTCACGGTCTATTTCAAGTCTTGAAAACCCATCTTCGATTAAGAGTCGCAGTTTCCTTAAAAGGCTATCACTGAGAATCTTCCTTGTCGCAGTGATCGTATAGTGGTTAGTACATTGCGTTGTGGCCGCAATAACCCAGGTTCGAAGCCTGGTCACGGCAGAGGCTCAAATGCCTTTTTTTTTAAATAAAAAAAAATTCTGAAACATGCTCGTCTACTCCGAAATATGATCATGAATTCCACAAATACAATGGACGCATATCAAAATATTTTCTTCTCAGCTAATGACTGATATATCACTGCATTTTTGACATTAGTTTTGCATGACAAGGAAATTTTCATATCTAATCTCTTTATCCATCTGAAGAGATGACGGAAACTAAAAGGTCCGCATAAGAATGCGCTTATTAGCATAATAAGAAGAGGAAATTGTGTTAAACAGTATGATATCGCAACAAAGATTTCTAGAGATAACTTTCAGCTACCTTGTAAAGTGCCATAAGTCACAACAATAACACAACACAAGAATTCTGAATAATTTATATTTGGTCTGGTCATAATCTCTCTCCTTCCCGTACAGTCTTCTCCGAAAGAGGTCAATATTCCAGTCCGGAATCGATTAAAATAATAATAGGAAAAAAATTGTCAAATATTTTTTTTATTCTGCCAATGAGTAATAACATTAGAGATTTCGGACGAGGTGGCCGAGTGGTTAAGGCGATGGACTGCTAATCCATTGGGCACTGCCCGCGTGGGTTCGAATCCCAACCTCGTCGTTTCCCGATCTTCAGTTTGAGTCGTTTCGCGAATTGAATGATGCGTCGTTACGGACTACATGTTTTAAATTACACTTGCATCGAATTGACAGGGTTTTACCCTTCGATATATGTAGTCCCAACTGTGCACAAGAATGATCCTGCTTTTTCTTTTCCTCTCTGATGGGCATTTTTTAAATTGTCAGAGAATTTTTTTGTCACGTTTTTATTTCACGGATTTTATTACCAATTTTTTCTAAAGCCCTGCAATGCTTTATCAAACTGGTGATATATTTTCTTACCTGCCACATTTTATTCAAGGTTCCGTTCGTATTCCGCCTGGTAAAGTTACCAGATGCGAGCGTTGTGGAGACAAGCATCTGTATCCTGGCATGAAGCTCCATATTTGTAGAGTTGTGCGCAATCATTTAAAAAATTCATATCCAAGCCAGTCTTTTAACCTATGCCTTATAAATTTCTGAAAAGATTTTTTAAAGGGGAAAAAAAAAAAGACATTTATGAAAATCTTTGAAACTGTTTAACGCATTTATTAATTTTGTATAGATTTGAAAAATTGATTTGGTGCTTTCATTTTCGTGGTGCCCTCTGTTGACAATTGTTCGGGATTTTCAATTATTTCACGGTCTATTTCAAGTCTTGAAAACCCATCTTCGATTAAGAGTCGCAGTTTCCTTAAAAGGCTATCACTGAGAATCTTCCTTGTCGCCGTGATCGTATAGTGGTTAGTACATTGCGTTGTGGCCGCAATAACCCAGGTTCGAATCCTGGTCACGGCAGAGGCTCAAATGCCTTTTTTTTTAAATAAAAAAAAATTCTGAAACATGCTCGTCTACTCCGAAATATGATCATGAATTCCACAAATACAATGGACGCATATCAAAATATTTTCTTCTCAGCTAATGACTGATATATCACTGCATTTTTGACATTAATTTTGCATGACAAGGAAATTTTCATATCTAATCTCTTTATCCATCTGAAGAGATGACGGAAACTAAAAGGTCCGCATAAGAATGCGCTTATTAGCATAATAAGAAGAGGAAATTGTGTTAAACAGTATGATATCGCAACAAAGCTTTCTAGAGATAACTTTCAGCTACCTTGTAAAGTGCCATAAGTCACAACAATAACACAACACAAGAATTCTGAATAATTTATATTTGGTCTGGTCATAATCTCTCTCCTTCCCGTACAGTCTTCTCCGAAAGAGGTCAATATTCCAGTCCGGAATCGATTAAAATAATAATAGGAAAAAAATTGTCAAATATTTTTTTTATTCTGCCAATGAGTAATAACATTAGAGATTTCGGACGAGGTGGCCGAGTGGTTAAGGCGATGGACTGCTAATCCATTGGGCACTGCCCGCGTGGGTTCGAATCCCAACTCGTCGTTTCCCGATCTTCAGTTTGAGTCCTTTCGCGAATTGAATGATGCGTCGTTACGGACTACATGTTTTAAATTACACTTGCATCGAATTGACAGGGTTTTACCCTTCGATATATGTAGTCCCAACTGTGCACAAGAATGATCCTGCTTTTTCTTTTCCTCTCTGATGGGCATTTTTTAAAATGTCAGAGAATTTTTTTGTCACGTTTTTATTTCACGGATTTTATTACCAATTTTTTCTAAAGCCCTGCAATGCTTTATCAAACTGGTGATATATTTTCTTACCTGCCCACATTTTATTCAATGTTCCGTTCGTATTCCGCCTTGTAAAGATACCAGATGCGAGCGTTGTGGAGGCAAGCATCTGTATCCTGGCATGAAGCTCCATATTTGTAGAGTTGTGGGCAATCATTTAAAAAATTCATATCCAAGCCAGTCTTTTAACCTATGCCTTATAAATTTCTGAAAAGATTTTTTAAAGGGGAAAAAAAAAAAAAAAGACATTTATGAAAATCTTTCAAACTGTTTAACGCATTTATTAATTTTGTATAGATTTGAAAAATTGATTTGGTGCTTTCATTTTCGTGGTGCCCTCTGTTGACAATTGTTCGGGATTTTCAATTATTTCACGGTCTATTTCAAGTCTTGAAAACCCATCTTCGATTAAGAGTCGCAGTTTCCTTAAAAGGCTATCACTGAGAATCTTCCTTGTCGCCGTGATCGTATAGTGGTTAGTACATTGCGTTGTGGCCGCAATAACCCAGGTTCGAATCCTGGTCACGGCAGAGGCTCAAATGCCTTTTTTTTTAAATAAAAAAAAATTCTGAAACATGCTCGTCTACTCCGAAATATGATCATGAATTCCACAAATACAATGGACGCATATCAAAATATTTTCTTCTCAGCTAATGACTGATATATCACTGCATTTTTGACATTAGTTTTGCATGACAAGGAAATTTTCATATCTAATCTCTTTATCCATCTGAAGAGATGACGGAAACTAAAAGGTCCGCATAAGAATGCGCTTATTAGCATAATAAGAAGAGGAAATTGTGTTAAACAGTATGATATCGCAACAAAGATTTCTAGAGATAACTTTCAGCTACCTTGTAAAGTGCCATAAGTCACAACAATAACACAACACAAGAATTCTGAATAATTTATATTTGGTCTGGTCATAATCTCTCTCCTTCAATACAGTCTTCTCCGTAAGAGGTCAATATTCCAGTCCGGAATCGATTAAAATAATAATAGGAAAAAAATTGTCAAATATTTTTTTTATTCTGCCAATGAGTAATAACATTAGAGATTTCGGACGAGGTGGCCCAGTGGTTAAGGCGATGGACTGCTAATCCATTGGGCACTGCCCGCGTGGGTTCGAATCCCATCCTCGTCGTTTCCCGATCTTCAGTTTGAGTCCTTTCGCGAATTGAATGATGCGTCGTTACGGACTACATGTTTTAAATTACACTTGCATCGAATTGACAGGGTTTTACCCTTCGATATATGTAGTCCCAACTGTGCACAAGAATGATCCTGCTTTTTCTTTTCCTCTCTGATGGGCATTTTTTAAATTGTCAGAGAATTTTTTTGTCACGTTTTTATTTCACGGATTTTATTACCAATTTTTTCTAAAGCCCTGCAATGCTTTATCAAACTGGTGATATATTTTCTTACCTGCCCACATTTTATTCAAGGTTCCGTTCGTATTCCGCCTGGTAAAGATACCAGATGCGAACGTTGTGGAGGCAAGCATCTGTATCCTGGCATGAAGCTCCATATTTGTAGAGTTGTGGGCAATCATTTAAAATATTCATATCCAAGCCAGTCTTTTAACCTATGCCTTATAAATTTCTGAAAAGATTTTTTAAAGGGGGAAAAAAAAAACACATTTATGAAAATCTTTCAAACTGTTTAACGCATTTATTAATTTTGTATAAATTTGAAAAATTGATTTGGTGCATTCATTTTCGTGGTGCCCTCTGTTGACAATTGTTCGGGATTTTCAATTATTTCACGGTCTATTTCAAGTCTTGAAAACCCATCTTCGATTAAGAGTCGCAGTTTCCTTAAAAGGCTATCACTGAGAATCTTTCTTGTCGCCGTGATCGTATAGTGGTTAGTACATTGCGTTGTGGCCGCAATAACCCAGGTTCGAATCCTGGTCACGGCAGAGGCTCAAATGCCTTTTTTTTTAAATAAAAAAAAATTCTGAAACATGCTCGTCTACTCCGAAATATGATCATGAATTCCACAAATACAATGGACGCATATCAAAATATTTTCTTCTCAGCTAATGACTGATATATCACTGCATTTTTGACATTAGTTTTGCATGACAAGGAAATTTTCATATCTAATCTCTTTATCCATCTGAAGAGATGACGGAAACTAAAAGGTCCGCATAAGAATGCGCTTATTAGCATAATAAGAAGAGGAAATTGTGTTAAACAGTATGATATCGCAACAAAGATTTCTAGAGATAACGTTCAGCTACCTTGTAAAGTGCCATAAGTCACAACAATAACACAACACAAGAATTCTGAATAATTTATATTTGGTCTGGTCATAATCTCTCTCCTTCCCGTACAGTCTTCTCCGAAAGAGGTCAATATTCCAGTCCGGAATCGATTAAAATAATAATAGGAAAAAAATTGTCAAATATTTTTTTTATTCTGCCAATGAGTAATAACATTAGAGATTTCGGACGAGGTGGCCGAGTGGTTAAGGCGATGGACTGCTAATCCATTGGGCACTGCCCGCGTGGGTTCGAATCCCATCCTCGTCGTTTCCCGATCTTCAGTTTGAGTCCTTTCGCGAATTGAATGATGCGTCGTTACGGACTACATGTTTTAAATTACACTTGCATCGAATTGACAGGGTTTTACCCTTCGATATATGTAGTCCCAACTGTGCACAAGAATGATCCTGCTTTTTCTTTTCCTCTCTGATGGGCATTTTTTAAATGGTCAGAGAATTTTTTTGTCACGTTTTTATTTCACGGATTTTATTATCAATTTTTTCTAAAGCCCTGCAATGCTTTATCAAAATGGTGATATATTTTCTTACCTGCCCACATTTTATTCAAGGTTCCGTTCGTATTCCGCCTGGTAAAGATACCAGATGCGAGCGTTGTGGAGGCAAGCATCTGTATCCTGGCATGAAGCTCCATATTTGTAGAGTTGTGGGCAATCATTTAAAAAATTCATATCCAAGCCAGTCTTTTAACCTATGCCTTATAAATTTCTGAAAAGATTTTTTAAAGGGGAAAAAAAAAAAGACATTTATGAAAATCTTTCAAACTGTTTAACGCATTTATTAATTTTGTATAGATTTGAAAAATTGATTTGGTGCTTTCATTTTCGTGGTGCCCTCTGTTGACAATTGTTCGGGATTTTCAATTATTTCACGGTCTATTTCAAGTCTTGAAAACCCATCTTCGATTAAGAGTCGCAGTTTCCTTAAAAGGCTATCACTGAGAATCTTCCTTGTCGCCGTGATCGTATAGTGGTTAGTACATTGCGTTGTGGCCGCAATAACCCAGGTTCGAAGCCTGGTCACGGCAGAGGCTCAAATGCCTTTTTTTTTAAATAAAAAAAAATTCTGAAACATGCTCGTCTACTCCGAAATATGATCATGAATTCCACAAATACAATGGACGCATATCAAAATATTTTCTTCTCAGCTAATGACTGATATATCACTGCATTTTTGACATTAGTTTTGCATGACAAGGAAATTTTCATATCTAATCTCTTTATCCATCTGAAGAGATGACGGAAACTAAAAGGTCCGCATAAGAATGCGCTTATTAGCATAATAAGAAGAGGAAATTGTGTTAAACAGTATGATATCGCAACAAAGATTTCTAGAGATAACTTTCAGCTACCTTGTAAAGTGCCATAAGTCACAACAATAACACAACACAAGAATTCTGAATAATTTATATTTGGTCTGGTCATAATCTCTCTCCTTCCCGTACAGTCTTCTCCGAAAGAGGTCAATATTCCAGTCCGGAATCGATTAAAATAATAATAGGAAAAAAATTGTCAAATATTTTTTTTATTCTGCCAATGAGTAATAACATTAGAGATTTCGGACGAGGTGGCCGAGTGGTTAAGGCGATGGACTGCTAATCCATTGGGCACTGCCCGCGTGGGTTCGAATCCCAACCTCGTCGTTTCCCGATCTTCAGTTTGAGTCGTTTCGCGAATTGAATGATGCGTCGTTACGGACTACATGTTTTAAATTACACTTGCATCGAATTGACAGGGTTTTACCCTTCGATATATGTAGTCCCAACTGTGCACAAGAATGATCCTGCTTTTTCTTTTCCTCTCTGATGGGCATTTTTTAAATTGTCAGAGAATTTTTTTGTCACGTTTGTATTTCACGGATTTTATTACCAATTTTTTCTAAAGCCCTGCAATGCTTTATCAAACTGGTGATATATTTTCTTACCTGCCCACATTTTATTCAAGGTTCCGTTCGTATTCCGCCTGGTAAAGATACCAGATGCTAGCGTTGTGGAGGCAAGCATCTGTATCCTGGCATGAAGCTCCATATTTGTAGAGTTGTGGGCAATCATTTAAAAAATTCATATCCAAGCCAGTCTTTTAACCTATGCCTTATAAATTTCTGAAAAGATTTTTTAAAGGGGAAAAAAAAAAAAAAGACATTTATGAAAATCTTTCAAACTGTTTAACGCATTTATTAATTTTGTATAGATTTGAAAAATTGATTTGGTGCTTTCATTTTCGTGGTGCCCTCTGTTGACAATTGTTCGGGATTTTCAATTATTTCACGGTCTATTTCAAGTCTTGAAAACCCATCTTCGATTAAGAGTCGCAGTTTCCTTAAAAGGCTATCACTGAGAATCTTCCTTGTCGCCGTGATCGTATAGTGGTTAGTACATTGCGTTGTGGCCGCAATAACACAGGTTCGAATCCTGGTCACGGCAGAGGCTCAAATGCCTTTTTTTTAAATAAAAAAAAATTCTGAAACATGCTCGTCTACTCCGAAATATGATCATGAATTCCAGAAATACAATGGACGCATATCAAAATATTTTCTTCTCAGCTAATGACTGATATATCACTGCATTTTTGACATTAGTTTTGCATGACAAGGAAATTTTCAAATCTAATCTCTTTATCCATCTGAAGAGATGACGGAAACTAAAAGGTCCGCATAAGAATGCGCTTATTAGCATAATAAGAAGAGGAAATTGTGTTAAACAGTATGATATCGCAACAAAGATTTCTAGAGATAACTTTCAGCTACCTTGTAAAGTGCCATAAGTCACAACAATAACACAACACAAGAATTCTGAATAATTTATATTTGGTCTGGTCATAATCTCTCTCCTTCCCGTACAGTCTTCTCCGAAAGAGGTCAATATTCCAGTCCGGAATCGATTAAAATAATAATAGGAAAAAAATTGTCAAATATTTTTTTTATTCTGCCAATGAGTAATAACATTAGAGATTTCGGACGAGGTGGCCGAGTGGTTAAGGCGATGGACTGCTAATCCATTGGGCACTGCCCGCGTGGGTTCGAATCCCATCCTCGTCGTTTCCCGATCTTCAGTTTGAGTACTTTCGCGAATTGAATGATGCGTCGTTACGGACTACATGTTTCAAATTACACTTGCATCGAATTGACAGGGTTTTACCCTTCGATATATGTAGTCCCAACTGTGCACAAGAATGATCCTGTTTTTTCTTTTCCTCTCTGATGGGTATTTTTTAAATTGTCAGAGAATTTTTTTGTCACGTTTTTATTTCACGGATTTTATTACCAATTTTTTCTAAAGCCCTGCAATGCTTTATCAAACTGGTGATATATTTTCTTACCTGCCCACATTTTATTCAAGGTTCCGTTCGTATTCCGCCTGGTAAAGATACCAGATGCGAGCGTTGTGGAGGCAAGCATCTGTATCCTGGCATGAAGCTCCATATTTGTAGAGTTGTGGGCAATCATTTAAAAAATTCATATCCAAGCCAGTCTTTTAACCTATGCCTTATAAATTTCTGAAAATATTTTTTAAAGGGAAAAAAAAAAAAGACATTTATGAAAATCTTTCAAACTGTTTAACGCATTTATTAATTTTGTATAGATTTGAAAAATTGATTTGGTGCTTTCATTTTCGTGGTGCCCTCTGTTGACAATTGTTCGGGATTTTCAATTATTTCACGGTCTATTTCAAGTCTTGAAAACCCATCTTCGATTAAGAGTCGCAGTTTCCTTAAAAGGCTATCACTGAGAATCTTCCTTGTCGCCGTGATCGTATAGTGGTTAGTACATTGCGTTGTGGCCGCAATAACCCAGGTTCGAATCCTGGTCACGGCAGAGGCTCAAATGCCTTTTTTTTTAAATAAAAAAAAATTCTGAAACATGCTCTTCTACTCCGAAATATGATCATGAATTCCACAAATACAATGGACGCATATCAAAATATTTTCTTCTCAGCTAATGACTGATATATCACTGCATTTTTGACATTAGTTTTGCATGACAAGGAAATTTTCATATCTAATCTCTTTATCCATCTGAAGAGATGACGGAAACTAAAAGGTCCGCATAAGAATGCGCTTATTAGCATAATAAGAAGAGGAAATTGTGTTAAACAGTATGATATCGCAACAAAGATTTCTAGAGATAACTTTCAGCTACCTTGTAAAGTGCCATAAGTCACAACAATAACACAACACAAGAATTCTGAATAATTTATATTTGGTCTGGTCATAATCTCTCTCCTTCCCGTACAGACTTCTCCGAAAGAGGTCAATATTCCAGTCCGGAATCGATTAAAATAATAATAGGAAAAAAATTGTCAAATATTTTTTTTATTCTGCCAATGAGTAATAACATTAGAGATTTCGGACGAGGTGGCCGAGTGGTTAAGGCGATGGACTGCTAATCCATTGGGCAGTGCCCGCGTGGGTTCGAATCCCATCCTCGTCGTTTCCCGATCTTCAGTTTGAGTCCTTTCGCGAATTGAATGATGCGTCGTTACGGACTACATGTTTTAAATTACACTTGCATCGAATTGACAGGGTTTTACCCTTCGATATATGTAGTCCCAACTGTGCACAAGAATGATCCTGCTTTTTCTTTTCCTCTCTGATGGGCATTTTTTAAATTGTCAGAGAATTTTTTTGTCACGTTTTTATTTCACGGATTTTATTACCAATTTTTTCTAAAGCCCTGCAATGCTTTATCAAACTGGTGATATATTTTCTTACCTGCCCACATTTTATTCAAGGTTCCGTTCGTATTCCGCCTGGTAAAGATACCAGATGCTAGCGTTGTGGAGGCAAGCATCTGTATCCTGGCATGAAGCTCCATATTTGTAGAGTTGTGGGCAATCATTTAAAAAATTCATATCCAAGCCAGTCTTTTAACCTATGCCTTATAAATTTCTAAAAAGATTTTTTAAAGGGAAAAAAAAAAAAAAAAAAAAAAAGACATTTATGAAAATCTTTCAAACTGTTTAACGCATTTATTAATTTTGTATAGATTTGAAAAATTGATTTGGTGCTTTCATTTTCGTGGTGCCCTCTGTTGACAATTGTTCGGGATTTTCAATTATTTCACGGTCTATTTCAAGTCTTGAAAACCCATCTTCGATTAAGAGTCGCAGTTTCCTTAAAAGGCTATCACTGAGAATCTTCCTTGTCGCCGTGATCGTATAGTGGTTAGTACATTGCGTTGTGGCCGCAATAACCCAGGTTCGAATCCTGGTCACGGCAGAGGCTCAAATGCCTTTTTTTTTAAATAAAAAAAATTCTGAAACATGCTCGTCTACTCCGAAATATGATCATGAATTCCACAAATACAATGGACGCATATCAAAATATTTTCTTCTCAGCTAATGACTGATATATCACTGCATTTTTGACATTAGTTTTGCATGACAAGGAAATTTTCATATCTAATCTCTTTATCCATCTGAAGAGATGACGGAAACTAAAAGGTCCGCATAAGAATGAGCTTATTAGCATAATAAGAAGAGGAAATTGTGTTAAACAGTATGATATCGCAACAAAGATTTCTAGAGATAACTTTCAGCTACCTTGTAAAGTGCCATAAGTCACAACAATAACACAACACAAGAATTCTGAATAATTTATATTTGGTCTGGTCATAATCTCTCTCCTTCCCGTACAGTCTTCTCCGAAAGAGGTCAATATTCCAGTCCGGAATCGATAAAAATAATAATAGGAAAAAAATTGTCAAATATTTTTTTATTCTGCCAATGAGTAATAACATTAGAGATTTCGGACGAGGTGGCCGAGTGGTTAAGGCGATGGACTGCTAATCCATTGGGCACTGCCCGCGTGGGTTCGAATCCCATCCTCGTCGTTTCCCGATCTTCAGTTTGAGTCCTTTCGCGAATTGAATGATGCGTCGTTACGGACTACATGTTTCAAATTACACTTGCATCGAATTGACAGGGTTTTACCCTTCGATATATGTAGTCCCAACTGTGCACAAGAATGATCGTGTTTTTTCTTTTCCTCTCTGATGGGCATTTTTTAAATTGTCAGAGAATTTTTTTGTCACGTTTTTATTTCACGGATTTTATTACCAATTTTTTCTAAAGCCCTGCAATGCTTTATCAAACTGGTGATATATTTTCTTACCTGCCCACATTTTATTCAAGGTTCCGTTCGTATTCCGCCTGGTAAAGATACCAGATGCGAGCGTTGTGGAGGCAAGCATCTGTATCCTGGCATGAAGCTCCATATTTGTAGAGTTGTGGGCAATCATTTAAAAAATTTATATCCAAGCCAGTCTTTTAACCTATGCCTTATAAATTTCTGAAAAGATTTTTTAAAGGGAAAAAAAAAAAAAAGACATTTATGAAAATCTTTCAAACTGTTTAACGCATTTATTAATTTTGTATAGATTTGAAAAATTGATTTGGTGCTTTCATTTTCGTGGTGCCCTCTGTTGACAATTGTTCGGGATTTTCAATTATTTCAAGGTCTATTTCAAGTCATGAAAACCCATCTTCGATTAAGAGTCGCAGTTTCCTTAAAAGGCTATCACTGAGAATCTTCCTTGTCGCCGTGATCGTATAGTGGTTAGTACATTGCGTTGTGGCCGCAATAACCCAGTTTCGAATCCTGGTCACGGCAGAGGCTCAAATGCCTTTTTTTTTAAATAAAAAAAAATTCTGAAACATGCTCGTCTACTCCGAAATATGATCATGAATTCCACAAATACAATGGACGCATATCAAAATATTTTCTTCTCAGCTAATGACTGATATATCACTGCATTTTTGACATTAGTTTTGCATGACAAGGAAATTTTCATATCTAATCTCTTTATCCATCTGAAGAGATGACGGAAACTAAAAGGTCCGCATAAGAATGCGCTTATTAGCATAATAAGAAGAGGAAATTGTGTTAAACAGTATGATATCGCAACAAAGATTTCTAGAGATAACTTTCAGCTACCTTGTAAAGTGCCATAAGTCACAACAATAACACAACACAAGAATTCTGAATAATTTATATTTGGTCTGGTCATAATCTCTCTCCTTCCCGTACAGACTTCTCCGAAAGAGGTCAATATTCCAGTCCGGAATCGATTAAAATAATAATAGAAAAAAAATTGTCAAATATTTTTTTGATTCTGCCAATGAGTAATAACATTAAAGATTTCGGACGAGGTGGCCGAGTGGTTAAGGCGATGGACTGCTAATCCATTGGGCACTGCCCGCGTGGGTTCGAATCCCATCCTCGTCGTTTCCCGATCTTCAGTTTGAGTCCTTTCGCGAATTGAATGATGCGTCATTACGGACTACATGTTTTAAATTACACTTGCATCGAATTGACAGGGTTTTACCCTTCGATATATGTAGTCCCAACTGTGCACAAGAATGATCCTGCTTTTTCCTTTCCTCTCTGATGGGCATTTTTTAAATTGTCAGAGAATTTTTTTGTCACGTTTTTATTTCACGGATTTTATTACCAATTTTTTCTAAAGCCCTGCAATGCTTTATCAAACTGGTGATATATTTTCTTACCTGCCCACATTTTATTCAAGGTTCCGTTCGTATTCCGCCTGGTAAAGATACCAGATGCTAGCGTTGTGGAGGCAAGCATCTGTATCCTGGCATGAAGCTCCATATTTGTAGAGTTGTGGGCAATCATTTAAAAAATTCATATCCAAGCCAGTCTTTTAACCTATGCCTTATAAATTTCTGAAAAGATTTTTTAAAGGGGAAAAAAAAAAAAAAAAAGACATTTATGAAAATCTTTCAAACTGTTTAACGCATTTATTAATTTTGTATAGATTTGAAAAATTGATTTGGTGCTTTCATTTTCGTGGTGCCCTCTGTTGACAATTGTTCGGGATTTTCAATTATTTCACGGTCTATTTCAAGTCTTGAAAACCCATCTTCGATTAAGAGTCGCAGTTTCCTTAAAAGGCTATCACTGAGAATCTTCCTTGTCGCCGTGATCGTATAGTGGTTAGTACATTGCGTTGTGGCCGCAATAACCCAGGTTCGAATCCTGGTCACGGCAGAGGCTCAAATGCCTTTTTTTTTAAATAAAAAAAAATTCTGAAACATGCTCTTCTACTCCGAAATATGATCATGAATTCCACAAATACAATGGACGCATATCAAAATATTTTCTTCTCAGCTAATGACTGATATATCACTGCATTTTTGACATTAGTTTTGCATGACAAGGAAATTTTCATATCTAATCTCTTTATCCATCTGAAGAGATGACGGAAACTAAAAGGTCCGCATAAGAATGCGCTTATTAGCATAATAAGAAGAGGAAATTGTGTTAAACAGTATGATATCGCAACAAAGATTTCTAGAGATAACTTTCAGCTACCTTGTAAAGTGCCATAAGTCACAACAATAACACAACACAAGAATTCTGAATAATTTATATTTGGTCTGGTCATAATCTCTCTCCTTCCCGTACAGACTTCTCCGAAAGAGGTCAATATTCCAGTCCGGAATCGATTAAAATAATAATAGGAAAAAAATTGTCAAATATTTTTTTTATTCTGCCAATGAGTAATAACATTAGAGATTTCGGACGAGGTGGCCGAGTGGTTAAGGCGATGGACTGCTAATCCATTGGGCAGTGCCCGCGTGGGTTCGAATCCCATCCTCGTCGTTTCCCGATCTTCAGTTTGAGTCCTTTCGCGAATTGAATGATGCGTCGTTACGGACTTCATGTTTTAAATTACACTTGCATCGAATTGACAGGGTTTTACCCTTCGATATATGTAGTCCCAACTGTGCACAAGAATGATCCTGCTTTTTCTTTTCCTCTCTGATGGGCATTTTTTAAATTGTCAGAGAATTTTTTTGTCACGTTTTTATTTCACGGATTTTATTACCAATTTTTTCTAAAGCCCTGCAATGCTTTATCAAACTGGTGATATATTTTCTTACCTGCCCACATTTTATTCAAGGTTCCGTTCGTATTCCGCCTGGTAAAGATACCAGATGCTAGCGTTGTGGAGGCAAGCATCTGTATCCTGGCATGAAGCTCCATATTTGTAGAGTTGTGGGCAATCATTTAAAAAATTCATATCCAAGCCAGTCTTTTAACCTATGCCTTATAAATTTCTGAAAAGATTTTTTAAAGGGAAAAAAAAAAAAGACATTTATGAAAATCTTTCAAACTGTTTAACGCATTTATTAATTTTGTATAGATTTGAAAAATTGATTTGGTGCTTTCATTTTCGTGGTGCCCTCTGTTGACAATTGTTCGGGATTTTCAATTATTTCACGGTCTATTTCAAGTCTTGAAAACCCATCTTCGATTAAGAGTCGCAGTTTCCTTAAAAGGCTATCACTGAGAATCTTCCTTGTCGCCGTGATCGTATAGTGGTTAGTACATTGCGTTGTGGCCGCAATAACCCAGGTTCGAATCCTGGTCACGGCAGAGGCTCAAATGCCTTTTTTTTTAAATAAAAAAAATTCTGAAACATGCTCGTCTACTCCGAAATATGATCATGAATTCCACAAATACAATGGACGCATATAAAAATATTTTCTTCTCAGCTAATAACTGATATATCACTGCATTTTTGACATTAGTTTTGCATGACAAGGAAATTTTCATATCTAATCTCTTTATCCATCTGAAGAGATGACGGAAACTAAAAGGTCCGCATAAGAATGAGCTTATTAGCATAATAAGAAGAGGAAATTGTGTTAAACAGTATGATATCGCAACAAAGATTTCTAGAGATAACTTTCAGCTACCTTGTAAAGTGCCATAAGTCACAACAATAACACAACACAAGAATTCTGAATAATTTATATTTGGTCTGGTCATAATCTCTCTCCTTCCCGTACAGTCTTCTCCGAAAGAGGTCAATATTCCAGTCCGGAATCGATTAAAATAATAATAGGAAAAAAATTGTCAAATATTTTTTTATTCTGCCAATGAGTAATAACATTAGAGATTTCGGACGAGGTGGCCGAGTGGTTAAGGCGATGGACTGCTAATCCATTGGGCACTGCCCGCGTGGGTTCGAATCCCATCCTCGTCGTTTCCCGATCTTCAGTTTGAGTCCTTTCGCGAATTGAATGATGCGTCGTTACGGACTACATGTTTCAAATTACACTTGCATCGAATTGACAGGGTTTTACCCTTCGATATATGTAGTCCCAACTGTGCACAAGAATGATCCTGTTTTTTCTTTTCCTCTCTGATGGGCATTTTTTAAATTGTCAGAGAATTTTTTTGTCACGTTTTTATTTCACGGATTTTATTACCAATTTTTTCTAAAGCCCTGCAATGCTTTATCAAACTGGTGATATATTTTCTTACCTGCCCACATTTTATTCAAGGTTCCGTTCGTATTCCGCCTGGTAAAGATACCAGATGCGAGCGTTGTGGAGGCAAGCATCTGTATCCTGGCATGAAGCTCCATATTTGTAGAGTTGTGGGCAATCATTTAAAAAATTTATATCCAAGCCAGTCTTTTAACCTATGCCTTATAAATTTCTGAAAGGATTTTTTAAAGGGAAAAAAAAAAAAGACATTTATGAAAATCTTTCAAACTGTTTAACGCATTTATTAATTTTGTATAGATTTGAAAAATTGATTTGGTGCTTTCATTTTCGTGGTGCCCTCTGTTGACAATTGTTCGGGATTTTCAATTATTTCAAGGTCTATTTCAAGTCATGAAAACCCATCTTCGATTAAGAGTCGCAGTTTCCTTAAAAGGCTATCACTGAGAATCTTCCTTGTCGCCGTGATCGTATAGTGGTTAGTACATTGCGTTGTGGCCGCAATAACCCAGTTTCGAATCCTGGTCACGGCAGAGGCTCAAATGCCTTTTTTTTTAAATAAAAAAAAATTCTGAAACATGCTCGTCTACTCCGAAATATGATCATGAATTCCACAAATACAATGGACGCATATCAAAATATTTTCTTCTCAGCTAATGACTGATATATCACTGCATTTTTGACATTAGTTTTGCATGACAAGGAAATTTTCATATCTAATCTCTTTATCCATCTGAAGAGATGACGGAAACTAAAAGGTCCGCATAAGAATGCGCTTATTAGCATAATAAGAAGAGGAAATTGTGTTAAACAGTATGATATCGCAACAAAGATTTCTAGAGATAACTTTCAGCTACCTTGTAAAGTGCCATAAGTCACAACAATAACACAACACAAGAATTCTGAATAATTTATATTTGGTCTGGTCATAATCTCTCTCCTTCCCGTACAGACTTCTCCGAAAGAGGTCAATATTCCAGTCCGGAATCGATTAAAATAATAATAGAAAAAAAATTGTCAAATATTTTTTTGATTCTGCCAATGAGTAATAACATTAAAGATTTCGGACGAGGTGGCCGAGTGGTTAAGGCGATGGACTGCTAATCCATTGGGCACTGCCCGCGTGGGTTCGAATCCCATCCTCGTCGTTTCCCGATCTTCAGTTTGAGTCCTTTCGCGAATTGAATGATGCGTCATTACGGACTACATGTTTTAAATTACACTTGCATCGAATTGACAGGGTTTTACCCTTCGATATATGTAGTCCCAACTGTGCACAAGAATGATCCTGCTTTTTCTTTTCCTCTCTGATGGGCATTTTTTAAATTGTCAGAGAATTTTTTTGTCACGTTTTTATTTCACGGATTTTATTACCAATTTTTTCTAAAGCCCTGCAATGCTTTATCAAACTGGTGATATATTTTCTTACCTGCCCACATTTTATTCAAGGTTCCGTTCGTATTCCGCCTGGTAAAGATACCAGATGCTAGCGTTGTGGAGGCAAGCATCTGTATCCTGGCATGAAGCTCCATATTTGTAGAGTTGTGGGCAATCATTTAAAAAATTCATATCCAAGCCAGTCTTTTAACCTATGCCTTATAAATTTCTGAAAAGATTTTTTAAAGGGAAAAAAAAAAAAAAAAAAGACATTTATGAAAATCTTTCAAACTGTTTAACGCATTTATTAATTTTGTATAGATTTGAAAAATTGATTTGGTGCTTTCATTTTCGTGGTGCCCTCTGTTGACAATTGTTCGGGATTTTCAATTATTTCACGGTCTATTTCAAGTCTTGAAAACCCATCTTCGATTAAGAGTCGCAGTTTCCTTAAAAGGCTATCACTGAGAATCTTCCTTGTCGCCGTGATCGTATAGTGGTTAGTACATTGCGTTGTGGCCGCAATAACCCAGGTTCGAATCCTGGTCACGGCAGAGGCTCAAATGCCTTTTTTTTTAAATAAAAAAAAATTCTGAAACATGCTCTTCTACTCCGAAATATGATCATGAATTCCACAAATACAATGGACGCATATCAAAATATTTTCTTCTCAGCTAATGACTGATATATCACTGCATTTTTGACATTAGTTTTGCATGACAAGGAAATTTTCATATCTAATCTCTTTATCCATCTGAAGAGATGACGGAAACTAAAAGGTCCGCATAAGAATGCGCTTATTAGCATAATAAGAAGAGGAAATTGTGTTAAACAGTATGATATCGCAACAAAGATTTCTAGAGATAACTTTCAGCTACCTTGTAAAGTGCCATAAGTCACAACAATAACACAACACAAGAATTCTGAATAATTTATATTTGGTCTGGTCATAATCTCTCTCCTTCCCGTACAGACTTCTCCGAAAGAGGTCAATATTCCAGTCCGGAATCGATTAAAATAATAATAGGAAAAAAATTGTCAAATATTTTTTTTATTCTGCCAATGAGTAATAACATTAGAGATTTCGGACGAGGTGGCCGAGTGGTTAAGGCGATGGACTGCTAATCCATTGGGCAGTGCCCGCGTGGGTTCGAATCCCATCCTCGTCGTTTCCCGATCTTCAGTTTGAGTCCTTTCGCGAATTGAATGATGCGTCGTTACGGACTACATGTTTTAAATTACACTTGCATCGAATTGACAGGGTTTTACCCTTCGATATATGTAGTCCCAACTGTGCACAAGAATGATCCTGCTTTTAATTTTCCTCTCTGATGGGCATTTTTTAAATTGTCAGAGAATTTTTTTGTCACGTTTTTATTTCACGGATTTTATTACCAATTTTTTCTAAAGCCCTGCAATGCTTTATCAAACTGGTGATATATTTTCTTACCTGCCCACATTTTATTCAAGGTTCCGTTCGTATTCCGCCTGGTAAAGATACCAGATGCTAGCGTTGTGGAGGCAAGCATCTGTATCCTGGCATGAAGCTCCATATTTGTAGAGTTGTGGGCAATCATTTAAAAAATTCATATCCAAGCCAGTCTTTTAACCTATGCCTTATAAATTTCTGAAAAGATTTTTTAAAGGGAAAAAAAAAAGACATTTATGAAAATCTTTCAAACTGTTTAACGCATTTATTAATTTTGTATAGATTTGAAAAATTGATTTGGTGCTTTCATTTTCGTGGTGCCCTCTGTTGACAATTGTTCGGGATTTTCAATTATTTCACGGTCTATTTCAAGTCTTGAAAACCCATCTTCGATTAAGAGTCGCAGTTTCCTTAAAAGGCTATCACTGAGAATCTTCCTTGTCGCCGTGATCGTATAGTGGTTAGTACATTGCGTTGTGGCCGCAATAACCCAGGTTCGAATCCTGGTCACGGCAGAGGCTCAAATGCCTTTTTTTTTAAATAAAAAAAATTCTGAAACATGCTCGTCTACTCCGAAATATGATCATGAATTCCACAAATACAATGGACGCATATAAAAATATTTTCTTCTCAGCTAATGACTGATATATCACTGCATTTTTGACATTAGTTTTGCATGACAAGGAAATTTTCATATCTAATCTCTTTATCCATCTGAAGAGATGACGGAAACTAAAAGGTCCGCATAAGAATGAGCTTATTAGCATAATAAGAAGAGGAAATTGTGTTAAACAGTATGATATCGCAACAAAGATTTCTAGAGATAACTTTCAGCTACCTTGTAAAGTGCCATAAGTCACAACAATAACACAACACAAGAATTCTGAATAATTTATATTTGGTCTGGTCATAATCTCTCTCCTTCCCGTACAGTCTTCTCCGAAAGAGGTCAATATTCCAGTCCGGAATCGATTAAAATAATAATAGGAAAAAAATTGTCAAATATTTTTTTATTCTGCCAATGAGTAATAACATTAGAGATTTCGGACGAGGTGGCCGAGTGGTTAAGGCGATGGACTGCTAATCCATTGGGCACTGCCCGCGTGGGTTCGAATCCCATCCTCGTCGTTTCCCGATCTTCAGTTTGAGTCCTTTCGCGAATTGAATGATGCGTCGTTACGGACTACATGTTTCAAATTACACTTGCATCGAATTGACAGGGTTTTACCCTTCGATATATGTAGTCCCAACTGTGCACAAGAATGATCCTGTTTTTTCTTTTCCTCTCTGATGGACATTTTTTAAATTGCCAGAGAATTTTTTTGTCACGTTTTTATTTCACGGATTTTATTACCAATTTTTTCTAAAGCCCTGCAATGCTTTATCAAACTGGTGATATATTTTCTTACCTGCCCACATTTTATTCAAGGTTCCGTTCGTATTCCGCCTGGTAAAGATACCAGATGCGAGCGTTGTGGAGGCAAGCATCTGTATCCTGGCATGAAGCTCCATATTTGTAGAGTTGTGGGCAATCATTTAAAAAATTTATATCCAAGCCAGTCTTTTAACCTATGCCTTATAAATTTCTGAAAAGATTTTTTAAAGGGAAAAAAAAAAAAGACATTTATGAAAATCTTTCAAACTGTTTAACGCATTTATTAATTTTGTATAGATTTGAAAAATTGATTTGGTGCTTTCATTTTCGTGGTGCCCTCTGTTGACAATTGTTCGGGATTTTCAATTATTTCAAGGTCTATTTCAAGTCATGAAAACCCATCTTCGATTAAGAGTCGCAGTTTCCTTAAAAGGCTATCACTGAGAATCTTCCTTGTCGCCGTGATCGTATAGTGGTTAGTACATTGCGTTGTGGCCGCAATAACCCAGTTTCGAATCCTGGTCACGGCAGAGGCTCAAATGCCTTTTTTTTTAAATAAAAAAAAATTCTGAAACATGCTCGTCTACTCCGAAATATGATCATGAATTCCACAAATACAATGGACGCATATCAAAATATTTTCTTCTCAGCTAATGACTGATATATCACTGCATTTTTGACATTAGTTTTGCATGACAAGGAAATTTTCATATCTAATCTCTTTATCCATCTGAAGAGATGACGGAAACTAAAAGGTCCGCATAAGAATGCGCTTATTAGCATAATAAGAAGAGGAAATTGTGTTAAACAGTATGATATCGCAACAAAGATTTCTAGAGATAACTTTCAGCTACCTTGTAAAGTGCCATAAGTCACAACAATAACACAACACAAGAATTCTGAATAATTTATATTTGGTCTGGTCATAATCTCTCTCCTTCCCGTACAGACTTCTCCGAAAGAGGTCAATATTCCAGTCCGGAATCGATTAAAATAATAATAGAAAAAAAATTGTCAAATATTTTTTTGATTCTGCCAATGAGTAATAACATTAAAGATTTCGGACGAGGTGGCCGAGTGGTTAAGGCGATGGACTGCTAATCCATTGGGCACTGCCCGCGTGGGTTCGAATCCCATCCTCGTCGTTTCCCGATCTTCAGTTTGAGTCCTTTCGCGAATTGAATGATGCGTCATTACGGACTACATGTTTTAAATTACACTTGCATCGAATTGACAGGGTTTTACCCTTCGATATATGTAGTCCCAACTGTGCACAAGAATGATCCTGCTTTTTCTTCTCCTCTCTGATGGGCATTTTTTAAATTGTCAGAGAATTTTTTTGTCACGTTTTTATTTCACGGATTTTATTACCAATTTTTTCTAAAGCCCTGCAATGCTTTATCAAACTGGTGATATATTTTCTTACCTGCCCACATTTTATTCAAGGTTCCGTTCGTATTCCGCCTGGTAAAGATACCAGATGCTAGCGTTGTGGAGGCAAGCATCTGTATCCTGGCATGAAGCTCCATATTTGTAGAGTTGTGGGCAATCATTTAAAAAATTCATATCCAAGCCAGTCTTTTAACCTATGCCTTATAAATTTCTGAAAAGATTTTTTAAAGGGGAAAAAAAAAAAAAAAAAAGACATTTATGAAAATCTTTCAAACTGTTTAACGCATTTATTAATTTTGTATAGATTTGAAAAATTGATTTGGTGCTTTCATTTTCGTGGTGCCCTCTGTTGACAATTGTTCGGGATTTTCAATTATTTCACGGTCTATTTCAAGTCTTGAAAACCCATCTTCGATTAAGAGTCGCAGTTTCCTTAAAAGGCTATCACTGAGAATCTTCCTTGTCGCCGTGATCGTATAGTGGTTAGTACATTGCGTTGTGGCCGCAATAACCCAGGTTCGAATCCTGGTCACGGCAGAGGCTCAAATGCCTTTTTTTTTTTAAATAAAAAAAAATTCTGAAACATGCTCGTCTACTCCGAAATATGATCATGAATTCCACAAATACAATGGACGCATATCAAAATATTTTCTTCTCAGCTAATGACTGATATATCACTGCATTTTTGACATTAGTTTTGCATGACAAGGAAATTTTCATATCTAATCTCTTTATCCATCTGAAGAGATGACGGAAACTAAAAGGTCCGCATAAGAATGCGCTTATTAGCATAATAAGAAGAGGAAATTGTGTTAAACAGTATGATATCGCAACAAAGATTTCTAGAGATAACTTTCAGCTACCTTGTAAAGTGCCATAAGTCACAACAATAACACAACACAAGAATTCTGAATAATTTATATTTGGTCTGGTCATAATCTCTCTCCTTCCCGTACAGTCTTCTCCGAAAGAGGTCAATATTCCAGTCCGGAATCGATTAAAATAATAATAGGAAAAAAATTGTCAAATATTTTTTTTATTCTGCCAATGAGTAATAACATTAGAGATGGACGAGGTGGCCGAGTGGTTAAGGCGATGGACTGCTACTCCATTGGGCACTACCCGCGTGGGTTCGAATCCCATCCTCGTCGTTTCCCGATCTTCAGTTTGAGTCCTTTCGCGAATTGAATGATGCGTCGTTACGGACTACATGTTTTAAATTACACTTGCATCGAATTGACAGGGTTTTACCCTTCGATATATGTAGTCCCAACTGTGCACAAGAATGATCCTGCTTTTTCTTTTCCTCTCTGATGGGCATTTTTTAAATTGTCAGAGAATTTTTTTGCCACGTTTTTATTTCACGGATTTTATTACCAATTTTTTCTAAAGCCCTGCAATGCTTTATCAAACTGGTGATATATTTTCTTACCTGCCCACATTTTATTCAAGGTTCCGTTCGTATTCCGCCTGGTAAAGATACCAGATGCGAGCGTTGTGGAGGCAAGCATCTGTATCCTGGCATGAAGCTCCATATTTGTAGAGTTGTGGGCAATCATTTAAAAAATTTATATCCAAGCCAGTCTTTTAACCTAAGCCTTATAAATTTCTGAAAAGATTTTTGAAAGGGAAAAAAAAAAAGACATTTATGAAAATCTTTCAAACTGTTTAACGCATTTATTAATTTTGTATAGATTTGAAAAATTGATTTGGTGCTTTCATTTTCGTGGTGCCCTCTGTTGACAATTGTTCGGGATTTTCAATTATTTCAAGGTCTATTTCAAGTCTTGAAAACCCATCTTCGATTAAGAGTCGCAGTTTCCTTAAAAGGCTATCACTGAGAATCTTCCTTGTCGCCGTGATCGTATAGTGGTTAGTACATTGCGTTGTGGCCGCAATAACACAGGTTCGAATCCTGGTCACGACAGAGGCTCAAATGCCTTTTTCTTTAAATAAAAAAAAATTCTGAAACATGCTCGTCTACTCCGAAATATGATCATGAATTCCACAAATACAATGGACGCATATCAAAATATTTTCTTCTCAGCTAATGACTGATATATCACTGCATTTTTGACATTAGTTTTGCATGACAAGGAAATTTTCATATCTAATTTCTTTATCCATCTGAAGAGATGACGGAAACTAAAAGGTCCGCATAAGAATGCGCTTATTAGCATAATAAGAAGAGGAAATTGTGTTAAACAGTATGATATCGCAACAAAGATTTCTAGAGATAACTTTCAGCTACCTTGTAAAGTTCCATAAGTCACAACAATAACACAACACAAGAATTCTGAATAATTTATATTTGGTCTGGTCATAATCTCTCTCCTTCCCGTACAGTCTTCTCCGAAAGAGGTCAATATTCCAGTCCGGAATCGATTAAAATAATAATAGAAAAAAAATTGTCAAATATTTTTTTTATTCTGCCAATGAGTAATAACATTAAAGATTTCGGACGAGGTGGCCGAGTGGTTAAGGCGATGGACTGCTAATCCATTGGGCACTGCCCGCGTGGGTTCGAATCCCATCCTCGTCGTTTCCCGATCTTCAGTTTGAGTCCTTTCGCGAATTGAATGATGCGTCATTACGGACTACATGTTTTAAATTACACTTGCATCGAATTGACAGGGTTTTACCCTTCGATATATGTAGTCCCAACTGTGCACAAGAATGATCCTGCTTTTTCTTTTCCTCTCTGATGGGCATTTTTTAAATTGTCAGAGAATTTTTTTGTCACGTTTTTATTTCACGGATTTTATTACCAATTTTTTCTAAAGCCCTGCAATGCTTTATCAAACTGGTGATATATTTTCTTACCTGCCCACATTTTATTCAAGGTTCCGTTCGTATTCCGCCTGGTAAAGATACCAGATGCGAGCGTTGTGGAGGCAAGCATCTGTATCCTGGCATGAAGCTCCATATTTGTAGAGTTGTGGGCAATCATTTAAAAAATTTATATCCAAGCCAGTCTTTTAACCTATGCCTTATAAATTTCTGAAAAGATTTTTTAAAGGGGAAAAAAAAAAAGAAAAAAAAAAAGACATTTATGAAAATCTTTCGAACTGTTTAACGCATTTATTAATTTTGTATAGATTTGAAAAATTGATTTGGTGCTTTCATTTTCGTGGTGCCCTCTGTTGACAATTGTTCGGGATTTTCAATTATTTCAAGGTCTATTTCAAGTCTTGAAAACCCATCTTCGATTAAGAGTCGCAGTTTCCTTAAAAGGCTATCACTGAGAATCTTCCTTGTCGCCGTGATCGTATAGTGGTTAGTACATTGCGTTGTGGCCGCAATAACCCAGGTTCGAATCCTGGTCACGGCAGAGGCTCAAATGCCTTTTTTTTTAAATAAAAAAAAATTCTGAAACATGCTCGTCTACTCCGAAATATGATCATGAATTCCACAAATACAATGGACGCATATCAAAATATTTTCTTCTCAGCTAATGACTGATATATCACTGCATTTTTGACATTAGTTTTGCATGACAAGGAAATTTTCATATCTAATCTCTTTATCCATCTGAAGAGATGACGGAAACTAAAAGGTCCGCATAAGAATGCGCTTATTAGCATAATAAGAAAAGGAAATTGTGTTAAACAGTATGATATCGCAACAAAGATTTCTAGAGATAACTTTCAGCTACCTTGTAAAGTGCCATAAGTCACAACAATAACACAACACAAGAATTCTGAATAATTTATATTTGGTCTGGTCATAATCTCTCTCCTTCCCGTACAGTCTTCTCCGAAAGAGGTCAATATTCCAGTCCGGAATCGATTAAAATAATAATAGGAAAAAAATTGTCAAATATTTTTTTTATTCTGCCAATGAGTAATAACATTAGAGATTTCGGACGAGGTGGCCGAGTGGTTAAGGCGATGGACTGCTAATCCATTGGGCACTGCCCGCGTGGGTTCGAATCCCATCCTCGTCGTTTCCCGATCTTCAGTTTGAGTCCTTTCGCGAATTGAATGATGCGTCGTTACGGACTACATGTTTTAAATTACACTTGCATCGAATTGACAGGGTTTTACCCTTCGATATATGTAGTCCCAACTGTGCACAAGAATGATCCTGCTTTTTCTTTTCCTCTCTGATGGGCATTTTTTAAATTGTCAGAGAATTTTTTTGTCACGTTTTTATTTCACGGATTTTATTACCAATTTTTTCTAAAGCCCTGCAATGCTTTATCAAACTGGTGATATATTTTCTTACCTGCCCACATTTTATTCAAGGTTCCGTTCGTATTCCGCCTGGTAAAGATACCAGATGCTAGCGTTGTGGAGGCAAGCATCTGTATCCTGGCATGAAGCTCCATATTTGTAGAGTTGTGGGCAATCATTTAAAAAATTCATATCCAAGCCAGTCTTTTAACCTATGCCTTATAAATTTCTGAAAAGATTTTTTAAAGGGAAAAAAAAAAAGACATTTATGAAAATCTTTCAAACTGTTTAACGCATTTATTAATTTTGTATAGATTTGAAAAATTGATTTGGTGCTTTCATTTTCGTGGTGCCCTCTGTTGACAATTGTTCGGGATTTTCAATTATTTCACGGTCTATTTCAAGTCTTGAAAACCCATCTTCGATTAAGAGTCGCAGTTTCCTTAAAAGGCTATCACTGAGAATCTTCCTTGTCGCCGTGATCGTATAGTGGTTAGTACATTGCGTTGTGGCCGCAATAACCCAGGTTCGAATCCTGGTCACGGCAGAGGCTCAAATGCCTTTTTTTTTAAATAAAAAAAAATTCTGAAACATGCTCGTCTACTCCGAAATATGATCATGAATTCCACAAATACAATGGACGCATATCAAAATATTTTCTTCTCAGCTAATGACTGATATATCACTGCATTTTTGACATTAGTTTTGCATGACAAGGAAATTTTCATATCTAATCTCTTTATCCATCTGAAGAGATGACGGAAACTAAAAGGTCCGCATAAGAATGCGCTTATTAGCATAATAAGAAGAGGAAATTGTGTTAAACAGTATGATATCGCAACAAAGATTTCTAGAGATAACTTTCAGCTACCTTGTAAAGTGCCATAAGTCACAACAATAACACAACACAAGAATTCTGAATAATTTATATTTGGTCTGGTCATAATCTCTCTCCTTCCCGTACAGTCTTCTCCGAAAGAGGTCAATATTCCAGTCCGGAATCGATTAAAATAATAATAGGAAAAAAATTGTCAAATATTTTTTTTATTCTGCCAATGAGTAATAACATTAGAGATTTCGGACGAGGTGGCCGAGTGGTTAAGGCGATGGACTGCTAATCCATTGGGCACTGCCCGCGTGGGTTCGAATCCCATCCTCGTCGTTTCCCGATCTTCAGTTTGAGTCCTTTCGCGAATTGAATGATGCGTCGTTACGGACTACATGTTTTAAATTACACTTGCATCGAATTGACAGGGTTTTACCCTTCGATATATGTAGTCCCAACTGTGCACAAGAATGATCCTGCTTTTTCTTTTCCTCTCTGATGGGCATTTTTTAAATTGTCAGAGAATTTTTTTGTCACGTTTTTATTTCACGGATTTTATTACCAATTTTTTCTAAAGCCCTGCAATGCTTTATCAAACTGGTGATATATTTTCTTACCTGCCCACATTTTATTCAAGGTTCCGTTCGTATTCCGCCTGGTAAAGATACCAGATGCTAGCGTTGTGGAGGCAAGCATCTGTATCCTGGCATGAAGATCCATATTTGTAGAGTTGTGGGCAATCATTTAAAAAATTCATATCCAAGCCAGTCTTTTAACCTATGCCTTATAAATTTCTGAAAAGATTTTTTAAAGGGGAAAAAAAAAAAGACATTTATGAAAATCTTTCAAACTGTTTAACGCATTTATTAATTTTGTATAGATTTGAAAAATTGATTTGGTGCTTTCATTTTCGTGGTGCCCTCTGTTGACAATTGTTCGGGATTTTCAATTATTTCACGGTCTATTTCAAGTCTTGAAAACCCATCTTCGATTAAGAGTCGCAGTTTCCTTAAAAGGCTATCACTGAGAATCTTCCTTGTCGCCGTGATCGTATAGTGGTTAGTACATTGCGTTGTGGCCGCAATAACCCAGGTTCGAATCCTGGTCACGGCAGAGGCTCAAATGCCTTTTTTTTTTAAATAAAAAAAAATTCTGAAACATGCTCGTCTACTCCGAAATATGATCATGAATTCCACAAATACAATGGACGCATATCAAAATATTTTCTTCTCAGCTAATGACTGATATATCACTGCATTTTTGACATTAGTTTTGCATGACAAGGAAATTTTCATATCTAATCTCTTTATCCATCTGAAGAGATGACGGAAACTAAAAGGTCCGCATAAGAATGCGCTTATTAGCATAATAAGAAGAGGAAATTGTGTTAAACAGTATGATATCGCAACAAAGATTTCTAGAGATAACTTTCAGCTACCTTGTAAAGTGCCATAAGTCACAACAATAACACAACACAAGAATTCTGAATAATTTATATTTGGTCTGGTCATAATCTCTCTCCTTCCCGTACAGTCTTCTCCGAAAGAGGTCAATATTCCAGTCCGGAATCGATTAAAATAATAATAGGAAAAAAATTGTCAAATATTTTTTTTATTCTGCCAATGAGTAATAACATTAGAGATTTCGGACGAGGTGGCCGAGTGGTTAAGGCGATGGACTGCTAATCCATTGGGCACTGCCCGCGTGGGTTCGAATCCCATCCTCGTCGTTTCCCGATCTTCAGTTTGAGTCCTTTCGCGAATTGAATGATGCGTCGTTACGGACTACATGTTTCAAATTACACTTGCATCGAATTGACAGGGTTTTACCCTTCGATATATGTAGTCCCAACTGTGCACAAGAATGATCCTGCTTTTTCTTTTCCTCTCTGATGGGCATTTTTTAAATTGTCAGAGAATTTTTTTGTCACGTTTTTATTTCACGGATTTTATTACCAATTTTTTCTAAAGCCCTGCAATGCTTTATCAAACTGGTGATATATTTTCTTACCTGCCCACATTTTATTCAAGGTTCCGTTCGTATTCCGCCTGGTAAAGATACCAGATGCGAGCGTTGTGGAGGCAAGCATCTGTATCCTGGCATGAAGCTCCATATTTGTAGAGTTGTGGGCAATCATTTAAAAAATTTATATCCAAGCCAGTCTTTTAACCTATGCCTTATAAATTTCTGAAAAGATTTTTTAAAGGGGAAAAAAAAAAAAGACATTTATGAAAATCTTTCAAACTGTTTAACGCATTTATTAATTTTGTATAGATTTGAAAAATTGATTTGGTGCTTTCATTTTCGTGGTGCCCTCTGTTGACAATTGTTCGGGATTTTCAATTATTTCACGGTCTATTTCAAGTCTTGAAAACCCATCTTCGATTAAGAGTCGCAGTTTCCTTAAAAGGCTATCACTGAGAATCTTCCTTGTCGCCGTGATCGTATAGTGGTTAGTACATTGCGTTGTGGCCGCAATAACCCAGGTTCGAATCCTGGTCACGGCAGAGGCTCAAATGCCTTTTTTTTAAAATAAAAAAAAATTCTGAAACATGCTCGTCTACTCCGAAATATGATCATGAATTCCACAAATACAATGGACGCATATCAAAATATTTTCTTCTCAGCTAATGACTGATATATCACTGCATTTTTGACATTAGTTTTGCATGACAAGGAAATTTTCATATCTAATCTCTTTATCCATCTGAAGAGATGACGGAAACTAAAAGGTCCGCATAAGAATGCGCTTATTAGCATAATAAGAAGAGGAAATTGTGTTAAACAGTATGATATCGCAACAAAGATTTCTAGAGATAACTTTCAGCTACCTTGTAAAGTGCCATAAGTCACAACAATAACACAACACAAGAATTCTGAATAATTTATATTTGGTCTGGTCATAATCTCTCTCCTTCCCGTACAGTCTTCTCCGAAAGAGGTCAATATTCCAGTCCGGAATCGATTAAAATAATAATAGGAAAAAAATTGTCAAATATTTTTTTTATTCTGCCAATGAGTAATAACATTAGAGATTTCGGACGATGTGGCCGAGTGGTTAAGGCGATGGACTGCTAATCCATTGGGCACTGCCCGCGTGGGTACGAATCCCATCCTCGTCGTTTCCCGATCTTCAGTTTGAGTCCTTTCGCGAATTGAATGATGCGTCGTTACGGACTACATGTTTCAAATTACACTTGCATCGAATTGACAGGGTTTTACCCTTCGAAATATGTAGTCCCAACTGTGCACAAGAATGATCCTGTTTTTTCTTTTCCTCTCTGATGGGCATTTTTTAAATTGTCAGAGAATTTTTTTGTCACGTTTTTATTTCACGGATTTTATTACCAATTTTTTCTAAAGCCCTGCAATGCTTTATCAAACTGGTGATATATTTTCTTACCTGCCCACATTTTATTCAAGGTTCCGTTCGTATTCCGCCTGGTAAAGATACCAGATGCGAGCGTTGTGGAGGCAAGCATCTGTATCCTGGCATGAAGCTCCATATTTGTAGAGTTGTGGGCAATCATTTAAAAAATTTATATCCAAGCCAGTCTTTTAACCTATGCCTTATAAATTTCTGAAAAGATTTTTTAAAGGGGAAAAAAAAAAGACATTTATGAAAATCTTTCAAACTGTTTAACGCATTTATTAATTTTGTATAGATTTGAAAAATTGATTTGGTGCTTTCATTTTCGTGGTGCCCTCTGTTGACAATTGTTCGGGATTTTCAATTATTTCACGGTCTATTTCAAGTCTTGAAAACCCATCTTCGATTAAGAGTCGCAGTTTCCTTAAAAGGCTATCACTGAGAATCTTCCTTGTCGCCGTGATCGTATAGTGGTTAGTACATTGCGTTGTGGCCGCAATAACCCAGGTTCGAATCCTGGTCACGGCAGAGGCTCAAATGCCTTTTTTTTAAATAAAAAAAAATTCTGAAACATGCTCGTCTTCTCCGAAATATGATCATGAATTCCACAAATACAATGGACGCATATCAAAATATTTTCTTCTCAGCTAATGACTGATATATCACTGCATTTTTGACATTAGTTTTGCATGACAAGGAAATTTTCATATCTAATCTCTTTATCCATCTGAAGAGATGACGGAAACTAAAAGGTCCGCATAAGAATGCGCTTATTAGCATAATAAGAAGAGGAAATTGTGTTAAACAGTATGATATAGCAACAAAGATTTCTAGAGATAACTTTCAGCTACCTTGTAAAGTGCCATAAGTCACAACAATAACACAACACAAAAATTCTGAATAATGTATATTTGGTCTGGTCATAATCTCTCTCCTTCCCGTACAGTCTTCTCCGAAAGAGGTCAATATTCCAGTCCGGAATCGATTAAAATAATAATAGGAAAAAAATTGTCAAATATTTTTTTTATTCTGCCAATGAGTAATAACATTAGAGATTTCGGACGAGGTGGCCGAGTGGTTAAGGCGATGGACTGCTAATCCATTGGGCACTGCCCGCGTGGGTTCGAATCCCATCCTCGTCGTTTCCCGATCTTCAGTTTGAGTCCTTTCGCGAATTGAATGATGCGTCGTTACGGACTACATGTTTCAAATTACACTTGCATCGAATTGACAGGGTTTTACCCTTCGATATATGTAGTCCCAACTGTGCACAAGAATGATCCTGCTTTTTCTTTTCCTCTCTGATGGGCATTTTTTAAATTGTCAGAGAATTTTTTTGTCACGTTTTTATTTCACGGATTTTATTACCAATTTTTTCTAAAGCCCTGCAATGCTTTATCAAACTGGTGATATATTTTCTTACCTGCCCACATTTTATTCAAGGTTCCGTTCGTATTCCGCCTGGTAAAGATACCAGATGCGAGCGTTAAGGAGGCAAGCATCTGTATCCTGGCATGAAGCTCCATATTTGTAGAGTTGTGGGCAATCATTTAAAAAATTTATATCCAAGCCAGTCTTTTAACCTATGCCTTATAAATTTCTGAAAAGATTTTTTAAAGGGGGAAAAAAAAAAGACATTTATGAAAATCTCTCAAACTGTTTAACGCATTTATTAATTTTGTATAGATTTGAAAAATTGATTTGGTGCTTTCATTTTCGTGGTGCCCTCTGTTGACAATTGTTCGGGATTTTCAATTATTTCACGGTCTATTTCAAGTCTTGAAAACCAATCTTCGATTAAGAGTCGCAGTTTCCTTAAAAGGCTATCACTGAGAATCTTCCTTGTCGCCGTGATCGTATATTGGTTAGTACATTGCGTTGTGGCCGCAATAACCCAGGTTCGAATCCTGGTCACGGCAGAGGCTCAAATGCCTTTTTTTTTAAATAAAAAAAAATTCTGAAACATGCTCGTCTACTCCGAAATATGATCATGAATTCCACAAATACAATGGACGCATATCAAAATATTTTCTTCTCAGCTAATGACTGATATATCACTGCATTTTTGACATTAGTTTTGCATGACAAGGAAATTTTCATATCTAATCTCTTTATCCATCTGAAGAGATGACGGAAACTAAAAGGTCCGCATAAGAATGCGCTTATTAGCATAATAAGAAGAGGAAATTGTGTTAAACAGTATGATATCGCAACAAAGATTTCTAGAGATAACTTTCAGCTACCTTGTAAAGTGCCATAAGTCACAACAATAACACAACACAAGAATTCTGAATAATTTATATTTGGTCTGGTCATAAGCTCTCTCCTTCCCGTACAGTCTTCTCCGAAAGAGGTCAATATTCCAGTCCAGAATCGATTAAAATAATAATAGGAAAAAAATTGTCAAATATTTTTTTTATTCTGCCAATGAGTAATAACATTAGAGATTTCGGACGAGGTGGCCGAGTGGTTAAGGCGATGGACATCTAATCCATTGGGCACTGCCCGCGTGGGTTCGAATCCCATCCTCGTCGTTTCCCGATCTTCAGTTTGAGTCCTTTCGCGAATTGAATGATGCGTCGTTACGGACTACATGTTTCAAATTACACTTGCATCGAATTGACAGGGTTTTACCCTTCGATATATGTAGTCCCAACTGTGCACAAGAATGATCCTGCTTTTTCTTTTCCTCTCTGATGGGCATTTTTTAAATTGTCAGAGAATTTTTTTGTCACGTTTTTATTTCACGGATTTTATTACCAATTTTTTCTAAAGCCCTGCAATGCTTTATCAAACTGGTGATATATTTTCTTACCTGCCCACATTTTATTCAAGGTTCCGTTCGTATTCCGCCTGGTAAAGATACCAGATGCGAGCGTTGTGGAGGCAAGCATCTGTATCCTGGCATGAAGCTCCATATTTGTAGAGTTGTGGGCAATCATTTAAAAAATTCATATCCAAGCCAGTCTTTTAACCTATGCCTTATAAATTTCTGAAAAGATTTTTTAAAGGGGAAAAAAAAAAAGACATTTATGAAAATCTTTCAAACTGTTTAACGCATTTATTAGTTTTGTATAGATTTGAAAAATTGATTTGGTGCTTTCATTTTCGTGGTGCCCTCTGTTGACAATTGTTCGGGATTTTCAATTATTTCACGGTCTATTTCAAGTCTTGAAAACCCATCTTCGATTAAGAGTCGCAGTTTCCTTAAAAGGCTATCACTGAGAATCTTCCTTGTCGCCGTGATCGTATAGTGGTTAGTACATTGCGTTGTGGCCGCAATAACCCAGGTTCGAATCCTGGTCACGGCAGAGGCTCAAATGCCTTTTTTTTTAAATAAAAAAAAATTCTGAAACATGCTCGTCTACTCCGAAATATGATCATGAATTCCACAAATACAATGGACGCATATCAAAATATTTTCTTCTCAGCTAATGACTGATATATCACTGCATTTTTGACATTAGTTTTGCATGACAAGGAAATTTTCATATCTAATCTCTTTATCCATCTGAAGAGATGACGGAAACTAAAAGGTCCGCATAAGAATGCGCTTATTAGCATAATAAGAAGAGGAAATTGTGTTAAACAGTATGATATCGCAACAAAGATTTCTAGAGATAACTTTCAGCTACCTTGTAAAGTGCCATAAGTCACAACAATAACACAACACAAGAATTCTGAATAATTTATATTTGGTCTGGTCATAATCTCTCTCCTTCCCGTACAGTCTTCTCCGAAAGAGGTCAATATTCCAGTCCGGAATCGATTAAAATAATAATAGGAAAAAAATTGTCAAATATTTTTTTTATTCTGCCAATGAGTAATAACATTAGAGATTTCGGACGAGGTGGCCGAGTGGTTAAGGCGATGGACTGCTAATCCATTGGGCACTGCCCGCGTGGGTTCGAATCCCATCCTCGTCGTTTCCCGATCTTCAGTTTGAGTCCTTTCGCGAATTGAATGATGCGTCGTTACGGACTACATGTTTTAAATTACACTTGCATCGAATTGACAGGGTTTTACCCTTCGATATATGTAGTCCCAACTGTGCACAAGAATGATCCTGCTTTTTCTTTCCCTCTCTGATGGGCATTTTTTAAATTGTCAGAGAATTTTTTTGTCACTTTTTTATTTCACGGATTTTATTACCAATTTTTTCTAAAGCCCTGCAATGCTTTATGAAACTGGTGATATATTTTCTTACCTGCCCACATTTTATTCAAGGTTCCGTTCGTATTCCGCCTGGTAAAGATACCAGATGCGAGCGTTGTGGAGGCAAGCATCTGTATCCTGGCATGAAGCTCCATATTTGTAGAGTTGTGGGCAATCATTTAAAAAATTCATATCCAAGCCAGTCTTTTAACCTATGCCTTAAAAATTTCTGAAAAGATTTTTTAAAGGGGAAAAAAAAGAAAAAAAAAAAGACATTTATGAAAATCTTTCAAACTGTTTAACGCATTTATTAATTTTGTATAGATTTGAAAAATTGATTTGGTGCTTTCATTTTCGTGGTGCCCTCTGTTGACAATTGTTCGGGATTTTCAATTATTTCACGGTCTATTTCAAGTCTTGAAAACCCATCTTCGATTAAGAGTCGCAGTTTCCTTAAAAGGCTATCACTGAGAATCTTCCTTGTCGCCGTGATCGTATAGTGGTTAGTACATTGCGTTGTGGCCGCAATAACCCAGGTTCGAATCCTGGTCACGGCAGAGGCTCAAATGCCTTTTTTTTTAAATAAAAAAAAATTCTGAAACATGCTCGTCTACTCCGAAATATGATCATGAATTCCACAAATACAATGGACGCATATCAAAATATTTTCTTCTCAGCTAATGACTGATATATCACTGCATTTTTGACATTAGTTTTGCATGACAAGGAAATTTTCATATCTAATCTCTTTATCCATCTGAAGAGATGACGGAAACTAAAAGGTCTGCATAAGAATGCGCGTATTAGCATAATAAGAAGAGGAAATTGTGTTAAACAGTATGATATCGCAACAAAGATTTCTAGAGATAACTTTCAGCTACCTTGTAAAGTGCCATAAGTCACAACAATAACACAACACAAGAATTCTGAATAATTTATATTTGGTCTGGCCATAATCTCTCTCCTTCCCGTACAGTCTTCTCCGAAAGAGGTCAATATTCCAGTCCGGAATCGAATAAAATAATAATAGGAAAAAAATTGTCAAATATTTTTTTTATTCTGCCAATGAGTAATAACATTAGAGATTTCGGACGAGGTGGCCGAGTGGTTAAGGCGATGGACTGCTAATCCATTGGGCACTGCCCGCGTGGGTTCGAATCCCATCCTCGTCGTTTCCCGATCTTCAGTTTGAGTCCTTTCGCGAATTGAATGATGCGTCGTTACGGACTACATGTTTTAAATTACACTTGCATCGAATTGACAGGGTTTTACCCTTCGATATATGTAGTCCCAACTGTGCACAAGAATGATCCTGCTTTTTCTTTTCCTCTCTGATGGGCATTTTTTAAATTGTCAGAGAATTTTTTTGTCACGTTTTTATTTCACGGATTTTATTACCAATTTTTTCTAAAGCCCTGCAATGCTTTATCAAACTGGTGATATATTTTCTTACCTGCCCACATTTTATTCAAGGTTCCGTTCGTATTCCGCCTGGTAAAGATACCAGATGCGAGCGTTGTGGAGGCAAGCATCTGTATCCTGGCATGAAGCTCCATATTTGTAGAGTTGTGGGCAATTATTTAAAAAATTCATATCCAAGCCAGTCTTTTAACCTATGCCTTATAAATTTCGGAAAAGATTTTTTAAAGGGGAAAAAAAAAAGACATTTATGAAAATCTTTCAAACTGTTTAACGCATTTATTAATTTTGTATAGATTTGAAAAATTGATTTGGTGCTTTCATTTTCGTGGTGCCCTCTGTTGACAATTGTTCGGGATTTTCAATTATTTCACGGTCTATTTCAAGTCTTGAAAACCCATCTTCGATTAAGAGTCGCAGTTTCCTTAAAAGGCTATCACTGAGAATCTTCCTTGTCGCCGTGATCGTATAGTGGTTAGTACATTGCGTTGTGGCTCCAATAACCCAGGTTCGAATCCTGGTCACGGCAGAGGCTCAAATGGCTTTTTTTTAAATAAAAAAAAATTCTGAAACATGCTCGTCTACTCCGAAATATGATCATGAATTCCACAAATACAATGGACGCATATCAAAATATTTTCTTCTCAGCTAATGACTGATATATCACTGCATTTTTGACATTAGTTTTGCATGACAAGGAAATTTTCATATCTAATCTCTTTATCCATCTGAAGAGATGACGGAAATTAAAAGGTCCGCATAAGAATGCGCTTATTAGCATAATAAGAAGAGGAAATTGTGTTAAACAGTATGATATCGCAACAAAGATTTCTAGAGATAACTTTCAGCTACCTTGTAAAGTGCCATAAGTCACAACAATAACACAACACAAGAATTCTGAATAATTTATATTTGGTCTGGTCATAATCTCTCTCCTTCCCGTACAGTCTTCTCCGAAAGAGGTCAATATTCCAGTCCGGAATCGATTAAAATAATAATAGGAAAAAAATTGTCAAATATTTTTTTTATTCTGCCAATGAGTAATAACATTAGAGATTTCGGACGAGGTGGCCGAGTGGTTAAGGCGATGGACTGCTAATCCATTGGGCATTGCCCGCGTGGTTTCGAATCCCATCCTCGTCGTTTCCCGATCTTCAGTTTGAGTTCTTTCGCGAATTGAATGATGCGTCGGTACGGACTACATGTTTTAAATTACACTTGCATCGAATTGACAGGGTTTTACCCTTCGATATATGTAGTCCCAACTTGTCACAAGAATGATCCTGCTTTTTCTTTTCCTTTCTGATGGGCATTTTTTAAATTGTCAGAGAATTTTTTTGTCACGTTTTTATTTCGCGGATTTTATTACCAATTTTTTCTAAAGCCCTGCAATGCTTTATCCAACTGGTGATATATTTTCTTACCTGCCCACATTTTATTCAAGGTTCCGTTCGTATTCCGCCTGGTAAAGATACCAGATGCGAGCGTTGTGGAGGCAAGCATCTGTATCCTGGCATGAAGCTCCATATTTGTAGAGTTGTGGGCAATCATTTAAAAAATTCATATCCAAGCCAGTCTTTTAACCTATGCATTATAAATTTCTGAAAAGACTTTTTAAAGGGGAAAAAAAAAGACATTTATGAAAATCTTTCAAACTGTTGAACGCATTTATTAATTTTGTATAGATTTGAAAAATTGATTTGGTGCTTTCATTTTCGTGGTGCCCTCTGTTAACAATTGTTCGGGATTTTATATTATTTCACGGTCTATTTCAAGTCTTGAAAACCCATCTTCGATTAAGAGTCGCAGTTTCCTTAAAAGGCTATCACTGAGAATCTTCCTTGTCGCCGCGATCGTATAGTGGTTAGTACATTGCGTTGTGGCCGCAATAACCCAGGTTCGAATCCTGGTCACGGCAGAGGCTCAAATGCCATTTTGTTTTAAATAAAAAAAAATTCTGAAACATGCTGGTCTACTCCGAAATATGATCATGAATTCCACAAATACAATGGACACATATCAAAATATTTTCTTCTCAGCTAATGACTGATATATCACTGCATTTTTGACATTAGTTTTGCATGACAAGGAAATTTTCATATCTAATCTCTTTATCCATCTGAAGAGATGACGGAAACTAAAAGGTCCGCATAAGAATGCGCTTATTAGCATAATAAGAAGAGGAAATTGTGTTAAACAGTATGATATCGCAACAAAGATTTCTAGAGATAACTTTCAGCTACCTTGTAAAGTGCCATAAGTCAAAACAATAACACAACACAAGAATTCTGAATAATTTATATTTGGTCTGGTCATAATCTCTCTCCTTCCCGTACAGTCTTCTCCGAAAGAGGTCAATATTCCAGTCCGGAATCGATTAAAATAATAATAGGAAAAAAATTGTCAAATATTTTTTTTATTCTGCCAATGAGTAATAACATTAGAGATTTCGGACGAGGTGGCCGAGTGGTTAAGGCGATGGACTGCTAATCCATTGGGCACTGCCCGCGTGGGTTCGAATCCCATCCTCGTCGTTTCCCGATCTTCAGTTTGAGTCCTTTCGCGAATTGAATGATGCGTCGGTACGGACTACATGTTTTAAATTACACTTGCATCGAATTGACAGGGTTTTACCCTTCGATATATGTAGTCCCAACTGTGCACAAGAATGATCCTGCTTTTTCTTTTCCTCTCTGATGGGCATTTTTTAAATTGTCAGAGAATTTTTTTGTCACGTTTTTATTTCACGGATTTTATTACCAATTTTTTCTAAAGCCCTGCAATGCTTTATCAAACTGGTGATATATTTTCTTACCTGCCCACATTTTATTCAAGGTTCCGTTCGTATTCCGCCTGGTAAAGATACCAGATGCGAGCGTTGTGGAGGCAAGCATCTGTATCCTGGCATGAAGCTCCATATTTGTAGAGTTGTGGGCAATCATTTAAAAAATTTATATCCAAGCCAGTCTTTTAACCTATGCCTTATAAATTTCTGAAAAGATTTTTTAAAGGGAAAAAAAAAAAAGACATTTATGAAAATCTTTCAAACTGTTTAACGCATTTATTAATTTTGTATAGATTTGAAAAATTGATTTGGTGCTTTCATTTTCGTGGTGCCCTCTGTTGACAATTGTTCGGGATTTTCAATTATTTCACGGTCTATTTCAAGTCTTGAAAACCCATCTTCGATTAAGAGTCGCAGTTTCCTTAAAAGGCTATCACTGAGAATCTTCCTTGTCGCCGTGATCGTATAGTGGTTAGTACATTGCGTTGTGGCCGCAATAACCCAGGTTCGAATCCTGGTCACGGCAGAGGCTCAAATGCCTTTTTTTTTAAATAAAAAAAAATTCTGAAACATGCTCGTCTACTCCGAAATATGATCATGAATTCCACAAATACAATGGACGCATATCAAAATATTTTCTTCTCAGCTAATGACTGATATATCACTGCATTTTTGACATTAGTTTTGCATGACAAGGAAATTTTCATATCTAATCTCTTTATCCATCTGAAGAGATGACGGAAACTAAAAGGTCCGCATAAGAATGCGCTTATTAGCATAATAAGAAGAGGAAATTGTGTTAAACAGTATGATATCGCAACAAAGATTTCTAGAGATAACTTTCAGCTACCTTGTAAAGTGCCATAAGTCACAACAATAACACAACACAAGAATTCTGAATAATTTATATTTGGTCTGGTCATAATCTCTCTCCTTCCCGTACAGTCTTCTCCGAAAGAGGTCAATATTCCAGTCCGGAATCGATTAAAATAATAATAGGAAAAAAATTGTCAAATATTTTTTTTATTCTGCCAATGAGTAATAACATTAGAGATTTCGGACGAGGTGGCCGAGTGGTTAAGGCGATGGACTGCTAATCCATTGGGCACTGCCCGCGTGGGTTCGAATCCCATCCTCGTCGTTTCCCGATCTTCAGTTTGAGTCCTTTCGCGAATTGAATGATGCGTCGTTACGGACTACATGTTTTAAATTACACTTGCATCGAATTGACAGGGTTTTACTGTTCGATATATGTAGTCCCAACTGTGCACAAGAATGATCCTGCTTTTTCTTTTCCTCTCTGATGGGCATTTTTTAAATTGTCAGAGAATTTTTTTGTCACGTTTTTATTTCACGGATTTTATTACCAATTTTTTCTAAAGCCCTGCAATGCTTTATCAAACTGGTGATATATTTTCTTACCTGCCCACATTTTATTCAAGGTTCCGTTCGTATTCCGCCTGGTAAAGATACCAGATGCGAGCGTTGTGGAGGCAAGCATCTGTATCCTGGCATGAAGCTCCATATTTGTAGAGTTGTGGGCAATCATTTAAAAAATTCATATCCAAGCCAGTCTTTTAACCTATGCCTTATAAATTTCTGAAAAGATTTTTTAAAGGGAAAAAAAAAAAGACATTTATGAAAATCTTTCAAACTGTTTAACGCATTTATTAATTTTGTATAGATTTGAAAAATTGATTTGGTGCTTTCATTTTCGTGGTGCCCTCTGTTGACAATTGTTCGGGATTTTCAATTATTACACGGTCTATTTCAAGTCTTGAAAACCCATCTTCGATTAAGAGTCGCAGTTTCCTTAAAAGGCTATCACTGAGAATCTTCCTTGTCGCCGTGATCGTATAGTGATTAGTACATTGCGTTGTGGCCGCAATAACCCAGGTTCGAATCCT
Source organism: Argiope bruennichi (assembly GCF_947563725.1). Lineage (NCBI taxonomy): Eukaryota > Metazoa > Arthropoda > Arachnida > Araneae > Araneidae > Argiope > Argiope bruennichi. The sequence goes on from NC_079156.1 coordinate 10,769,977, forward strand.
GGTCACGGCAGAGGCTCAAATGCCTTTTTTTTTAAATAAAAAAAAATTCTGAAACATGTTCGTCTACTCCGAAATATGATCATGAATTCCACAAATACAATGGACGCATATCAAAATATTTTCTTCTCAGCTAATGACTGATATATCACTGCATTTTTGACATTAGTTTTGCATGACAAGGAAATTTTCATATCTAATCTCTTTATCCATCTGAAGAGATGACGGAAACTAAAAGGTCCGCATAAGAATGCGCTTATTAGCATAATAAGAAGAGGAAATTGTGTTAAACAGTATGATATCGCAACAAAGATTTCTGGAGATAACTTTCAGCTACCTTGTAAAGTGCCATAAGTCACAACAATAACACAACACAAGAATTCTGAATAATTTATATTTCGTCTGGTCATAATCTCTCTCCTTCCCGTACAGTCTTCTCCGAAAGAGGTCAATATTCCAGTCCGGAATCGATTAAAATAATAATAGGAAAAAAATTGTCAAATATTTTTTTTATTCTGCCAATGAGTAATAACATTAGAGATTTCGGACGAGGTGGCCGAGTGGTTAAGGCGATGGACTGCTAATCCATTGGGCACTGCCCGCGTGGGTTCGAATCCCATCCTCGTCGTTTCCCGATCTTCAGTTTGAGTCCTTTCGCGAATTGAATGATGCGTCGTTACGGACTACATGTTTTAAATTACACTTGCATCGAATTGACAGGGATTTACCCTTCGATATATGTAGTCTCAACTGTGCACAAGAATGATCCTGCTTTTTCTTTTCCTCTCTGATGGGCATTTTTTAAATTGTCAGAGAATTTTTTTGTCACGTTTTTATTTCACGGATTTTATTACCAATTTTTTCTAAAGCCCTGCAATGCTTTATCAAACTGGTGATATATTTTCTTACCTGCCCACATTTTATTCAAGGTTCCGTTCGTATTCCGCCTGGTAAAGATACCAGATGCGAGCGTTGTGGAGACAAGCATCTGTATCCTGGCATGAAGCTCCATATTTGTAGAGTTGTGGGCAATCATTTAAAAAATTTATATCCAAGCCAGTCTTTTAACCTATGCCTTATAAATTTCTGAAAAGATTTTTTAAAGGGAAAAAAAAAAAAGACATTTATGAAAATCTTTCAAACTGTTTAACGCATTTATTAATTTTGTATAGATTTGAAAAATTGATTTGGTGCTTTCATTTTCGTGGTGCCCTCTGTTGACAATTGTTCGGGATTTTCAATTATTTCACGGTCTATTTCAAGTCTTGAAAACCCATCTTCGATTAAGAGTCGCAGTTTCCTTAAAAGGCTATCACTGAGAATCTTCCTTGTCGCCGTGATCGTATAGTGGTTAGTACATTGCGTTGTGGCCGCAATAACCCAGGATCGAATCCTGGTCACGGCAGAGGCTCAAATGCCTTTTTTTTTAAATAAAAAAAAATTCTGAAACATGCTCGTCTACTCCGAAATATGATCATGAATTCCACAAATACAATGGACGCATATCAAAATATTTTCTTCTCAGCTAATGACTGATATATCACTGCATTTTTGACATTAGTTTTGCATGACAAGGAAATTTTCATATCTAATCTCTTTATCCATCTGAAGAGATGACGGAAACTAAAAGGTCCGCATAAGAATGCGCTTATTAGCATAATAAGAAGAGGAAATTGTGTTAAACAGTATGATATCGCAACAAAGATTTCTAGAGATAACTTTCAGCTACCTTGTAAAGTGCCATAAGTCACAACAATAACACAACACAAGAATTCTGAATAATTTATATTTGGTCTGGTCATAATCTCTCTCCTTCCCGTACAGTCTTCTCCGAAAGAGGTCAATATTCCAGTCCGGAATCGATTAAAATAATAATAGGAAAAAAATTGTCAAATATTTTTTTTATTCTGCCAATGAGTAATAACATTAGAGATTTCGGACGAGGTGGCCGAGTGGTTAAGGTGATGGACTGCTAATCCATTGGGCACTGCCCGCGTGGGTTCGAATCCCATCCTCGTCGTTTCCCGATCTTCAGTTTGAGTCCTTTCGCGAATTGAATGATGCGTCGTTACGGACTACATGTTTTAAATTACACTTGCATCGAATTGACAGGGTTTTACCGTTCGATATATGTAGTCCCAACTGTGCACAAGAATGATCCTGCTTTTTCTTTTCCTCTCTGATGGGCATTTTTTAAATTGTCAGAGAATTTTTTTGTCACGTTTTTATTTCACGGATTTTATTACCAATTTTTTCTAAAGCCCTGCAATGCTTTATCAAACTGGTGATATATTTTCTTACCTGCCCACATTTTATTCAAGGTTCCGTTCGTATTCCGCCTGGTAAAGATACCAGATGCGAGCGTTGTGGAGGCAAGCATCTGTATCCTGGCATGAAGCTCCATATTTGTAGAGTTGTGGGCAATCATTTAAAAAATTCATATCCAAGCCAGTCTTTTAACCTATGCCTTATAAATTTCTGAAAAGATTTTTTAAAGGGAAAAAAAAAAAGACATTTATGAAAATCTTTCAAACTGTTTAACGCATTTATTAATTTTGTATAGATTTGAAAAATTGATTTGGTGCTTTCATTTTCGTGGTGCCCTCTGTTGACAATTGTTCGGGATTTTCAATTATTACACGGTCTATTTCAAGTCTTGAAAACCCATCTTCGATTAAGAGTCGCAGTTTCCTTAAAAGGCTATCACTGAGAATCTTCCTTGTCGCCGTGATCGTATAGTGATTAGTACATTGCGTTGTGGCCGCAATAACCCAGGTTCGAATCCTGGTCACGGCAGAGGCTCAAATGCCTTTTTTTTTAAATAAAAAAAAATTCTGAAACATGTTCGTCTACTCCGAAATATGATCATGAATTCCACAAATACAATGGACGCATATCAAAATATTTTCTTCTCAGCTAATGACTGATATATCACTGCATTTTTGACATTAGTTTTGCATGACAAGGAAATTTTCATATCTAATCTCTTTATCCATCTGAAGAGATGACGGAAACTAAAAGGTCCGCATAAGAATGCGCTTATTAGCATAATAAGAAGAGGAAATTGTGTTAAACAGTATGATATCGCAACAAAGATTTCTGGAGATAACTTTCAGCTACCTTGTAAAGTGCCATAAGTCACAACAATAACACAACACAAGAATTCTGAATAATTTATATTTCGTCTGGTCATAATCTCTCTCCTTCCCGTACAGTCTTCTCCGAAAGAGGTCAATATTCCAGTCCGGAATCGATTAAAATAATAATAGGAAAAAAATTGTCAAATATTTTTTTTATTCTGCCAATGAGTAATAACATTAGAGATTTCGGACGAGGTGGCCGAGTGGTTAAGGCGATGGACTGCTAATCCATTGGGCACTGCCCGCGTGGGTTCGAATCCCATCCTCGTCGTTTCCCGATCTTCAGTTTGAGTCCTTTCGCGAATTGAATGATGCGTCGTTACGGACTACATGTTTTAAATTACACTTGCATCGAATTGACAGGGTTTTACCGTTCGATATATGTAGTCCCAACTGTGCACAAGAATGATCCTGCTTTTTCTTTTCCTCTCTGATGGGCATTTTTTAAATTGTCAGAGAATTTTTTTGTCACGTTTTTATTTCACGGATTTTATTACCAATTTTTTCTAAAGCCCTGCAATGCTTTATCAAACTGGTGATATATTTTCTTACCTGCCCACATTTTATTCAAGGTTCCGTTCGTATTCCGCCTGGTAAAGATACCAGATGCGAGCGTTGTGGAGGCAAGCATCTGTATCCTGGCATGAAGCTCCATATTTGTAGAGTTGTGGGCAATCATTTAAAAAATTCATATCCAAGCCAGTCTTTTAACCTATGCCTTATAAATTTCTGAAAAAATTTTTTAAAGGGGAAAAAAAAAAAAAAGACATTTATGAAAATCTTTCAAACTGTTTAACGCATTTATTAATTTTGTATAGATTTGAAAAATTGATTTGGTGCTTTCATTTTCGTGGTGCCCTCTGTTGACAATTGTTCGGGATTTTCAATTATTTCACGGTCTATTTCAAGTCTTGAAAACCCATCTTCGATTAAGAGTCGCAGTTTCCTTAAAAGGCTATCACTGAGAATCTTCCTTGTCGCCGTGATCGTATAGTGGTTAATACATTGCGTTGTGGCCGCAATAACCCAGGTTCGAATCCTGGTCACGGCAGAGGCTCAAATGCCTTTTTTTTTAAATAAAAAAAAATTCTGAAACATGCTCGTCTACTCCGAAATATGATCATGAATTCCACAAATACAATGGACGCATATCAAAATATTTTCTTCTCAGCTAATGACTGATATATCACTGCATTTTTGACATTAGTTTTGCATGACAAGGAAATTTTCATATCTAATCTCTTTATCCATCTGAAGAGATGACGGAAACTAAAAGGTCCGCATAAGAATGCGCTTATTAGCATAATAAGAAGAGGAAATTGTGTTAAACAGTATGATATCGCAACAAAGATTTCTAGAGATAACTTTCAGCTACCTTGTAAAGTGCCATAAGTCACAACAATAACACAACACAAGAATTCTGAATAATTTATATTTGGTCTGGTCATAATCTCTCTCCTTCCCGTACAGTCTTCTCCGAAAGAGGTCAATATTCCAGTCCGGAATCGATTAAAATAATAATAGGAAAAAAATTGTCAAATATTTTTTTTATTCTGCCAATGAGTAATAACATTAGAGATTTCGGACGAGGTGGCCGAGTGGTTAAGGTGATGGACTGCTAATCCATTGGGCACTGCCCGCGTGGGTTCGAATCCCATCCTCGTCGTTTCCCGATCTTCAGTTTGAGTCCTTTCGCGAATTGAATGATGCGTCGTTACGGACTACATGTTTTAAATTACACTTGCATCGAATTGACAGGGTTTTACCGTTCGATATATGTAGTCCCAACTGTGCACAAGAATGATCCTGCTTTTTCTTTTCCTCTCTGATGGGCATTTTTTAAATTGTCAGAGAATTTTTTTGTCACGTTTTTATTTCACGGATTTTATTACCAATTTTTTCTAAAGCCCTGCAATGCTTTATCAAACTGGTGATATATTTTCTTACCTGCCCACATTTTATTCAAGGTTCCGTTCGTATTCCGCCTGGTAAAGATACCAGATGCGAGCGTTGTGGAGGCAAGCATCTGTATCCTGGCATGAAGCTCCATATTTGTAGAGTTGTGGGCAATCATTTAAAAAATTCATATCCAAGCCAGTCTTTTAACCTATGCCTTATAAATTTCTGAAAAGATTTTTTAAAGGGGAAAAAAAAGAAAAAAAAAAAAGACATTTATGAAAATCTTTCAAACTGTTTAACGCATTTATTAATTTTGTATAGATTTGAAAAATTGATTTGGTGCTTTCATTTTCGTGGTGCCCTCTGTTGACAATTGTTCGGGATTTTCAATTATTTCACGGTCTATTTCAAGTCTTGAAAACCCATCTTCGATTAAGAGTCGCAGTTTCCTTAAAAGGCTATCACTGAGAATCTTCCTTGTCGCCGTGATCGTATAGTGGTTAGTACATTGCGTTGTGGCTCCAATAACCCAGGTTCGAATCCTGGTCACGGCAGAGGCTCAAATGGCTTTTTTTTAAATAAAAAAAAATTCTGAAACATGCTCGTCTACTCCGAAATATGATCATGAATTCCACAAATACAATGGACGCATATCAAAATATTTTCTTCTCAGCTAATGACTGATATATCACTGCATTTTTGACATTAGTTTTGCATGACAAGGAAATTTTCATATCTAATCTCTTTATCCATCTGAAGAGATGACGGAAATTAAAAGGTCCGCATAAGAATGCGCTTATTAGCATAATAAGAAGAGGAAATTGTGTTAAACAGTATGATATCGCAACAAAGATTTCTAGAGATAACTTTCAGCTACCTTGTAAAGTGCCATAAGTCACAACAATAACACAACACAAGAATTCTGAATAATTTATATTTGGTCTGGTCATAATCTCTCTCCTTCCCGTACAGTCTTCTCCGAAAGAGGTCAATATTCCAGTCCGGAATCGATTAAAATAATAATAGGAAAAAAATTGTCAAATATTTTTTTTATTCTGCCAATGAGTAATAACATTAGAGATTTCGGACGAGGTGGCCGAGTGGTTAAGGCGATGGACTGCTAATCCATTGGGCATTGCCCGCGTGGTTTCGAATCCCATCCTCGTCGTTTCCCGATCTTCAGTTTGAGTTCTTTCGCGAATTGAATGATGCGTCGGTACGGACTACATGTTTTAAATTACACTTGCATCGAATTGACAGGGTTTTACCCTTCGATATATGTAGTCCCAACTTGTCACAAGAATGATCCTGCTTTTTCTTTTCCTTTCTGATGGGCATTTTTTAAATTGTCAGAGAATTTTTTTGTCACGTTTTTATTTCGCGGATTTTATTACCAATTTTTTCTAAAGCCCTGCAATGCTTTATCCAACTGGTGATATATTTTCTTACCTGCCCACATTTTATTCAAGGTTCCGTTCGTATTCCGCCTGGTAAAGATACCAGATGCGAGCGTTGTGGAGGCAAGCATCTGTATCCTGGCATGAAGCTCCATATTTGTAGAGTTGTGGGCAATCATTTAAAAAATTCATATCCAAGCCAGTCTTTTAACCTATGCATTATAAATTTCTGAAAAGACTTTTTAAAGGGGAAAAAAAAAGACATTTATGAAAATCTTTCAAACTGTTGAACGCATTTATTAATTTTGTATAGATTTGAAAAATTGATTTGGTGCTTTCATTTTCGTGGTGCCCTCTGTTAACAATTGTTCGGGATTTTATATTATTTCACGGTCTATTTCAAGTCTTGAAAACCCATCTTCGATTAAGAGTCGCAGTTTCCTTAAAAGGCTATCACTGAGAATCTTCCTTGTCGCCGCGATCGTATAGTGGTTAGTACATTGCGTTGTGGCCGCAATAACCCAGGTTCGAATCCTGGTCACGGCAGAGGCTCAAATGCCATTTTGTTTTAAATAAAAAAAAATTCTGAAACATGCTGGTCTACTCCGAAATATGATCATGAATTCCACAAATACAATGGACACATATCAAAATATTTTCTTCTCAGCTAATGACTGATATATCACTGCATTTTTGACATTAGTTTTGCATGACAAGGAAATTTTCATATCTAATCTCTTTATCCATCTGAAGAGATGACGGAAACTAAAAGGTCCGCATAAGAATGCGCTTATTAGCATAATAAGAAGAGGAAATTGTGTTAAACAGTATGATATCGCAACAAAGATTTCTAGAGATAACTTTCAGCTACCTTGTAAAGTGCCATAAGTCACAACAATAACACAACACAAGAATTCTGAATAATTTATATTTGGTCTGGTCATAATCTCTCTCCTTCCCGTACAGTCTTCTCCGAAAGAGGTCAATATTCCAGTCCGGAATCGATTAAAATAATAATAGGAAAAAAATTGTCAAATATTTTTTTTATTCTGCCAATGAGTAATAACATTAGAGATTTCGGACGAGGTGGCCGAGTGGTTAAGGCGATGGACTGCTAATCCATTGGGCACTGCCCGCGTGGGTTCGAATCCCATCCTCGTCGTTTCCCGATCTTCAGTTTGAGTCCTTTCGCGAATTGAATGATGCGTCGGTACGGACTACATGTTTTAAATTACACTTGCATCGAATTGACAGGGTTTTACCCTTCGATATATGTAGTCCCAACTGTGCACAAGAATGATCCTGCTTTTTCTTTTCCTCTCTGATGGGCATTTTTTAAATTGTCAGAGAATTTTTTTGTCACGTTTTTATTTCACGGATTTTATTACCAATTTTTTCTAAAGCCCTGCAATGCTTTATCAAACTGGTGATATATTTTCTTACCTGCCCACATTTTATTCAAGGTTCCGTTCGTATTCCGCCTGGTAAAGATACCAGATGCGAGCGTTGTGGAGGCAAGCATCTGTATCCTGGCATGAAGCTCCATATTTGTAGAGTTGTGGGCAATCATTTAAAAAATTTATATCCAAGCCAGTCTTTTAACCTATGCCTTATAAATTTCTGAAAAGATTTTTTAAAGGGAAAAAAAAAAAGACATTTATGAAAATCTTTCAAACTGTTTAACGCATTTATTAATTTTGTATAGATTTGAAAAATTGATTTGGTGCTTTCATTTTCGTGGTGCCCTCTGTTGACAATTGTTCGGGATTTTCAATTATTTCACGGTCTATTTCAAGTCTTGAAAACCCATCTTCGATTAAGAGTCGCAGTTTCCTTAAAAGGCTATCACTGAGAATCTTCCTTGTCGCCGTGATCGTATAGTGGTTAGTACATTGCGTTGTGGCCGCAATAACCCAGGTTCGAATCCTGGTCACGGCAGAGGCTCAAATGCCTTTTTTTTTAAATAAAAAAAAATTCTGAAACATGCTCGTCTACTCCGAAATATGATCATGAATTCCACAAATACAATGGACGCATATCAAAATATTTTCTTCTCAGCTAATGACTGATATATCACTGCATTTTTGACATTAGTTTTGCATGACAAGGAAATTTTCATATCTAATCTCTTTATCCATCTGAAGAGATGACGGAAACTAAAAGGTCCGCATAAGAATGCGCTTATTAGCATAATAAGAAGAGAAAATTGTGTTAAACAGTATGATATCGCAACAAAGATTTCTAGAGATAACTTTCAGCTACCTTGTAAAGTGCCATAAGTCACAACAATAACACAACACAAGAATTCTGAATAATTTATATTTGGTCTGGTCATAATCTCTCTCCTTCCCGTACAGTCTTCTCCGAAAGAGGTCAATATTCCAGTCCGGAATCGATTAAAATAATAATAGGAAAAAAATTGTCAAATATTTTTTTTATTCTGCCAATGAGTAATAACATTAGAGATTTCGGACGAGGTGGCCGAGTGGTTAAGGCGATGGACTGCTAATCCATTGGGCACTGCCCGCGTGGGTTCGAATCCCATCCTCGTCGTTTCCCGATCTTCAGTTTGAGTCCTTTCGCGAATTGAATGATGCGTCGTTACGGACTACATGTTTTAAATTACACTTGCATCGAATTGACAGGGTTTTACCGTTCGATATATGTAGTCCCAACTGTGCACAAGAATGATCCTGCTTTTTCTTTTCCTCTCTGATGGGCATTTTTTAAATTGTCAGAGAATTTTTTTGTCACGTTTTTATTTCACGGATTTTATTACCAATTTTTTCTAAAGCCCTGCAATGCTTTATCAAACTGGTGATATATTTTCTTACCTGCCCACATTTTATTCAAGGTTCCGTTCGTATTCCGCCTGGTAAAGATACCAGATGCGAGCGTTGTGGAGGCAAGCATCTGTATCCTGGCATGAAGCTCCATATTTGTAGAGTTGTGGGCAATCATTTAAAAAATTCATATCCAAGCCAGTCTTTTAACCTATGCCTTATAAATTTCTGAAAAGATTTTTTAAAGGGAAAAAAAAAAAGACATTTATGAAAATCTTTCAAACTGTTTAACGCATTTATTAATTTTGTATAGATTTGAAAAATTGATTTGGTGCTTTCATTTTCGTGGTGCCCTCTGTTGACAATTGTTCGGGATTTTCAATTATTACACGGTCTATTTCAAGTCTTGAAAACCCATCTTCGATTAAGAGTCGCAGTTTCCTTAAAAGGCTATCACTGAGAATCTTCCTTGTCGCCGTGATCGTATAGTGATTAGTACATTGCGTTGTGGCCGCAATAACCCAGGTTCGAATCCTGGTCACGGCAGAGGCTCAAATGCCTTTTTTTTTAAATAAAAAAAAATTCTGAAACATGTTCGTCTACTCCGAAATATGATCATGAATTCCACAAATACAATGGACGCATATCAAAATATTTTCTTCTCAGCTAATGACTGATATATCACTGCATTTTTGACATTAGTTTTGCATGACAAGGAAATTTTCATATCTAATCTCTTTATCCATCTGAAGAGATGACGGAAACTAAAAGGTCCGCATAAGAATGCGCTTATTAGCATAATAAGAAGAGGAAATTGTGTTAAACAGTATGATATCGCAACAAAGATTTCTGGAGAAAACTTTCAGCTACCTTGTAAAGTGCCATAAGTCACAACAATAACACAACACAAGAATTCTGAATAATTTATATTTCGTCTGGTCATAATCTCTCTCCTTCCCGTACAGTCTTCTCCGAAAGAGGTCAATATTCCAGTCCGGAATCGATTAAAATAATAATAGGAAAAAAATTGTCAAATATTTTTTTTATTCTGCCAATGAGTAATAACATTAGAGATTTCGGACGAGGTGGCCGAGTGGTTAAGGCGATGGACTGCTAATCCATTGGGCACTGCCCGCGTGGGTTCGAATCCCATCCTCGTCGTTTCCCGATCTTCAGTTTGAGTCCTTTCGCGAATTGAATGATGCGTCGTTACGGACTACATGTTTTAAATTACACTTGCATCGAATTGACAGGGATTTACCCTTCGATATATGTAGTCTCAACTGTGCACAAGAATGATCCTGCTTTTTCTTTTCCTCTCTGATGGGCATTTTTTAAATTGTCAGAGAATTTTTTTGTCACGTTTTTATTTCACGGATTTTATTACCAATTTTTTCTAAAGCCCTGCAATGCTTTATCAAACTGGTGATATATTTTCTTACCTGCCCACATTTTATTCAAGGTTCCGTTCGTATTCCGCCTGGTAAAGATACCAGATGCGAGCGTTGTGGAGACAAGCATCTGTATCCTGGCATGAAGCTCCATATTTGTAGAGTTGTGGGCAATCATTTAAAAAATTTATATCCAAGCCAGTCTTTTAACCTATGCCTTATAAATTTCTGAAAAGATTTTTTAAAGGGAAAAAAAAAAAAAGACATTTATGAAAATCTTTCAAACTGTTTAACGCATTTATTAATTTTGTATAGATTTGAAAAATTGATTTGGTGCTTTCATTTTCGTGGTGCCCTCTGTTGACAATTGTTCGGGATTTTCAATTATTTCACGGTCTATTTCAAGTCTTGAAAACCCATCTTCGATTAAGAGTCGCAGTTTCCTTAAAAGGCTATCACTGAGAATCTTCCTTGTCGCCGTGATCGTATAGTGGTTAGTACATTGCGTTGTGGCCGCAATAACCCAGGATCGAATCCTGGTCACGGCAGAGGCTCAAATGCCTTTTTTTTTAAATAAAAAAAAATTCTGAAACATGCTCGTCTACTCCGAAATATGATCATGAATTCCACAAATACAATGGACGCATATCAAAATATTTTCTTCTCAGCTAATGACTGATATATCACTGCATTTTTGACATTAGTTTTGCATGACAAGGAAATTTTCATATCTAATCTCTTTATCCATCTGAAGAGATGACGGAAACTAAAAGGTCCGCATAAGAATGCGCTTATTAGCATAATAAGAAGAGGAAATTGTGTTAAACAGTATGATATCGCAACAAAGATTTCTAGAGATAACTTTCAGCTACCTTGTAAAGTGCCATAAGTCACAACAATAACACAACACAAGAATTCTGAATAATTTATATTTGGTCTGGTCATAATCTCTCTCCTTCCCGTACAGTCTTCTCCGAAAGAGGTCAATATTCCAGTCCGGAATCGATTAAAATAATAATAGGAAAAAAATTGTCAAATATTTTTTTTATTCTGCCAATGAGTAATAACATTAGAGATTTCGGACGAGGTGGCCGAGTGGTTAAGGTGATGGACTGCTAATCCATTGGGCACTGCCCGCGTGGGTTCGAATCCCATCCTCGTCGTTTCCCGATCTTCAGTTTGAGTCCTTTCGCGAATTGAATGATGCGTCGTTACGGACTACATGTTTTAAATTACACTTGCATCGAATTGACAGGGTTTTACCGTTCGATATATGTAGTCCCAACTGTGCACAAGAATGATCCTGCTTTTTCTTTTCCTCTCTGATGGGCATTTTTTAAATTGTCAGAGAATTTTTTTGTCACGTTTTTATTTCACGGATTTTATTACCAATTTTTTCTAAAGCCCTGCAATGCTTTATCAAACTGGTGATATATTTTCTTACCTGCCCACATTTTATTCAAGGTTCCGTTCGTATTCCGCCTGGTAAAGATACCAGATGCGAGCGTTGTGGAGGCAAGCATCTGTATCCTGGCATGAAGCTCCATATTTGTAGAGTTGTGGGCAATCATTTAAAAAATTCATATCCAAGCCAGTCTTTTAACCTATGCCTTATAAATTTCTGAAAAGATTTTTTAAAGGGAAAAAAAAAAAGACATTTATGAAAATCTTTCAAACTGTTTAACGCATTTATTAATTTTGTATAGATTTGAAAAATTGATTTGGTGCTTTCATTTTCGTGGTGCCCTCTGTTGACAATTGTTCGGGATTTTCAATTATTTCACGGTCTATTTCAAGTCTTGAAAACCCATCTTCGATTAAGAGTCGCAGTTTCCTTAAAAGGCTATCACTGAGAATCTTCCTTGTCGCCGTGATCGTATAGTGATTAGTACATTGCGTTGTGGCCGCAATAACCCAGGTTCGAATCCTGGTCACGGCAGAGGCTCAAATGCCTTTTTTTTTAAATAAAAAAAAAATTCTGAAACATGCTCGTCTACTCCGAAATATGATCATGAATTCCACAAATACAATGGACGCATATCAAAATATTTTCTTCTCAGCTAATGACTGATATATCACTGCATTTTTGACATTAGTTTTGCATGACAAGGAAATTTTCATATCTAATCTCTTTATCCATCTGAAGAGATGACGGAAACTAAAAGGTCCGCATAAGAATGCGCTTATTAGCATAATAAGAAGAGGAAATTGTGTTAAACAGTATGATATCGCAACAAAGATTTCTGGAGATAACTTTCAGCTACCTTGTAAAGTGCCATAAGTCACAACAATAACACAACACAAGAATTCTGAATAATTTATATTTCGTCTGGTTATAATCTCTCTCCTTCCCGTACAGTCTTCTCCGAAAGAGGTCAATATTCCAGTCCGGAATCGATTAAAATAATAATAGGAAAAAAATTGTCAAATATTTTTTTTATTCTGCCAATGAGTAATAACATTAGAGATTTCGGACGAGGTGGCCGAGTGGTTAAGGCGATGGACTGCTAATCCATTGGGCACTGCCCGCTTGGGTTCGAATCCCATCCTCGTCGTTTCCCGATCTTCAGTTTGAGTCCTTTCGCGAATTGAATGATGCGTCGTTACGGACTACATGTTTTAAATTACACTTGCATCGAATTGACAGGGTTTTACCCTTCGATATATGTAGTCTCAACTGTGCACAAGAATGATCCTGCTTTTTCTTTTCCTCTCTGATGGGCATTTTTTAAATTGTCAGAGAATTTTTTTGTCACGTTTTTATTTCGCGGATTTTATTACCAATTTTTTCTAAAGCCCTGCAATGCTTTATCAAACTGGTGATATATTTTCTAACCTGCCCACATTTTATTCAAGGTTCCGTTCGTATTCCGCCTGGTAAAGATACCAGATGCGAGCGTTGTGGAGGCAAGCATCTGTATATTGGCATGAAGCTCCATATTTGTAGAGTTGTGGGGAATCATTTAAAAAATTCATATCCAAGCCAGTCTTTTAACCTATGTATTATAAATTTCTGAAAAGATTTTTTAAAAGGAAAAAAAAAAAAGACATTTATGAAAATCTTTCAAACTGTTTAACGCATTTATTAATTTTGTATAGATTTGAAAAATTGATTTGGTGCTTTCATTTTCGTGGTGCCCTCTGTTGACAATTGTTCGGGATTTTCAAGTATTTCACGGTCTATTTCAAGTCTTGAAAACCCAGCTTCGATTAAGAGTCGCAGTTTCCTTAAAAGGCTATCACTGAGAATCTTCCTTGTCGCCGTGATCGTATAGTGGTTAGTACATTGCGTTGTGGCCTCAATAACCCAGGTTCGATTCCTGGTCACGGCAGAGGCTCAAATGCCTTTTTTTTTAAATAAAAAAAAATTCTGAAACATGCTCGTCTACTCCGAAATATGATCATGAATTCCACAAATACAATGGACGCATATCAAAGTATTTTCTTCTCAGCTAATGACTGATATATCACTGCATTTTTGACATTAGTTTTGCATGACAAGGAAATTTTCATATCTAATCTCTTTATCCATCTGAAGAGATGACGGAAACTAAAAGGTCCGCATAAGAATGCGCTTATTAGCATAATAAGAAGAGGAAATTGTGTTAAACAGTATGATATCGCAACAAAGATTTCTAGAGATAACTTTCAGCTACCTTGTAAAGTGCCATAAGTCACAACAATAACACAACACAAGAATTCTGAATAATTTATATTTGGTCTGGTCATAATCTCTCTCCTTCCCGTACAGTCTTCTCCGAAAGAGGTCAATATTCCAGTCCGGAATCGATTAAAATAATAATAGGAAAAAAATTGTCAAATATTTTTTTTATTCTGCCAATGAGTAATAACATTAGAGATTTCGGACGAGGTGGCCGAGTGGTTAAGGCGATGGACTGCTAATCCATTGGGCACTGCCCGCGTAGGTTCGAATCCCATCCTCGTCGTTTCCCGATCTTCGGTTTGAGTCCTTTCGCGAATTGAATGATGCGTCGTTACGGACTACATGTTTTAAATTACACTTGCATCGAATTGACAGGGTTTTACCCTTCGATATATGTAGTCTCAACTGTGCACAAGAATGATCCTGCTTTTTCTTTTCCTCTCTGATGGGCATTTTTTAAATTGTCAGAGAATTTTTTTGTCACGTTTTTGTTTCACGGATTTTATTACCAATTTTTTCTAAAGCCCTGCAATGCTTTATCAAACTGGTGATATATTTTCTTACCTGCCCACATTTTATTCAAGGTTCCGTTCGTATTCTGCCTGGTAAAGATACCAGATGCGAGCGTTGTGGAGGCAAGCATCTGTATCCTGGCATGAAGCTCCATATTTGTAGAGTTGTGGGCAATCATTTAAAAAATTCATATCCAAGCCAGTCTTTTAACCTATGCCTTATAAATTTCTGAAAAGATTTTTTAAAGGGGAAAAAAAAAAGACATTTATGAAAATCTTTCAAACTGTTTAACGCATTTATTAATTTTGTATAGATTTGAAAAATTGATTTGGTGCTTTCATTTTCGTGGTGCCCTCTGTTGACAATTGTTCGGGATTTTCAATTATTTCACGGTCTATTTCAAGTCTTGAAAACCCATCTTCGATTAAGAGTCGCAGTTTCCTTAAAAGGCTATCACTGAGAATCTTCCTTGTCGCCGTGATCGTATAGTGGTTAGTACATTGCGTTGTGGCCGCAATAACCCAGGTTCGAATCCTGGTCACGGCAGAGGCTCAAATGCCTTTTTTTTTAAATCAAAAAAAAATTCTGAAACATGCTCGTCTACTCCGAAATATGATCATGAATTCCACAAATACAATGGACGCATATCAAAATATTTTCTTCTCAGCTAATGACTGATATATCACTGCATTTTTGACATTAGTTTTGCATGACAAGGAAATTTTCATATCTAATCTCTTTATCCATCTGAAGAGATGACGGAAACTAAAAGGTCCGCATAAGAATGCGCTTATTAGCATAATAAGAAGAGGAAATTGTGTTAAACAGTATGATATCACAACAAAGATTTCTAGAGATAACTTTCAGCTACCTTGTAAAGTGCCATAAGTCACATCAATAACACAACACAAGAATTCTGAATAATTTATATTTGGTCTGGTCATAATCTCTCTCCTTCCCGTACAGTCTTCTCCGAAAGAGGTCAATATTCCAGTCCGGAATCGATTAAAATAATAATAGGAAAAAAATTGTCAAATATTTTTTTTATTCTGCCAATGAGTAATAACATTAGAGATTTCGGACGAGGTGGCCGAGTGGTTAAGTCGATGTACTGCTAATCCATTGGGCACTGCCCGCGTTTGTTCGAATCCCATCCTCGTCGTTTCCCGATCTTCAGTTTGAGTCCTTTCGCGAATTGAATGATGCGTCGGTACGGACTACATGTTTTAAATTACACTTGCATCGAATTGACAGGGTTTTACCCTTCGATATATGTAGTCCCAACTGTGCACAAGAATGATCCTGCTTTTTCTTTTCCTCTCTGATGGGCATTTTTTAAATTGTCAGAGAATTTTTTTGTCACGTTTTTATTTCACGGATTTTATTACCAATTTTTTCTAAAGCCCTGCAATGCTTTATCAAACTGGTGATATATTTTCTTACCTGCCCACATTTTATTCAAGGTTCCGTTCGTATTCCGCCTGGTAAAGATACCAGATGCGAGCGTTGTGGAGGCAAGCATCTGTATCCTGGCATGAAGCTCCATATTTGTAGAGTTGTGGGCAATCATTTAAAAAATTCATATCCAAGCCAGTCTTTTAACCTATGCCTTATAAATTTCTGAAAAGATTTTTTAAAGGGGAAAAAAAAAAGACATTTATGAAAATCTTTCAAACTGTTTAACGCATTTATTAATTTTGTATAGATTTGAAAAATTGATTTGGTGCTTTCATTTTCGTGGTGCCCTCTGTTGACAATTGTTCGGGATTTTCAATTATTTCACGGTCTATTTCAAGTCTTGAAAACCCATCTTCGATTAAGAGTCGCAGTTTCCTTAAAAGGCTATCACTGAGAATCTTCCTTGTCGCCGTGATCGTATAGTGGTTAGTACATTGCGTTGTGGCCGCAATAACCCAGGTTCGAATCCTGGTCAAGGCAGAGGCTCAAATGCCTTTTTTTTTAAATAAAAAAAAATTCTGAAACATGCTCGTCTACTCCGAAATATGATCATGAATTCCACAAATACAATGGACGCATATCAAAATATTTTCTTCTCAGCTAATGACTGATATATCACTGCATTTTTGACATTAGTTTTGCATGACAAGGAAATTTTCATATCTAATCTCTTTATCCATCTGAAGAGATGACGGAAACTAAAAGGTCCGCATAAGAATGCGCTTATTAGCATAATAAGAAGAGGAAATTGTGTTAAACAGTATGATATCGCAACAAAGATTTCTAGAGATAACTTTCAGCTACCTTGTAAAGTGCCATAAGTCACAACAATAACACAACACAAGAATTCTGAATAATTTATATTTGGTCTGGTCATAATCTCTCTCCTTCCCGTAAAGTCTTCTCCGAAAGAGGTCAATATTCCAGTCCGGAATCGATTAAAATAATAATAGGAAAAAAATTGTCAAATATTTTTTTTATTCTGCCAATGAGTAATAACATTAGAGATTTCGGACGAGGTGGCCGAGTGGTTAAGGCGATGGACTGCTAATCCATTGGGCACTGCCCACGTGGGTTCGAATCCCATCCTCGTCGTTTCTCGATCTTCAGTTTGAGTCCTTTCGCGAATTGAATGATGCGTCGGTACGGACTACATGTTTTAAATTACACTTGCATCGAATTGACAGGGTTTTACCCTTCGATATATGTAGTCCCAAATTGTCACAAGAATGATCCTGCTTTTTCTTTTCCTCTCTGATGGGCATTTTTTAAATTGTCAGAGAATTTTTTTGTCACGTTTTTATTTCGCGGATTTTATTACCAATTTTTTCTAAAGCCCTGCAATGCTTTATCAAACTGGTGATATATTTTCTTACCTGCCCACATTTTATTCAAGGTTCCGTTCGTATTCCGCCTGGTAAAGATACCAGATGCGAGCGTTGTGGAGGCAAGCATCTGTATCCTGGCATGAAGCTCCATATTTGTAGAGTTGTGGGCAATCATTTAAAAAATTCATATCCAAGCCAGTCTTTTAACCTATGCCTTATAAATTTCTGAAAAGATTTTTTAAAGGGAAAAAAAAAGACATTTATGAAAATCTTTCAAACTGTTTAACGCATTTATTAATTTTGTATAGATTTGAAAAATTGATTTGGTGCTTTCATTTTCGTGGTGCCCTCTGTTGACAATTGTTCGGGATTTTCAATTATTTCACGGTCTATTTCAAGTCTTGAAAACCCATCTTCGATTAAGAGTCGCAGTTTCCTTAAAAGGCTATCACTGAGGATCTTCCTTGTCGCCGTGATCGTATAGTGGTTAGTACATTGCGTTGTGGCCGCAATAACCCAGGTTCGAATCCTGGTCACGGCAGAGGCCCAAATGCCTTTTTTTTTAAATAAAAAAAAATTCTGAAACATGCTCGTCTACTCCGAAATGTGATCATGAATTCCACAAATACAATGGACGCATATCAAAATATTTTCTTCTCAGCTAATGACTGATATATCACTGCATTTTTGACATTAGTTTTGCATGACAAGGAAATTTTCATATCTAATCTCTTTATCCATCTGAAGAGATGACGGAAACTAAAAGGTCCGCATAAGAATGCGCTTATTAGCATAATAAGAAGAGGAAATTGTGTTAAACAGTATGATATCGCAACAAAGATTTCTAGAGATAACTTTCAGCTACCTTGTAAAGTGCCATAAGTCACAACAATAACACAACACAAGAATTCTGAATAATTTATATTTGGTCTGGTCATAATCTCTCTCCTTCCCGTACAGTCTTCTCCGAAAGAGGTCAATATTCCAGTCCGGAATCGATTAAAATAATAATAGGAAAAAAATTGTCAAATATTTTTTTTAATTCTGCCAATGAGTAATAACATTAGAGATTTCGGACGAGGTGGCCGAGTGGTTAAGGCGATGGACTGCTAATCCATTGGGCACTGCCCGCGTGGGTTCGAATCCCATCCTCGTCGTTTCCCGATCTTCAGTTTGAGTCCTTTCGCGAATTGAATAATGCGTCGGTACGGACTACATGTTTTAAATTACACTTGCATCGAATTGACAGGGTTTTACCCTTCGATATATGTAGTCCCAACTTGTCACAAGAATGATCCTGCTTTTTCTTTTCCTCTCTGATGGGCATTTTTTAAATTGTCAGAGAATTTTTTTGTCACGTTTTTATTTCGCGGATTTTATTACCAATTTTTTCTAAAGCCCTGCAATGCTTTATCAAACTGGTGATATATTTTCTTACCTGCCCACATTTTATTCAAGGTTCCGTTCGTATTCCGCCTGGTAAAGATACCAGATGCGAGTGTTGTGGAGGCAAGCATCTGTATCCTGGCATGAAGCTCCATATTTGTAGAGTTGTGGGCAATCATTTAAAAAATTCATATCCAAGCCAGTCTTTTAACCTATGCATTATAAATTTCTGAAAAGATTTTTTTAAAGGGGAGAAAAAAAAAGACATTTATGAAAATCTTTCAAACTGTTTAACGCATTTATTAATTTTGTATAGATTTGAAAAATTGATTTGGTGCTTTCATTTTCGTGGTGCCCACTGTTGACAATTGTTCGGGATTTTCAATTATTTCACGGTCTATTTCAAGTCTTGAAAACCCATCTTCGATTAAGAGTCGCAGTTTCCTTAAAAGGCTATCACTGAGGATCTTCCTTGTCGCCGTGATCGTATAGTTGTTAGTACATTGCGTTGTGGCCGCAATAACCCAGGTTCGAATCCTGGTCACGGCAGAGGCTCAAATGCCTTTTTTTTTAAATAAAAAAAAATTCTGAAACATGCTCGTCTACTCCGAAATATGATCATGAATTCCACAAATACAATGGACGCATATCAAAATATTTTCTTCTCAGCTAATGACTGATATATCACTGCATTTTTGACATTAGTTTTGCATGACAAGGAAATTTTCATATCTAATCTCTTTATCCATCTGAAGAGATGACGGAAACTAAAAGGTCCGCATAAGAATGCGCTTATTAGCATAATAAGAAGAGGAAATTGTGTTAAACAGTATGATATCGCAACAAAGATTTCTAGAGATAACTTTCAGCTACCTTGTAAAGTGCCATAAGTCACAACAATAACACAACACAAGAATTCTGAATAATTTATATTTGGTCTGGTCATAATCTCTCTCCTTCCCGTAAAGTCTTCTCCGAAAGAGGTCAATATTCCAGTCCGGAATCGATTAAAATAATAATAGGAAAAAAATTGTCAAATATTTTTTTTATTCTGCCAATGAGTAATAACATTAGAGATTTCGGACGAGGTGGCCGAGTGGTTAAGGCGATGGACTGCTAATCCATTGGGCACTGCCCACGTGGGTTCGAATCCCATCATCGTCGTTTCTCGATCTTCAGTTTGAGTCCTTTCGCGAATTGAATGATGCGTCGGTACGGACTACATGTTTTAAATTACACTTGCATCGAATTGACAGGGTTTTACCCTTCGATATATGTAGTCCCAAATTGTCACAAGAATGATCCTGCTTTTTCTTTTCCTCTCTGATGGGCATTTTTTAAATTGTCAGAGAATTTTTTTGTCACGTTTTTATTTCGCGGATTTTATTACCAATTTTTTCTAAAGCCCTGCAATGCTTTATCAAACTGGTGATATATTTTCTTACCTGCCCACATTTTATTCAAGGTTCCGTTCGTATTCCGCCTGGTAAAGATACCAGATGCGAGCGTTGTGGAGGCAAGCATCTGTATCCTGGCATGAAGCTCCATATTTGTAGAGTTGTGGGCAATCATTTAAAAAATTCATATCCAAGCCAGTCTTTTAACCTATGCCTTATAAATTTCTGAAAAGATTTTTTAAAGGGAAAAAAAAAGACATTTATGAAAATCTTTCAAACTGTTTAACGCATTTATTAATTTTGTATAGATTTGAAAAATTGATTTGGTGCTTTCATTTTCGTGGTGCCCTCTGTTGACAATTGTTCGGGATTTTCAATTATTTCACGGTCTATTTCAAGTCTTGAAAACCCATCTTCGATTAAGAGTCGCAGTTTCCTTAAAAGGCTATCACTGAGGATCTTCCTTGTCGCCGTGATCGTATAGTGGTTAGTACATTGCGTTGTGGCCGCAATAACCCAGGTTCGAATCCTGGTCACGGCAGAGGCCCAAATGCCTTTTTTTTTAAATAAAAAAAAATTCTGAAACATGCTCGTCTACTCCGAAATGTGATCATGAATTCCACAAATACAATGGACGCATATCAAAATATTTTCTTCTCAGCTAATGACTGATATATCACTGCATTTTTGACATTAGTTTTGCATGACAAGGAAATTTTCATATCTAATCTCTTTATCCATCTGAAGAGATGACGGAAACTAAAAGGTCCGCATAAGAATGCGCTTATTAGCATAATAAGAAGAGGAAATTGTGTTAAACAGTATGATATCGCAACAAAGATTTCTAGAGATAACTTTCAGCTACCTTGTAAAGTGCCATAAGTCACAACAATAACACAACACAAGAATTCTGAATAATTTATATTTGGTCTGGTCATAATCTCTCTCCTTCCCGTACAGTCTTCTCCGAAAGAGGTCAATATTCCAGTCCGGAATCGATTAAAATAATAATAGGAAAAAAATTGTCAAATATTTTTTTTAATTCTGCCAATGAGTAATAACATTAGAGATTTCGGACGAGGTGGCCGAGTGGTTAAGGCGATGGACTGCTAATCCATTGGGCACTGCCCGCGTGGGTTCGAATCCCATCCTCGTCGTTTCCCGATCTTCAGTTTGAGTCCTTTCGCGAATTGAATAATGCGTCGGTACGGACTACATGTTTTAAATTACACTTGCATCGAATTGACAGGGTTTTACCATTCGATATATGTAGTCCCAACTTGTCACAAGAATGATCCTGCTTTTTCTTTTCCTCTCTGATGGGCATTTTTTAAATTGTCAGAGAATTTTTTTGTCACGTTTTTATTTCGCGGATTTTATTACCAATTTTTTCTAAAGCCCTGCAATGCTTTATCAAACTGGTGATATATTTTCTTACCTGCCCACATTTTATTCAAGGTTCCGTTCGTATTCCGCCTGGTAAAGATACCAGATGCGAGTGTTGTGGAGGCAAGCATCTGTATCCTGGCATGAAGCTCCATATTTGTAGAGTTGTGGGCAATCATTTAAAAAATTCATATCCAAGCCAGTCTTTTAACCTATGCATTATAAATTTCTGAAAAGATTTTTTTAAAGGGGAGAAAAAAAAAGACATTTATGAAAATCTTTCAAACTGTTTAACGCATTTATTAATTTTGTATAGATTTGAAAAATTGATTTGGTGCTTTCATTTTCGTGGTGCCCACTGTTGACAATTGTTCGGGATTTTCAATTATTTCACGGTCTATTTCAAGTCTTGAAAACCCATCTTCGATTAAGAGTCGCAGTTTCCTTAAAAGGCTATCACTGAGGATCTTCCTTGTCGCCGTGATCGTATAGTTGTTAGTACATTGCGTTGTGGCCGCAATAACCCAGGTTCGAATCCTGGTCACGGCAGAGGCTCAAATGCCTTTTTTTTTAAATAAAAAAAAATTCTGAAACATGCTCGTCTACTCCGAAATATGATCATGAATTCCACAAATACAATGGACGCATATCAAAATATTTTCTTCTCAGCTAATGACTGATATATCACTGCATTTTTGACATTAGTTTTGCATGACAAGGAAATTTTCATATCTAATCTCTTTATCCATCTGAAGAGATGACGGAAACTAAAAGGTCCGCATAAGAATGCGCTTATTAGCATAATAAGAAGAGGAAATTGTGTTAAACAGTATGATATCGCAACAAAGATTTCTAGAGATAACTTTCAGCTACCTTGTAAAGTGCCATAAGTCACAACAATAACACAACACAAGAATTCTGAATAATTTATATTTGGTCTGGTCATAATCTCTCTCCTTCCCGTAAAGTCTTCTCCGAAAGAGGTCAATATTCCAGTCCGGAATCGATTAAAATAATAATAGGAAAAAAATTGTCAAATATTTTTTTTATTCTGCCAATGAGTAATAACATTAGAGATTTCGGACGAGGTGGCCGAGTGGTTAAGGCGATGGACTGCTAATCCATTGGGCACTGCCCACGTGGGTTCGAATCCCATCCTCGTCGTTTCTCGATCTTCAGTTTGAGTCCTTTCGCGAATTGAATGATGCGTCGGTACGGACTACATGTTTTAAATTACACTTGCATCGAATTGACAGGGTTTTACCCTTCGATATATGTAGTCCCAAATTGTCACAAGAATGATCCTGCTTTTTCTTTTCCTCTCTGATGGGCATTTTTTAAATTGTCAGAGAATTTTTTTGTCACGTTTTTATTTCGCGGATTTTATTACCAATTTTTTCTAAAGCCCTGCAATGCTTTATCAAACTGGTGATATATTTTCTTACCTGCCCACATTTTATTCAAGGTTCCGTTCGTATTCCGCCTGGTAAAGATACCAGATGCGAGCGTTGTGGAGGCAAGCATCTGTATCCTGGCATGAAGCTCCATATTTGTAGAGTTGTGGGCAATCATTTAAAAAATTCATATCCAAGCCAGTCTTTTAACCTATGCCTTATAAATTTCTGAAAAGATTTTTTAAAGGGAAAAAAAAAGACATTTATGAAAATCTTTCAAACTGTTTAACGCATTTATTAATTTTGTATAGATTTGAAAAATTGATTTGGTGCTTTCATTTTCGTGGTGCCCTCTGTTGACAATTGTTCGGGATTTTCAATTATTTCACGGTCTATTTCAAGTCTTGAAAACCCATCTTCGATTAAGAGTCGCAGTTTCCTTAAAAGGCTATCACTGAGGATCTTCTTGTCGCCGTGATCGTATAGTGGTTAGTACATTGCGTTGTGGCCGCAATAACCCAGGTTCGAATCCTGGTCACGGCAGAGGCCCAAATGCCTTTTTTTTTAAATAAAAAAAAATTCTGAAACATGCTCGTCTACTCCGAAATGTGATCATGAATTCCACAAATACAATGGACGCATATCAAAATATTTTCTTCTCAGCTAATGACTGATATATCACTGCATTTTTGACATTAGTTTTGCATGACAAGGAAATTTTCATATCTAATCTCTTTATCCATCTGAAGAGATGACGGAAACTAAAAGGTCCGCATAAGAATGCGCTTATTAGCATAATAAGAAGAGGAAATTGTGTTAAACAGTATGATATCGCAACAAAGATTTCTAGAGATAACTTTCAGCTACCTTGTAAAGTGCCATAAGTCACAACAATAACACAACACAAGAATTCTGAATAATTTATATTTGGTCTGGTCATAATCTCTCTCCTTCCCGTACAGTCTTCTCCGAAAGAGGTCAATATTCCAGTCCGGAATCGATTAAAATAATAATAGGAAAAAAATTGTCAAATATTTTTTTTTATTCTGCCAATGAGTAATAACATTAGAGATTTCGGACGAGGTGGCCGAGTGGTTAAGGCGATGGACTGCTATTCCATTGGGCACTGCCCGCGTGGGTTCGAATCCCATCCTCGTCGTTTCCCGATCTTCAGTTTGAGTCCTTTCGCGAATTGAATAATGCGTCGGTACGGACTACATGTTTTAAATTACACTTGCATCGAATTGACAGGGTTTTACCCTTCGATATATGTAGTCCCAACTTGTCACAAGAATGATCCTGCTTTTTCTTTTCCTCTCTGATGGGCATTTTTTAAATTGTCAGAGAATTTTTTTGTCACGTTTTTATTTCGCGGATTTTATTACCAATTTTTTCTAAAGCCCTGCAATGCTTTATCAAACTGGTGATATATTTTCTTACCTGCCCACATTTTATTCAAGGTTCCGTTCGTATTCCGCCTGGTAAAGATACCAGATGCGAGCGTTGTGGAGGCAAGCATCTGTATCCTGGCATGAAGCTCCATATTTGTAGAGTTGTGGGCAATCATTTAAAAAATTCATATCCAAGCCAGTCTTTTAACCTATGCATTATAAATTTCTGAAAAGATTTTTTAAAGGGGGAAAAAAAATGACATTTATGAAAATCTTTCAAACTGTTTAACGCATTTATTAATTTTGTATAGATTTGAAAAATTGATTTGGTGCTTTCATTTTCGTGGTGCCCTCTGTTGACAATTGTTCGGGATTTTCAATTATTTCACGGTCTATTTCAAGTTTTGAAAACCCATCTTCGATTAAGAGTCGCAGTTTCCTTAAAAGGCTATCACTGAGAATTTTCCTTGTCGCCGTGATCGTATAGTGGTTAGTACATTGCGTTGTGGCCGCAATAACCCAGGTTCGAATCCTGGTCACGGCAGAGGCTCAAATGCAATTTTTTTTAAATAAAAAAAAATTCTGAAACATGCTCGTCTACTCCGAAATATGATCATGAATTCCACACATACAATGGACGCATATCAAAATATTTTCTTCTCAGCTAATGACTGATATATCACTGCATTTTTGACATTAGTTTTGCATGACAAGGAAATTTTCATATCTAATCTCTTTATCCATCTGAAGAGATAACGGAAACTAAAAGGTCCGCATAAGAATGCGCTTATTAGCATAATAAGAAGAGGAAATTGTGTTAAACAGTATGATATCGCAACAAAGATTTCTAGAGATAACTTTCAGCTACCTTGTAAAGTGCCATAAGTCACAACAATAACACAACACAAGAATTCTGAATAATTTATATTTGGTCTGGTCATAATCTCTCTCCTTCCCGTACAGTCTTCTCCGAAAGAGGTCAATATTCCAGTCCGGAATCGATTAAAATATTAATAGGAAAAAAATTGTCAAATAATTTTTTTATTCTGCCAATGATTAATAACATTAGCGACTTCGGACGAGGTGGCCGAGTGGTTAAGGCGATGGACTGCTAATCCAGTGGGCACTGCCCGCGTGGGTTCGAATCCCATACTCGTCGTTTCCCGATCTTCAGTTTGAGTCCTTTCGCGAATATAATGATGCGTCGGTACGGACTACATGTTTTAAATTACACTTGCATCGAATTGACAGGGTTTTACCCTTCGATATATGTAGTCCCAACTTGTCACAAGAATGATCCTGCTTTTTCTTTTCCTCTCTGATGGGCATTTTTAAAATTGTCAGAGAATTTTTTTGTCACGTTTTTATTTCGCGGATTTTATTACCAATTTTTTCTAAAGCCCTGCAATGCTTTATCAAACTGGTGATATATTTTCTTACCTGCCCACATTTTATTCAAGGTTCCGTTCGTATTCCGCCTGGTAAAGATACCAGAAGCGAGCGTTGTGGAGGCAAGCATCTGTATCCTGGCATGAAGCTCCATATTTGTAGAGTTGTGGGCATTCATTTAAAAAATTCATATCCAAGCCAGTCTTTTAACCTATGCATTATAAATTTCTGAAAAGACTTTTTAAAGGGAAAAAAAAAGACATTTATGAAAATCTTTCAAACTGTTTAACGCATTTATTAATTTTGTATAGATTTGAAAAATTGATTTGGTGCTTTCATTTTCGTGGTGCCCTCTGTTGACAATTGTTCGGGATTTTCAATTATTTCACGGTCTATTTCAAGTTTTGAAAACCCATCTTCGATTAAGAGTCGCAGTTTCCTTAAAAGGCTATCACTGAGAATCTTCCTTGTCGCCGTGATCGTATAGTGGTTAGTACATTGCGTTGTGGCCGCAATAACCCAGGTTCGAATCGTGGTCACGGTAGAGGCTCAAATGCCTTTTTTTTTAAATAAAAAAAAAATTCTGAAACATCCTCGTCTACTCCGAAATATGACCATGAATTCCACAAATACAATGGACGCATATCAAAATATTTTCTTCTCAGCTAATGACTGATATATCACTGCATTTTGACATTAGTTTTGCATGACAAGGAAATTTTCATATCTAATCTCTTTATCCATCTGAAGAGATGACGGAAACTAAAAGGTCCGCATAAGAATGCGCTTATTAGCATAATAAGAAGAGGAAATTGTGTTAAACAGTATGATATCGCAACAAAGATTTCTAGAGATAACTTTCAGCTACCTTGTAAAGTGCCATAAGTCACAACAATAACACAACACAAGAATTCTGAATAATTTATATTTGGTCTGGTCATAATCTCTCTCCTTCCCGTACAGTCTTCTCCGAAAGAGGTCAATATTCCAGTCCGGAATCGATTAAAATAATAATAGGAAAAAAATTGTCAAATATTTTTTTTATTCTGCCAATGAGTAATAACATTAGAGATTTCGGACGAGGTGGCCGAGTGGTTAAGGCGATGGACTGCTAATCCATTGGGCATTGCCCGCGTGGTTTCGAATCCCATCCTCGTCGTTTCCCGATCTTCAGTTTGAGTTCTTTCGCGAATTGAATGATGCGTCGGTACGGACTACATGTTTTAAATTACACTTGCATCGAATTGACAGGGTTTTACCCTTCGATATATGTAGTCCCAACTTGTCACAAGAATGATCCTGCTTTTTCTTTTCCTTTCTGATGGGCATTTTTTAAATTGTCAGAGAATTTTTTTGTCACGTTTTTATTTCGCGGATTTTATTACCAATTTTTTCTAAAGCCCTGCAATGCTTTATCCAACTGGTGATATATTTTCTTACCTGCCCACATTTTATTCAAGGTTCCGTTCGTATTCCGCCTGGTAAAGATACCAGATGCGAGCGTTGTGGAGGCAAGCATCTGTATCCTGGCATGAAGCTCCATATTTGTAGAGTTGTGGGCAATCATTTAAAAAATTCATATCCAAGCCAGTCTTTTAACCTATGCATTATAAATTTCTGAAAAGACTTTTTAAAGGGGAAAAAAAAAGACATTTATGAAAATCTTTCAAACTGTTGAACGCATTTATTAATTTTGTATAGATTTGAAAAATTGATTTGGTGCTTTCATTTTCGTGGTGCCCTCTGTTAACAATTGTTCGGGATTTTATATTATTTCACGGTCTATTTCAAGTCTTGAAAACCCATCTTCGATTAAGAGTCGCAGTTTCCTTAAAAGGCTATCACTGAGAATCTTCCTTGTCGCCGCGATCGTATAGTGGTTAGTACATTGCGTTGTGGCCGCAATAACCCAGGTTCGAATCCTGGTCACGGCAGAGGCTCAAATGCCATTTTGTTTTAAATAAAAAAAATTCTGAAACATGCTGGTCTACTCCGAAATATGATCATGAATTCCACAAATACAATGGACACATATCAAAATATTTTCTTCTCAGCTAATGACTGATATATCACTGCATTTTTGACATTAGTTTTGCATGACAAGGAAATTTTCATATCTAATCTCTTTATCCATCTGAAGAGATGACGGAAACTAAAAGGTCCGCATAAGAATGCGCTTATTAGCATAATAAGAAGAGGAAATTGTGTTAAACAGTATGATATCGCAACAAAGATTTCTAGAGATAACTTTCAGCTACCTTGTAAAGTGCCATAAGTCACAACAATAACACAACACAAGAATTCTGAATAATTTATATTTGGTCTGGTCATAATCTCTCTCCTTCCCGTACAGTCTTCTCCGAAAGAGGTCAATATTCCAGTCCGGAATCGATTAAAATAATAATAGGAAAAAAATTGTCAAATATTTTTTTTATTCTGCCAATGAGTAATAAAATTAGAGATTTCGGACGAGGTGGCCGAGTGGTTAAGGCGATGGACTGCTAATCCATTGGGCACTGCCCGCGTGGTTTCGAATCCCAACCTCGTCGTTTCCCGATCTTCAGTTTGAGTCCTCTCGCGAATTGAATGATGCGTCGGTACGGACTACATGTTTTAAATTACACTTGCATCGAATTGACAGGGTTTTACCCTTCGATATATGTAGTCCCAACTTGTCACAAGAATGATCCTGCTTTTTCTTTTCCTTTCTGATGGGCATTTTTTAAATTGTCAGAGAATTTTTTTGTCACTTTTTTATTTCGCGGATTTTATTACCAATTTTTACTAAAGCCCTGCAATGCTTTATCCAACTGGTGATATATTTTCTTACCTGCCCACATTTTATTCAAGGTTCCGTTCGTATTCCGCCTGGTAAAGATACCAGATGCGAGCGTTGTGGAGGCAAGCATCTGTATCCTGGCATGAAGCTCCATATTTGTAGAGTTGTGGGCAATCATTTAAAAAATTCATATCCAAGCCAGTCTTTTAACCTATGCATTATAAATTTCTGAAAAGACTTTTTAAAGGGGAAAAAAAAAGACATTTATGAAAATCTTTCAAACTGTTGAACGCATTTATTAATTTTGTATAGATTTGAAAAATTGATTTGGTGCTTTCATTTTCGTGGTGCCCTCTGTTAACAATTGTTCGGGATTTTATATTATTTCACGGTCTATTTCAAGTCTTGAAAACCCATCTTCGATTAAGAGTCGCAGTTTCCTTAAAAGGCTATCACTGAGAATCTTCCTTGTCGCCGCGATCGTATAGTGGTTAGTACATTGCGTTGTGGCCGCAATAACCCAGGTTCGAATCCTGGTCACGGCAGAGGCTCAAATGCCATTTTGTTTTAAATAAAAAAAAATTCTGAAACATGCTGGTCTACTCCGAAATATGATCATGAATTCCACAAATACAATGGACACATATCAAAATATTTTCTTCTCAGCTAATGACTGATATATCACTGCATTTTTGACATTAGTTTTGCATGACAAGGAAATTTTCATATCTAATCTCTTTATCCATCTGAAGAGATGACGGAAACTAAAAGGTCCGCATAAGAATGCGCTTATTAGCATAATAAGAAGAGGAAATTGTGTTAAACAGTATGATATCGCAACAAAGATTTCTAGAGATAACTTTCAGCTACCTTGTAAAGTGCCATAAGTCACAACAATAACACAACACAAGAATTCTGAATAATTTATATTTGGTCTGGTCATAATCTCTCTCCTTCCCGTACAGTCTTCTCCGAAAGAGGTCAATATTCCAGTCCGGAATCGATTAAAATAATAATAGGAAAAAAATTGTCAAATATTTTTTTTATTCTGCCAATGAGTAATAAAATTAGAGATTTCGGACGAGGTGGCCGAGTGGTTAAGGCGATGGACTGCTAATCCATTGGGCACTGCCCGCGTGGTTTCGAATCCCAACCTCGTCGTTTCCCGATCTTCAGTTTGAGTCCTCTCGCGAATTGAATGATGCGTCGGTACGGACTACATGTTTTAAATTACACTTGCATCGAATTGACAGGGTTTTACCCTTCGATATATGTAGTCCCAACTTGTCACAAGAATGATCCTGCTTTTTCTTTTCCTCTCTGATGGGCATTTTTTAAATTGTCAGAGAATTTTTTTGTCACGTTTTTATTTCGCGGGTTTTATTACCAATTTTTTCTAAAGCCCTGCAATGCTTTATCAAACTGGTGATATATTTTCTTACCTGCCCACATTTTATTCAAGGTTCCGTTCGTATTCCGCCTGGTAAAGATACCAGATGCGAGCGTTGTGGAGGCAAGCATCTGTATCCTGGCATGAAGCTCCATATTTGTAGAGTTGTGGGCAATCATTTAAAAAATTCATATCCAAGCCAGTCTTTTAACCTATGCATTATAAATTTCTGAAAAGACTTTTTAAAGGGGAAAAAAAAAGACATTTATGAAAATCTTTCAAACTGTTGAACGCATTTATTAATTTTGTATAGATTTGAAAAATTGATTTGGTGCTTTCATTTTCGTGGTGCCCTCTGTTAACAATTGTTCGGGATTTTATATTATTTCACGGTCTATTTCAAGTCTTGAAAACCCATCTTCGATTAAGAGTCGCAGTTTCCTTAAAAGGCTATCACTGAGAATCTTCCTTGTCGCCGCGATCGTATAGTGGTTAGTACATTGCGTTGTGGCCGCAATAACCCAGGTTCGAATCCTGGTCACGGCAGAGGCTCAAATGCCATTTTGTTTTAAATAAAAAAAAATTCTGAAACATGCTGGTCTACTCCGAAATATGATCATGAATTCCACAAATACAATGGACACATATCAAAATATTTTCTTCTCAGCTAATGACTGATATATCACTGCATTTTTGACATTAGTTTTGCATGACAAGGAAATTTTCATATCTAATCTCTTTATCCATCTGAAGAGATGACGGAAACTAAAAGGTCCGCATAAGAATGCGCTTATTAGCATAATAAGAAGAGGAAATTGTGTTAAACAGTATGATATCGCAACAAAGATTTCTAGAGATAACTTTCAGCTACCTTGTAAAGTGCCATAAGTCACAACAATAACACAACACAAGAATTCTGAATAATTTATATTTGGTCTGGTCATAATCTCTCTCCTTCCCGTACAGTCTTCTCCGAAAGAGGTCAATATTCCAGTCCGGAATCGATTAAAATAATAATAGGAAAAAAATTGTCAAATATTTTTTTTATTCTGCCAATGAGTAATAAAATTAGAGATTTCGGACGAGGAGGCCGAGTGGTTAAGGCGATGGACTGCTAATCCATTGGGCACTGCCCGCGTGGTTTCGAATCCCAACCTCGTCGTTTCCCGATCTTCAGTTTGAGTCCTCTCGCGAATTGAATGATGCGTCGGTACGGACTACATGTTTTAAATTACACTTGCATCGAATTGACAGGGTTTTACCCTTCGATATATGTAGTCCCAACTTGTCACAAGAATGATCCTGCTTTTTCTTTTCCTCTCTGATGGGCATTTTTTAAATTGTCAGAGAATTTTTTTGTCACGTTTTTATTTCGCGGGTTTTATTACCAATTTTTTCTAAAGCCCTGCAATGCTTTATCAAACTGGTGATATATTTTCTTACCTGCCCACATTTTATTCAAGGTTCCGTTCGTATTCCGCCTGGTAAAGATACCAGATGCGAGCGTTCTGGAGGCAAGCATCTGTATCCTGGCATGAAGCTCCATATTTGTAGAGTTGTGGGCAATCATTTAAAAAATTCATATCCAAGCCAGTCTTTTAACCTATGCATTATAAATTTCTGAAAAGATTTTTTAAAGGGGAAAAAAAAAAGTCATTTATGAAAATCTTTCAAACTGTTTAACGCATTTATTAATTTTGTATAGATTTGAAAAATTGATTTGGTGCTTTCATTTTCGTGGTGCCCTCTGTTGACAATTGTCCGGGATTTTCAATTATTTCATGGTCTATTTCAAGTTTTGAAAACCCATCTTCGATTAAGAGTCGCAGTTTCCTTAAAAGGCTATCACTGAGAATCTTCCTTGTCGCCGTGATCGTGTAGTGGTTAGTACATTGCGTTTTGGCCGCAATAACCGAGGTTCGAATCCTGGTCACGGCAGAGGCTCAAATGCCTTTTTTTTAAATAAAAAAAAATTCTGAAACATGCTCGTCTACTCCGAAATATGATCATGAATTCCACAAATACAATGGACGCATATCAAAATATTTTCTTCTCAGCTAATGACTGATATATCACTGCATTTTTGACATTAGTTTTGCATGACAAGGAAATTTTCATATCTAATCTCTTTATCCATCTGAAGAGATGACGGAAACTAAAAGGTCCGCATAAGAATGCGCTTATTAGCATAATAAGAAGAGGAAATTGTGTTAAACAGTATGATATCGCAACAAAGATTTCTAGAGATAACTTTCAGCTACCTTGTAAAGTGCCATAAGTCACAACAATAACACAACACAAGAATTCTGAATAATTTATATTTGGTCTGGTCATAATCTCTCTCCTTCCCGTACAGTCTTCTCCGAAAGAGGTCAATATTCCAGTCCGGAATCGATTAAAATAATAATAGGAAAAAAATTGTCAAATATTTTTTTTATTCTGCCAATGAGTAATAACATTAGAGATTTCGGACGAGGTGGCCGAGTGGTTAAGGCGATGGACTGCTAATCCATTGGGCACTGCCTGCGTGGGTTCGAATCCCATCCTCGTCGTTTCCCGATCTTCAGTTTGAGTCCTTTCGCGAATTGAATGATGCGTCGGTACGGACTACATGTTTTAAATTACACTTGCATCGAATTGACAGGGTTTTACCCTTCGATATATGTAGTGCCAACTTGTCACAAGAATGATCCTGCTTTTTCTTTTCCTCTCTGATGGGCATTTTTTAAATTGTCAGAGAATTTTTTTGTCACGTTTTTATTTCGCGGATTTTATTACCAATTTTTTCTAAAGCCCTGCAATGCTTTATCAAACTGGTGATATATTTTCTTACCTGCCCACATTTTATTCAAGGTTCCGTTCGTATTCCGCCTGGTAAAGATACCAGATGCGAGCGTTCTGGAGGCAAGCATCTGTATCCTGGCATGAAGCTCCATATTTGTAGAGTTGTGGGCAATCATTTAAAAAATTCATATCCAAGCCAGTCTTTTAACCTATGCATTATAAATTTCTGAAAAGATTTTTTAAAGGGGAAAAAAAAAAGACATTTATGAAAATCTTTCAAACTGTTTAACGCATTTATTAATTTTGTATAGATTTGAAAAATTGATTTGGTGCTTTCATTTTCGTGGTGCCCTCTGTTGACAATTGTCCGGGATTTTCAATTATTTCACGGTCTATTTCAAGTTTTGAAAACCCATCTTCGATTAAGAGTCGCAGTTTCCTTAAAAGGCTATCACTGAGAATCTTCCTTGTCGCCGTGATCGTGTAGTGGTTAGTACATTGCGTTTTGGCCGCAATAACCGAGGTTCGAATCCTGGTCACGGCAGAGGCTCAAATGCCTTTTTTTTTAAATAAAAAAAAATTCTGAAACATGCTCGTCTACTCCGAAATATGATCATGAATTCCACAAATACAATGGACGCATATCAAAATATTTTCTTCTCAGCTAATGACTGATATATCACTGCATTTTTGACATTAGTTTTGCATGACAAGGAAATTTTCATATCTAATCTCTTTATCCATCTGAAGAGATGACGGAAACTAAAAGGTCCGCATAAGAATGCGCTTATTAGCATAATAAGAAGAGGAAATTGTGTTAAACAGTATGATATCGCAACAAAGATTTCTAGAGATAACTTTCAGCTACCTTGTAAAGTGCCATAAGTCACAACAATAACACAACACAAGAATTCTGAATAATTTATATTTGGTCTGGTCATAATCTCTCTCCTTCCCGTACAGTCTTCTCCGAAAGAGGTCAATATTCCAGTCCGGAATCGATTAAAATAATAATAGGAAAAAAATTGTCAAATATTTTTTTTATTCTGCCAATGAGTAATAACATTAGAGATTTCGGACGAGGTGGCCGAGTGGTTAAGGCGATGGACTGCTAATCCATTGGGCACTGCCTGCGTGGGTTCGAATCCCATCCTCGTCGTTTCCCGATCTTCAGTTTGAGTCCTTTCGCGAATTGAATGATGCGTCGGTACGGACTACATGTTTTAAATTACACTTGCATCGAATTGACAGGGTTTTACCCTTCGATATATGTAGTGCCAACTTGTCACAAGAATGATCCTGCTTTTTCTTTTCCTCTCTGATGGGCATTTTTTAAATTGTCAGAGAATTTTTTTGTCACGTTTTTATTTCGCGGATTTTATTACCAATTTTTTCTAAAGCCCTGCAATGCTTTATCAAACTGGTGATATATTTTCTTACCTGCCCACATTTTATTCAAGGTTCCGTTCGTATTCCGCCTGGTAAAGATACCAGATGCGAGCGTTCTGGAGGCAAGCATCTGTATCCTGGCATGAAGCTCCATATTTGTAGAGTTGTGGGCAATCATTTAAAAAATTCATATCCAAGCCAGTCTTTTAACCTATGCATTATAAATTTCTGAAAAGATTTTTTAAAGGGGAAAAAAAAAAGACATTTATGAAAATCTTTCAAACTGTTTAACGCATTTATTAATTTTGTATAGATTTGAAAAATTGATTTGGTGCTTTCATTTTCGTGGTGCCCTCTGTTGACAATTGTCCGGGATTTTCAATTATTTCACGGTCTATTTCAAGTTTTGAAAACCCATCTTCGATTAAGAGTCGCAGTTTCCTTAAAAGGCTATCACTGAGAATCTTCCTTGTCGCCGTGATCGTGTAGTGGTTAGTACATTGCGTTTTGGCCGCAATAACCGAGGTTCGAATCCTGGTCACGGCAGAGGCTCAAATGCCTTTTTTTTTAAATAAAAAAAAATTCTGAAACATGCTCGTCTACTCCGAAATATGATCATGAATTCCACAAATACAATGGACGCATATCAAAATATTTTCTTCTCAGCTAATGACTGATATATCACTGCATTTTTGACATTAGTTTTGCATGACAAGGAAATTTTCATATCTAATCTCTTTATCCATCTGAAGAGATGACGGAAACTAAAAGGTCCGCATAAGAATGCGCTTATTAGCATAATAAGAAGAGGAAATTGTGTTAAACAGTATGATATCGCAACAAAGATTTCTAGAGATAACTTTCAGCTACCTTGTAAAGTGCCATAAGTCACAACAATAACACAACACAAGAATTCTGAATAATTTATATTTGGTCTGGTCATAATCTCTCTCCTACCCGTACAGTCTTCTCCGAAAGAGGTCAATATTCCAGTCCGGAATCGATTAAAATAATAATAGGAAAAAAATTGTCAAATATTTTTTTTATTCTGCCAATGAGTAATAACATTAGAGATTTCGGACGAGGTGGCCGAGTGGTTAGGGCGATGGACTGCTAATCCATTGGGCGCTGCCTGCGTGGGTTCGAATCCCATCCTCGTCGTTTCCCGATCTTCAGTTTGAGTCCTTTCGCGAATTGAATGATGCGTCGGTACGGACTACATGTTTTAAATTACACTTGCATCGAATTGACAGGGTTTTACCCTTCGATATATGTAGTCCCAACTTGTCACAAGAATGATCCTGCTTTTTCTTTTCCTCTCTGATGGGCATTTTTTAAATTGTCAGAGAATTTTTTTGTCACGTTTTTATTTCGCGGATTTTATTACCAATTTTTTCTAAAGCCCTGCAATGCTTTATCAAACTGGTGATATATTTTCTTACCTGCCCACATTTTATTCAAGGTTCCGTTCGTATTCCGCCTGGTAAAGATACCAGATGCGAGCGTTCTGGAGGCAAGCATCTGTATCCTGGCATGAAGCTCCATATTTGTAGAGTTGTGGGCAATCATTTAAAAAATTCATATCCAAGCCAGTCTTTTAACCTATGCATTATAAATTTCTGAAAAGATTTTTTAAAGGGGAAAAAAAAAAGACATTTATGAAAATCTTTCAAACTGTTTAACGCATTTATTAATTTTGTATAGATTTGAAAAATTGATTTGGTGCTTTCATTTTCGTGGTGCCCTCTGTTGACAATTGTTCGGGATTTTCAATTATTTCACGGTCTATTTCAAGTTTTGAAAACCCATCTTCGATTAAGAGTCGCAGTTTCCTTAAAAGGCTATCACTGAGAATCTTCCTTGTCGCCGTGATCGTATAGTGGTTAGTACATTGCGTTGTGGCCGCAATAACCCAGGTTCGAATCCTAGTCACGGTAGAGGCTCAAATGCCTTTTTTATTAAATAAAAAAATTCTGAAACATGCTCGTCTACTCCGAAATATGATCATGAATTCCACAAATACAATGGACGCATATCAAAATATTTTCTTCTCAGCTAATGACTGATATATCACTGCATTTTGACATTAGTTTTGCATGACAAGGAAATTTTCATATCTAATCTCTTTATCCATCTGAAGAGATGACGGAAACTAAAAGGTCCGCATAAGAATGCGCTTATTAGCATAATAAGAAGAGGAAATTGTGTTAAACAGTATGATATCGCAACAAAGATTTCTAGAGATAACTTTCAGCTACCTTGTAAAGTGCCATAAGTCACAACAATAACACAACACAAGAATTCTGAATAATTTATATTTGGTCTGGTCATAATCTCTCTCCTTCCCGTACAGTCTTCTCCGAAAGAGGTCAATATTCCAGTCCGGAAACGATTAAAATAATAATAGGAAAAAAATTGTCAAATATTTTTTTTATTCTGCCAATGAGTAATAATATTAGAGATTTCGGACGAGGTGGCCGAGTGGTTAAGGCGATGGACTGCTAATCCATTGGGCACTGCCCGCGTGGGTTCGAATCCCATCATCGTCGTTTCCCGATCTTCAGTTTGAGTCCTTTCGCGAATTGAATGATGCGTCGGTACGGACTACATGTTTTAAATTACACTTGCATCGAATTGACAGGGTTTTACCCTTCGATATATGTAGTGCCAACTTGTCACAAGAATGATCCTGCTTTTTCTTTTCCTCTCTGATGGACATTTTTTAAATTGTCAGAGAATTTTTTTGTCACGTTTTTATTTCGCGAATTTTATTACCAATTTTTTCTAAAGCCCTGCAATGCTTTATCAAACTGGTGATATATTTTCTTACCTGCCCACATTTTATTCAAGGTTCCGTTCGTATTCCGCCTGGTAAAAATACCAGATGCGAGCGTTCTGGAGGCAAGCATCTGTATCCCGGCATGAAGCTCCATATTTGTAGAGTTGTGGGCAATCATTTAAAAAATTCATATCCAAGCCAGTCTTTTAACCTATGCATTATAAATTTCTGAAAAGATTTTTTAAAGGGGAAAAAAAAAAAGACATTTATGAAAATCTTTCAAACTGTTTAACGCATTTATTAATTTTGTATAGATTTGAAAAATTGATTTGGTGCTTTCATTTTCGTGGTGCCCTCTGTTGACAATTGTTCGGGATTTTCAATTATTTCACGGTCTATTTCAAGTTTTGAAAACCCATCTTCGATTAAGAGTCGCAGTTTCCTTAAAAGGCTATCACTGAGAATCTTCCTTGCCGCCGTGATCGTATAGTGGTTAGTACATTGCGTTGTGGCCGCAATAACCCAGGTTCGAATCCTAGTCACGGTAGAGGCTCAAATGCCTTTTTTATTAAATAAAAAAATTCTGAAACATGCTCGTCTACTCCGAAATATGATCATGAATTCCACAAATACAATGGACGCATATCAAAATATTTTCTTCTCAGCTAATGACTGATATATCACTGCATTTTGACATTAGTTTTGCATGACAAGGAAATTTTCATATCTAATCTCTTTATCCATCTGAAGAGATGACGGAAACTAAAAGGTCCGCATAAGAATGCGCTTATTAGCATAATAAGAAGAGGAAATTGTGTTAAACAGTATGATATCGCAACAAAGATTTCTAGAGATAACTTTCAGCTACCTTGTAAAGTGCCATAAGTCACAACAATAACACAACACAAGAATTCTGAATAATTTATATTTGGTCTGGTCATAATCTCTCTCCTTCCCGTACAGTCTTCTCCGAAAGAGGTCAATATTCCAGTCCGGAAACGATTAAAATAATAATAGGAAAAAAATTGTCAAATATTTTTTTTATTCTGCCAATGAGTAATAATATTAGAGATTTCGGACGAGGTGGCCGAGTGGTTAAGGCGATGGACTGCTAATCCATTGGGCACTGCCCGCGTGGGTTCGAATCCCATCCTCGTCGTTTCCCGATCTTCAGTTTGAGTCCTTTCGCGAATTGAATGATGCGTCGGTACGGACTACATGTTTTAAATTACACTTGCATCGAATTGACAGGGTTTTACCCTTCGATATATGTAGTCCCAACTTGTCACAAGAATGATCCTGCTTTTTCTTTTCCTCTCTGATGGGCATTTTTTAAATTGTCAGAGAATTTTTTTGTCACGTTTTTATTTCGCGGATTTTATTACTATTTTTCTAAAGCCCTGCAATGCTTTATCAAACTGGTGATATATTTTCTTACCTGCCCACATTTTATTCAAGGTTCCGTTCGTATTCCGCCTGGTAAAGATACCAGATGCGAGCGTTGTGGAGGCAAGCATCTGTATCCTGGCATGAAGCTCCATATTTGTAGAGTTGTGGGCAATCATTTAAAAAATTCATATCCAAGCCAGTCTTTTAACCTATGCATTATAAATATCTGAAAAGATTTTTTAATGGGGAAAAAAAAAAAAGACATTTATGAAAATCTTTCAAACTGTTTAACGCATTTATTAATTTTGTATAGATTTGAAAAATTGATTTGGTGCTTTCATTTTCGTGGTGCCCTCTGTTGACAATTGTTCGGCATTTTCAATTATTTCACGGTCTGTTTCAAGTTTTGAAAACCCATCTTCGATTAAGAGTCGCAGTTTCCTTAAAAGGCTATCACTGAGAATCTTCCTTGTCGCCGTGATCGTATAGTGGTTAGTACATTGCGTTGTGGCCGCAATAACCCAGGTTCGAATCCTGGTCACGGCAGAGGCTCAAATGCCTTTTTTATTAAATAAAAAAAATTCTGAAACATGCTCGTCTACTCCGAAATATGATCATGAATTCCACAAATACAATGGACGCATATCAAAATATTTTCTTCTCAGCTAATGACTGATATATCACTGCATTTTGACATTAGTTTTGCATGACAAGGAAATTTTCATATCTAATCTCTTTATCCATCTGAAGAGATGACGGAAACTAAAAGGTCCGCATAAGAATGCGCTTATTAGCATAATAAGAAGAGGAAATTGTGTTAAACTGTATGATATCGCAACAAAGATTTCTAGAGATAACTTTCAGCTACCTTGTAAAGTGCCATAAGTCACAACAATAACACAACACAAGAATTCTGAATAATTTATATTTGGTCTGGTCATAATCTCTCTCCTTCCCGTACAGTCTTCTCCGAAAGAGGTCAATATTCCAGTCCGGAAACGATTAAAATAATAATAGGAAAA
Organism: Argiope bruennichi; assembly: GCF_947563725.1. Taxonomy (NCBI): domain Eukaryota; kingdom Metazoa; phylum Arthropoda; class Arachnida; order Araneae; family Araneidae; genus Argiope; species Argiope bruennichi. The sequence continues at coordinate 10,809,422 of NC_079156.1, forward strand.
AAATTGTCAAATATTTTTTTTATTCTGCCAATGAGTAATAATATTAGAGATTTCGGACGAGGTGGCCGAGTGGTTAAGGCGATGGACTGCTAATCCATTGGGCACTGCCCGCGTGGGTTCGAATCCCATCCTTGTCGTTTCCCGATCTTCAGTTTGAGTCCTATCGCGAATTGAATGATGCGTCGGTACGGACTACATGTTTTAAATTACACTTGCATCGAATTGACAGGGTTTTACCCTTCGATATATGTAGTGCCAACTTGTCACAAGAATGATCCTGCTTTTTCTTTTCCTCTCTGATGGGCATTTTTTAAATTGTCAGAGAATTTTTTTGTCACGTTTTTATTTCGCGGATTTTATTACTATTTTTCTAAAGCCCTGCAATCCTTTATCAAACTGGTGATATATTTTCTTACCTGCCCACATTTTATTCAAGGTTCCGTTCGTATTCCGCCTGGTAAAGATACCAGATGCGAGCGTTGTGGAGGCAAGCATCTGTATCCTGGCATGAAGCTCCATATTTGTAGAGTTGTGGGCAATCATTTAAAAAATTCATATCCAAGCCAGTCTTTTAACCTATGCATTATAAATATCTGAAAAAATTTTTTAATGGGGGAAAAAAAAAGACATTTATGAAAATCTTTCAAACTGTTTAACGCATTTATTAATTTTGTATAGATTTGAAAAATTGATTTGGTGCTTTCATTTTCGTGGTACCCTCTGTTGACAATTGTTCGGGATTTTCAATTATTTCACGGTCTATTTCAAGTTTTGAAAACCCATCTTCGATTAAGAGTCGCAGTTTCCTTAAAAGGCTATCACTGAGAATCTTCCTTGTCGCCGTGATCGTATAGTGGTTAGTACATTGCGTTGTGGCCGCAATAAACCAGGTTCGAATCCTGGTCACGGCAGAGGCTCAAATGCCTTTTTTTTTTAATAAAAAAAAATTCTGAAACATGCTCATCTACTCCGAAATATGATCATGAATTCCCCAAATACAATGGACGCATATCAAAATATTTTCTTCTCAGCTAATGACTGATATATCACTGCATTTTTGACATTAGTTTTGCATGACAAGGAAATTTTCAAATCTAATCTCTTTATCCATCTGAAGAGATGACGGAAACTAAAAGGTCCGCATAAGAATGCGCTTATTAGCATAATAAGAAGAGGAAATTGTGTTAAACAGTATGATATCGCATCAAAGATTTCTAGAGATAACTTTCAGCTACCTTGTAAAGTGCCATAAGTCACAACAATAACACAACACAAGAATTCTGAATAATTTATATTTGGTCTGGTCATAATCTCTCTCCTTCCCGTACAGTCTTCTCCGAAAGAGGTCAATATTCCAGTCCGGAATCGATAAATTAATAATAGGAAAAAAATTGTCAAATAATTTTTTTATTCTGCCAATGAGTAATAACATTAGAGATTTCGGACGAGGTGGCCGAGTGGTTAAGGCGATGGACTGCTAATCCATTGGGCACTGCCCGCGTGGGTTCGAATCCCATCCTCGTCGTTTCCCGATCTACAGTTTGAGTCCTTTCGCGAATTGAATGATGCGTCGGTACGGACTACATGTTTTAAATTACACTTGCATCGAATTGACAGGGTTTTACCCTTCGATATATGTAGTCCCAACTTGTCACAAGAATGATCCTGCTTTTTCTTTTCCTCTCTGATGGGCATTTTTTAAATTGTCAGAGAATTTTTTTGTCACGTTTTAATTTCGCGGATTTTATTACCAATTTTTTCTAAAGCCCTGCAATGCTTTATCAAACTGGTGATATATTTTCTTACCTGCCCACATTTTATTCAAGGTTCCGTTCGTATTCCGCCTGGTAAAGATACCAGATGCGAGCGTTGTGGAGGCAAGCATCTGCATCCTGGCATGAAGCTCCATATTTGTAGAGTTGTGGGCAATCATTTTAAAAATTCATATCCAAGCCAGTATTTTAACCTATGCATTATAAATTTCTAAAAAGATTTTTTAAAGGGGGAAAAAAAAGACATTTATGAAAATCTTTCAAATTGTTTAACGCATTTATTAATTTTGTATAGATTTGAAAAATTGATTAGGTGCTTTCATTTTCGTGGTGCCCTCTGTTGACAATTATTCGGGATTTTCAATTATTTCACGGTCTATTTCAAGTTTTGAAAACCCATCTTCGATTAAGAGTCGCAGTTTCCTTAAAAGGCTATCACTGAGAATCTTCCTTGTCGCCGTGATCGTATAGGGGTTAGTACATTGCGTTGTGGCCGCAATAACCCAGGTTCGAATCCTGGTCACGGCAGAGGCTCAAATGCCTTTTTTTTAAATAAAAAAAAATTCTGAAACATTTTCGTCTACTCCGAAATATGATCATGAATTCCACAAATACAATGGACGCATATCAAAATATTTTCTTCTCAGCTAATGACTGATATATCACTGCATTTTTGACATTAGTTTTGCATGACAAGGAAATTTTCATATCTAATCTCTTTATCCATCTGAAGAGATGACGGAAACTAAAAGGTCCGCATAAGAATGCGCTTATTAGCATAATAAGAAGAGGAAATTGTGTTAAACAGTATGATATCGCAACAACGATTTCTAGAGATAACTTTCAGCTACCTTGTAAAGTGCCATAAGTCACAACAATAACACAACACAAGAATTCTGAATAATTTATATTTGGTCTGGTCATAATCTCTCTCCTTCCCGTACAGTCTTCTCCGAAAGATGTCAATATTCCAGTCCGGAATCGATTAAAATAATAATAGGAAAAAAATTGTCAAATATTTTTTTTATTCTGCCAATGAGTAATAACATTAGAGATTTCGGACGAGATGGCCGAGTGGTTAAGGCGATGGACTGCTAATCCATTCGTACACGCAGAGCTTCTGAATGGTGTAAGACTCTCATCATCATTATAAACTAAAAGTTTTAACATGGTGTCAATCTGGTCTAAGAGCACAATGTTTTGAATAGGAATGAATCCTGCGCATGTGCATGAACTTGACTCCTAAAATTTCTCTTGAATATAGAAATATTTTCACAATAAATTTTATTTTATTAATATAAGATTTGGAAAAGTTCGTAGTAAGTGTGGGAATAATGGATAAAAATATCTAAAATAAATTTTAAAAAAAAGAAAAGAAAAATGTATTGAAAAAGTTCCCAGTTTCGAGACTCGAACTGAAGACCAGCAAAACAAAGAGACTGGTGATGCCGATCTGGCCACGAAGCTTCGTACACGCAGAGCTTCTGAATGGTGTAAGACTCTCATCATCATTATAAACTAAAAGTTTTAACATGGTGTCAATCTGGTCTAAGAGCACAATGTTTTGAATAGGAATGAATTCTGCGAATGTGCATGAACTTGACTCATAAAATTTCTCTTGAATATAGAAATATTTTCACAATAAATTTTATATTAGTAATATAAGATTTGGAAAAGTTCGTAGTAAGTGTGAGAATAATGGATAAAAATATCTAAAATAAATTTTTAAAAAAAGAAAAAAAAATGTATTGAAAAAGTTCTCAGTTTCGAGACTCGAAATGAAGACCAGCAAAACAAAGAGACTGGTGATGCCGATCTGGCCGCCAAGCTTCGTACACGCAGAGCTTCTGAATGGTGTAAGACTCTCGTCATCATTATAAACTAAAAGTTTTAACATGGTGGCAATCTGGTCTAAGAGCACAATGTTTTGAATAGGAATGAATTCTGCGCATGTGCATGAACTTGACTTCTAAAATTTCTCTTGAATATAGAAATATTTTCACAATAAATTTTATTTTATTAATATAAGATTTGGAAAAGTTCGGAGTAAGTGTGGGAATAATGGATAAAAATATCTAAAATAAATTTAAAAAAAAAGAAAAGAAAAATGTATTGAAAAAGTTCTCAGTTTCGAGACTCGAACTGAAGACCAGCAAAACAAAGAGACTGGTGATGCCGACCTGGCCACCAAGCTTCGTACACGCGGAGCTTCTGAATGGTGTAAGACTCTCATCATCAATATAAACTAAAAGTTTTAACATGGTGTTAATCTGGTCTAAGAGCACAATGTTTTGAATAGGAATGAATTCTGCGCATGTGCATGAACTTGACTCCTAAAATTTCTCTTGAATATAGAAATATTTTCACAATAAATTTTATTTTATTAATATAAGATTTGGAAAAGTTCGTAGTAAGTGTGGGAATAATGGATAAAAATATCTAACATAAATTTAAAAAAAAAGAAAAGAAAAATGTATTGAAAAAGTTCTCAGTTTCGAGACTCGAACTGAAGACCAGCAAAACAAAGAGACTGGTGATGCCTACCTGGCCACCAAGCTTCGTACACGCAGAGCTTCTGAATGGTGTAAGACTCTCATCATCAATATAAACTAAAAGTTTTAACATGGTGTCAATCTGGTCTAAGAGCACAATGTTTTGAATAGGAATGAATTCTGTGCATGTGCATGAACTTGACTCCTAAAATTTCTCTTGAAAATATAGATATATTTTCACAATAAATTTTATTTTATTAATATAAGATTTGGAAAAGTTCTTAGTAAGTGTGGGAATAATGGATAAAAATATCTAAAATAAATTTTAAAAAAAAGAAAAGAAAAATGTATTGAAAAAGTTCTCAGTTTCGAGACTCGAACTGAAGACCAGCAAAACAAAGAGACTGGTGATGCCGATCTGGCCACGAAGCTTCGTACACGTAGAGCTTCTGAATGGTGTAAGACTCTCATGATCATTATAAACTAAAAGTTTTAACATGGTGTCAATCTGGTCTAAGAGCACAATGTTTTGAATAGGAATGAATTCTGCGCATGTGCATGAACTTGACTCCTAAAATTTCTCTTGAATATAGAAATATTTTCACAATAAATTTTATTTTATTAATATAAGATTTGGAAAAGTTCGTAGTAAGTGTGGGAATAATGGATAAAAATATCTAAAATAAATTTTAAAAAAAAGAAAAGAAAAATGTATTGAAAAAGTTCTCAGTTTCGAGACTCGAACTGAAGACCAGCAAAACAAAGAGACTAGTGATGCCGATCTGGCCACCACGCTTCGTACGCGCAGAGCTTCTGAATGGTGTAAGACTCTCATCATCATTATAAACTAAAAGTTTTAACATGGTGTCAATCTGGTCTAAGAGCACAGTGTTTTGAATAGGAATGAATTCTGCGCATGTGCATGAACTTGACTACTAAAATTTCTCTTGAATATAGAAATATTTTCACAATAAATTTTATATTAGTAATATAAGATTTGGAAAAGTTCGTAGTAAGTGTGGGAATAATGGATAAAAATATCTAAAATAAATTTAAAAAAAAAAGAAAAGAAAAATGTATTGAAAAAGTTCTCAGTTTCGAGACTCGAACTGAAGACCAGCAAAACAAAGAGACTGCTGATGCCGATCTGGCCGCGAAGCTTCGTACACGCAGAGCTTCTGAATGGTGTAAGACTCTCATCATCATTATAAACTAAAAGTTTTAACATGGTGTCAATCTGGTCTAAGAGCACAATGTTTTCAATAGGAATGAATCCTGCGCATGTGCATGAACTTGACTCCTAAAATTTCTCTTGAATATAGAAATATTTTGACAATAAATTTTATTTTGTTAATATAAGATTTGGAAAAGTTCGTAGTAAGTGTGTGAATAATGGATAAAAATATCTAAAATAAATTTTAAAAAAAAGAAAAGAAAAATGTATTGAAAAAGTTCTCAGTTTCGAGACTCGAACTGAAGACCAGCAAAACAAAGAGACTGGTGATGCCTACCTGGCCACCAAGCTTCGTACACGCAGAGCTTCTGAATGGTGTAAGACTCTCATCATCAATATAAACTAAAAGTTTTAACATGGTGTCAATCTGGTCTAAGAGCACAATGTTTTGAATAGGAATGAATTCTGTGCATGTGCATGAACTTGACTCCTAAAATTTCTCTTGAAAATATAGATATATTTTCACAATAAATTTTATTTTATTAATATAAGATTTGGAAAAGTTCTTAGTAAGTGTGGGAATAATGGATAAAAATATCTAAAATAAATTTTAAAAAAAAGAAAAGAAAAATGTATTGAAAAAGTTCTCAGTTTCGAGACTCGAACTGAAGACCAGCAAAACAAAGAGACTGGTGATGCCGATCTGGCCACGAAGCTTCGTACACGTAGAGCTTCTGAATGGTGTAAGACTCTCATGATCATTATAAACTAAAAGTTTTAACATGGTGTCAATCTGGTCTAAGAGCACAATGTTTTGAATAGGAATGAATTCTGCGCATGTGCATGAACTTGACTCCTAAAATTTCTCTTGAATATAGAAATATTTTCACAATAAATTTTATTTTATTAATATAAGATTTGGAAAAGTTCGTAGTAAGTGTGGGAATAATGGATAAAAATATCTAAAATAAATTTTAAAAAAAGAAAAGAAAAATGTATTGAAAAAGTTCTCAGTTTCGAGACTCGAACTGAAGACCAGCAAAACAAAGAGACTAGTGATGCCGATCTGGCCACCACGCTTCGTACGCGCAGAGCTTCTGAATGGTGTAAGACTCTCATCATCATTATAAACTAAAAGTTTTAACATGGTGTCAATCTGGTCTAAGAGCACAGTGTTTTGAATAGGAATGAATTCTGCGCATGTGCATGAACTTGACTACTAAAATTTCTCTTGAATATAGAAATATTTTCACAATAAATTTTATATTAGTAATATAAGATTTGGAAAAGTTCGTAGTAAGTGTGGGAATAATGGATAAAAATATCTAAAATAAATTTAAAAAAAAAAGAAAAGAAAAATGTATTGAAAAAGTTCTCAGTTTCGAGACTCGAACTGAAGACCAGCAAAACAAAGAGACTGCTGATGCCGATCTGGCCGCGAAGCTTCGTACACGCAGAGCTTCTGAATGGTGTAAGACTCTCATCATCATTATAAACTAAAAGTTTTAACATGGTGTCAATCTGGTCTAAGAGCACAATGTTTTCAATAGGAATGAATCCTGCGCATGTGCATGAACTTGACTCCTAAAATTTCTCTTGAATATAGAAATATTTTGACAATAAATTTTATTTTGTTAATATAAGATTTGGAAAAGTTCGTAGTAAGTGTGTGAATAATGGATAAAAATATCTAAAATAAATTTAAAAAAAAAGAAAAGAAAAATGTATTGAAGAAGTTCTCAGTTTCGAGACTCGAACTGAAGACCAGCAAAACAAAGAGACTGGTGATGCCGATCTGGCCACGAAGCTTCGTACACGCAGACCTTCTGAATGGTGTAAGACTCTCATCATCATTATAAACTAAAAGTTTTAACATGGTGTCAATCTGGTCTAAGAGCACAATGTTTTGAATAGGAATGAATTCTGCGCATGTGCATGAACTTGACTCCTAAAATTTCTCTTGAATATAGAAATATTTTCACAATAAATTTTATATTAGTAATATAAGATTTGGAAAAGTTCGTAGTAAGTGTGGGAATAATGGATAAAAATATCTAAAATAAATTTTAAAAAAAAGAAAAGAAAAATGTATTGAAAAAGTTCTCAGTTTCGAGACTCGAACTGAAGACCAGCAAAACAAAGAGACTGGTGATGCCGATCTGGCCACCACGCTTCGTACGCGCAGAGCTTCTGAATGGTGTAAGACTCTCATCATCATTATAAACTAAAAGTTTTAACATGGTGTCAATCTGGTCTAAGAGCACAGTGTTTTGAATAGGAATGAATTCTGCGCATGTGCATGAACTTGACTACTAAAATTTGTCTTGAATATAGAAATATTTTCACAATAAATTTTATTTTATTAATATAAGATTTGGAAAAGTTCGTAGTAAGTGTGGGAATAATGGATAAAAATATCTAAAATAAATTTTAAAAAAAAGAAAAGAAAAATGTATTGAAAAAGTTATCAGTTTCGAGACTCGAACTGAAGACCAGCAAAACAAAGAGACTGGTGATGCCGATCTGGCCACGAAGCTTCGTACACGCAGAGCTTCTGAATGGTGTAAGACTCTCATGATCATTATAAACTAAAAGTTTTAACATGGTGTCAATCTGGTCTAAGAGCACAATGTTTTGAATAGGAATGAATTCTGCGCATGTGCATGAACTTGACTACTAAAATTTCTCTTGAATATAGAAATATTTTGACAATAAATTTTATTTTGTTAATATAAGATTTGGAAAAGTTCGTAGTAAGTGTGTGAATAATGGATAAAAATATCTAAAATAAATTTTAAAAAAAAGAAAAGAAAAATGTATTGAAGAAGTTCTCAGTTTCGAGACTCGAACTGAATACCAGCAAAACAAAGAGACTGGTGATGCCGATCTGGCCACGAAGCTTCGTACACGCAGACCTTCTGAATGGTGTAAGACTCTCATCATCATTATAAACTAAAAGTTTTAACATGGTGTCAATCTGGTCTAAGAGCACAATGTTTTGAATAGGAATGAATTCTGCGCATGTGCATGAACTTGATTCCTAAAATTTCTCTTGAATATAGAAATATTTTCACAATAAATTTTATATTAGTAATATAAGATTTGGAAAAGTTCGTAGTAAGTGTGGGAATAATGGATAAAAATATCTAAAATAAATTTTTAAAAAAAAGAAAAGAAAAATATATTGAAAAAGTTCTCAGTTTCGAGACTCGAACTGAAGACCAGCAAAACAAAGAGACTGGTGATGCCGATCTGGCCACCACGCTTCGTACGCGCAGAGCTTCTGAATGGTGTAAGACTCTCATCATCATTATAAACTAAAAGTTTTAACATGGTGTCAATCTGGTCTAAGAGCACAGTGTTTTGAATAGGAATGAATTCTGCGCATGTGCATGAACTTGACTACTAAAATTTGTCTTGAATATAGAAATATTTTCACAATAAATTTTATTTTATTAATATAAGATTTGGAAAAGTTCGTAGTAAGTGTGGGAATAATGGATAAAAATATCTAAAATAAATTTTAAAAAAAAGAAAAGAAAAATGTATTGAAAAAGTTCTCAGTTTCGAGACTCGAACTGAAGACCAGCAAAACAAAGAGACTGGTGATGCCGATCTGGCCACGAAGCTTCGTACACGCAGAGCTTCTGAATGGTGTAAGACTCTCATGATCATTATAAACTAAAAGTTTTAACATGGTGTCAATCTGGTCTAAGAGCACAATGTTTTGAATAGGAATGAATTCTGCGCATGTGCATGAACTTGACTACTAAAATTTCTCTTGAATATAGAAATATTTTGACAATAAATTTTATTTTGTTAATATAAGATTTGGAAAAGTTCGTAGTAAGTGTGTGAATAATGGATAAAAATATCTAAAATAAATTTTAAAAAAAAGAAAAGAAAAATGTATTGAAGAAGTTCTCAGTTTCGAGACTCGAACTGAAGACCAGCAAAACAAAGAGACTGGTGATGCCGATCTGGCCACGAAGCTTCGTACACGCAGACCTTCTGAATGGTGTAAGACTCTCATCATCATTATAAACTAAAAGTTTTAACATGGTGTCAATCTGGTCTAAGAGCACAATGTTTTGAATAGGAATGAATTCTGCGCATGTGCATGAACTTGATTCCTAAAATTTCTCTTGAATATAGAAATATTTTCACAATAAATTTTATATTAGTAATATAAGATTTGGAAAAGTTCGTAGTAAGTGTGGGAATAATGGATAAAAATATCTAAAATAAATTTTAAAAAAAAGAAAAGAAAAATGTATTGAAAAAGTTCTCAGTTTCGAGACTCGAACTGAAGACCAGCAAAACAAAGAGACTGGTGATGCCGATCTGGCCACCACGCTTCGTACGCGCAGAGCTTCTGAATGGTGTAAGACTCTCATCATCATTATAAACTAAAAGTTTTAACATGGTGTCAATCTGGTCTAAGAGCACAGTGTTTTGAATAGGAATGAATTCTGCGCATGTGCATGAACTTGACTACTAAAATTTGTCTTGAATATAGAAATATTTTCACAATAAATTTTATATTAGTAATATAAGATTTGGAAAAGTTCGTAGTAAGTGTGGGAATAATGGATAAAAATATCTAAAATAAATTTTTAAAAAAAAGAAAAGAAAAATATATTGAAAAAGTTCTCAGTTTCGAGACTCGAACTGAAGACCAGCAAAACAAAGAGACTGGTGATGCCGATCTTTCCGCGAAGCTTCGTACACGCAGAGCTTCTGAATGGTGTAAGACTCTCATCATCATTATAAACTAAAAGTTTTAACATATTGTCAATCTGGTCTAAGAGCACAATGTTTTGAATAGGAATGAATTCTGCGCATGTGCATGAACTTGACTCCTAAAATTTCTCTTGAAAATATAGATATATTTTCACAATAAATTTTATTTTATTAATATAAGATTTGGAAAAGTTCGTAGTAAGTGTGGGAATAATGGATAAAAATATCTAAAATAAATTTTAAAAAAAAGAAAAGAAAAATGTATTGAAAAAGTTCTCAGTTTCGAGACTCGAACTGAAGACCAGCAAAACAAAGAGAATGTTGATGCCGATCTGGCCACGAAGCTTCGTACACGCAGAGCTTCTGAATGGTGTAAGACTCTCATCATCATTATAAACTAAAAGTTTTAACATGGTGTCAATCTGGTCTAAGAGCACAATGTTTTGAATAGGAATGAATTCTGCGCATGTGCATGAACTTGACTCCTAAAATTTCTCTTGAATATAGAAATATTTTCACAATAAATTTTATTTTATTAATATAAGATTTGGAAAAGTTCGTAGTAAGTGTGGGAATAATGGATAAAAATATCTAAAATAAATTTAAAAAAAAAGAAAAGAAAAATGTATTGAAAAAGTTCTCAGTTTCGAGACTCGAACTGAAGACCAGCAAAACAAAGAGACTGGTGATGCCGATCTGGCCACGAAGCTTCGTACACGCAGAGCTTCTGAATGGTGTAAGACTCTCATGATCATTATAAACTAAAAGTTTTAACATGGTGTCAATCTGGTCTAAGAGCACAATGTTTTGAATAGGAATGAATTCTGCGCATGTGCATGAACTTGACTCCTAAAATTTCTCTTGAATATAGAAATATTTTCACAATAAATTTTATTTTATTAATATAAGATTTGGAAAAGTTCGTAGTAAGTGTGGGAATAATGGATAAAAATATCTAAAATAAATTTTAAAAAAAAGAAAAGAAAAATGTATTGAAAAAGTTCTCAGTTTCGAGACTCGAACTGAAGACCAGCAAAACAAAGAGACTGGTGATTCCGATCTGGCCACCACGCTTCGTACGCGCAGAGCTTCTGAATGGTGTAAGACTCTCATCATCATTATAAACTAAAAGTTTTAACATGGTGTCAATCTGGTCTAAGAGCACAGTGTTTTGAATAGGAATGAATTCTGCGCATGTGCATGAACTTGACTACTAAAATTTCTCTTGAATATAGAAATATTTTCACAATAAATTTTATATTAGTAATATAAGATTTGGAAAAGTTCGTAGTAAGTGTGGGAATAATGGATAAAAATATCTAAAATAAATTTAAAAAAAAAAGAAAAGAAAAATGTATTGAAAAAGTTCTCAGTTTCGAGACTCGAACTGAAGACCAGCAAAACAAAGAGACTGCTGATGCCGATCTGGCCGCGAAGCTTCGTACACGCAGAGCTTCTGAATGGTGTAAGACTCTCATCATCATTATAAACTAAAAGTTTTAACATGGTGTCAATCTGGTCTAAGAGCACAATGTTTTCAATAGGAATGAATCCTGCGCATGTGCATGAACTTCACTCCTAAAATTTCTCTTGAATATAGAAATATTTTGACAATAAATTTTATTTTGTTAATATAAGATTTGGAAAAGTTCGTAGTAAGTGTGTGAATAATGGATAAAAATATCTAAAATAAATTTAAAAAAAAAGAAAAGAAAAATGTATTGAAGAAGTTCTCAGTTTCGAGACTCGAACTGAAGACCAGCAAAACAAAGAGACTGGTGATGCCGATCTGGCCACAAAGCTTCGTACACGCAGACCTTCTGAATGGTGTAAGACTCTCATCATCATTATAAACTAAAAGTTTTAACATGGTGTCAATCTGGTCTAAGAGCACAATGTTTTGAATAGGAATGAATTCTGCGCATGTGCATGAACTTGACTCCTAAAATTTCTCTTGAATATAGAAATATTTTCACAATAAATTTTATATTAGTAATATAAGATTTGGAAAAGTTCGTAGTAAGTGTGGGAATAATGGATAAAAATATCTAAAATAAATTTTAAAAAAAAGAAAAGAAAAATGTATTGAAAAAGTTCTGAGTTTCGAGACTCGAACTGAAGACCAGCAAAACAAAGAGACTGGTGATGCCGATCTGGCCACCACGCTTCGTACGCGCAGAGCTTCTGAATGGTGTAAGACTCTCATCATCATTATAAACTAAAAGTTTTAACATGGTGTCAATCTGGTCTAAGAGCACAGTGTTTTGAATAGGAATGAATTCTGCGCATGTGCATGAACTTGACTACTAAAATTTGTCTTGAATATAGAAATATTTTCACAATAAATTTTATATTAGTAATATAAGATTTGGAAAAGTTCGTAGTAAGTGTGGGAATAATGGATAAAAATATCTAAAATAAATTTAAAAAAAAAAGAAAAGAAAAATATATTGAAAAAGTTCTCAGTTTCGAGACTCGAACTGAAGACCAGCAAAACAAAGAGACTGGTGATGCCGATCTTTCCGCGAAGCTTCGTACACGCAGAGCTTCTGAATGGTGTAAGACTCTCATCATCATTATAAACTAAAAGTTTTAACATATTGTCAATCTGGTCTAAGAGCACAATGTTTTGAATAGGAATGAATTCTGCGCCTGTGCATGAACTTGACTCCTAATATTTCTCTTGAAAATATAGATATATTTTCACAATAAATTTTATTTTATTAATATAAGATTTGGAAAAGTTCGTAGTAAGTGTGGGAATAATGGATAAAAATATCTAAAATAAATTTTAAAAAAAAGAAAAGAAAAATGTATTGAAAAAGTTCTCAGTTTCGAGACTCGAACTGAAGACCAGCAAAACAAAGAGAATGTTGATGCCGATCTGGCCACGAAGCTTCGTACACGCAGAGCTTCTGAATGGTGTAAGACTCTCATCATCATTATAAACTAAAAGTTTTAACATGGTGTCAATCTGGTCTAAGAGCACAATGTTTTGAATAGGAATGAATTCTGCGCATGTGCATGAACTTGACTCCTAAAATTTCTCTTGAATATAGAAATATTTTCACAATAAATTTTATTTTATTAATATAAGATTTGGAAAAGTTCGTAGTAAGTGTGGGAATAATGGATAAAAATATCTAAAATAAATTTAAAAAAAAAGAAAAGAAAAATGTATTGAAAAAGTTCTCAGTTTCGAGACTCGAACTGAAGACCAGCAAAACAAAGAGACTGGTGATGCCGATCTGGCCGCGAAGATTCGTACACGCAGAGCTTCTGAATGGTGTAAGACTCTCATCATCATTACAAACTAAAAGTTTTAACATGGTGTCAATCTGGTCTAAGAGCACAATGTTTTGAATAGGAATGAATTCTGCGCATGTGCATGAACTTGATTCCTAAAATTTCTCTTGAATATAGAAATATTTTCAAAATAAATTTTATTTTATTAATATAAGATTTGGAAAAGTTCGTAGTAAGTGTGGGAATAATGGATAAAAATATCTAAAATAAATTTTAAAAAAAGAAAAAAAAACTATATTGAAAAAGTTCTCAGTTTCGAGACTCGAACTGAAGACCAGCAAAACAAAGAGACTGGTGATGCCGATCTGGCCACAAAGCTTCGTACACGCAGACCTTCTGAATGGTGTAAGACTCTCATCATCATTATAAACTAAAAGTTTTAACATGGTGTCAATCTGGTCTAAGAGCACAATGTTTTGAATAGGAATGAATTCTGCGCATGTGCATGAACTTGACTCCTAAAATTTCTCTTGAATATAGAAATATTTTCACAATAAATTTTATATTAGTAATATAAGATTTGGAAAAGTTCGTAGTAAGTGTGGGAATAATGGATAAAAATATCTAAAATATATTTTAAAAAAAAGAAAAGAAAAATGTATTGAAAAAGTTCTGAGTTTCGAGACTCGAACTGAAGACCAGCAAAACAAAGAGACTGGTGATGCCGATCTGGCCACCACGCTTCGTACGCGCAGAGCTTCTGAATGGTGTAAGACTCTCATCATCATTATAAACTAAAAGTTTTAACATGGTGTCAATCTGGTCTAAGAGCACAGTGTTTTGAATAGGAATGAATTCTGCGCATGTGCATGAACTTGACTACTAAAATTTGTCTTGAATATAGAAATATTTTCACAATAAATTTTATATTAGTAATATAAGATTTGGAAAAGTTCGTAGTAAGTGTGGGAATAATGGATAAAAATATCTAAAATAAATTTAAAAAAAAAAGAAAAGAAAAATATATTGAAAAAGTTCTCAGTTTCGAGACTCGAACTGAAGACCAGCAAAACAAAGAGACTGGTGATGCCGATCTTTCCGCGAAGCTTCGTACACGCAGAGCTTCTGAATGGTGTAAGACTCTCATCATCATTATAAACTAAAAGTTTTAACATATTGTCAATCTGGTCTAAGAGCACAATGTTTTGAATAGGAATGAATTCTGCGCCTGTGCATGAACTTGACTCCTAATATTTCTCTTGAAAATATAGATATATTTTCACAATAAATTTTATTTTATTAATATAAGATTTGGAAAAGTTCGTAGTAAGTGTGGGAATAATGGATAAAAATATCTAAAATAAATTTTAAAAAAAAGAAAAGAAAAATGTATTGAAAAAGTTCTCAGTTTCGAGACTCGAACTGAAGACCAGCAAAACAAAGAGAATGTTGATGCCGATCTGGCCACGAAGCTTCGTACACGCAGAGCTTCTGAATGGTGTAAGACTCTCATCATCATTATAAACTAAAAGTTTTAACATGGTGTCAATCTGGTCTAAGAGCACAATGTTTTGAATAGGAATGAATTCTGCGCATGTGCATGAACTTGACTCCTAAAATTTCTCTTGAATATAGAAATATTTTCACAATAAATTTTATTTTATTAATATAAGATTTGGAAAAGTTCGTAGTAAGTGTGGGAATAATGGATAAAAATATCTAAAATAAATTTAAAAAAAAAGAAAAGAAAAATGTATTGAAAAAGTTCTCAGTTTCGAGACTCGAACTGAAGACCAGCAAAACAAAGAGACTGGTGATGCCGATCTGGCCGCGAAGATTCGTACACGCAGAGCTTCTGAATGGTGTAAGACTCTCATCATCATTATAAACTAAAAGTTTTAACATGGTGTCAATCTGGTCTAAGAGCACAATGTTTTGAATAGGAATGAATTCTGCGCATGTGCATGAACTTGATTCCTAAAATTTCTCTTGAATATAGAAATATTTTCAAAATAAATTTTATTTTATTAATATAAGATTTGGAAAAGTTCGTAGTAAGTGTGGGAATAATGGATAAAAATATCTAAAATAAATTTTAAAAAAAAGAAAAGAAAAATGTATTGAAAAAGTTCTCAGTTTCGAGACTCGAACTGAAGACCAGCAAAACAAAGAGACTGGTGATGCCGATCTGGCCACGAAGCTTCGTACACGCAGAGCTTCTGAATGGTGTAAGACTCTCATCATCATTATAAACTAAAAGTTTTAACATGGTGTCAATCTGGTCTAAGAGCACAATGTTTTGAATAGGAATGAATTCTGCGCATGTGCATGAACTTGATTCCTAAAATTTCTCTTGAATATAGAAATATTTTCACAATAAATTTTATTTTATTAATATAAGATTTGGAAAAGTTCGTAGTAAGTGTGGGAATAATGGATAAAAATATCTTAAATAAATTTTAAAAAAAAGAAAAGTAAAATGTATTGAAAAAGTTCTCAGTTTCGAGACTCGAACTGAAGACCAGCAAAACAAAGAGACTGGTGATGCCGATCTGGCCACGAAGCTTCGTACACGCAGAGCTTCTGAATGGTGTAAGACTCTCATCATCATTATAAACTAAAAGTTTTAACATGGTGTGAATCTGGTCTAAGAGCACAATGTTTTGAATAGGAATGAATTCTGCGCATGTGCATGAACTTGAATCCTAAAATTTCTCTTGAATATAGAAATATTTTCACAATAAATTTTATTTTATTAATATAAGATTTGGAAAAGTTCGTAGTAAGTGTGGGAATAATGGATAAAAATATCTAAAATAAATTTAAAAAAAAAGAAAAGAAAAATGTATTGAAAAAGTTCTCAGTTTCGAGACTCGAACTGAAGACCAGCAAAACAAAGACACTGGTGATGCCGATCTGGCCACGAAGCTTCGTACACGCAGAGCTTCTGAATGGTGTAAGACTCTCATCATCATTACAAACTAAAAGTTTTAACATGGTGTCAATCTGGTCTAAGAGCACAATGTTTTGAATAGGAATGAATTCTGCGCATGTGCATGAACTTGATTCCTAAAATTTCTCTTGAATATAGAAATATTTTCACAATAAATTTTATTTTATTAATATAAGATTTGGAAAAGTTCGTAGTAAGTGTGGGAATAATGGATAAAAATATCTAAAATAAATTTTAAAAAAAAGAAAAGAAAAATGTATTGAAAAAGTTCTCAGTTTCGAGACTCGAACTGAAGACCAGCAAAACAAAGAGACTGGTGATGCCGATCTGGCCACGAATCTTCGTACACGCAGAGCTTTTGAATGGTGTAAGACTCTCATCATCATTATAAACTAAAAGTTTTAACATGGTGTCAATCTGGTCTAAGAGCACAGTATTTTGAATAAAAATGAATTCTGCGCATGTGCATGAAATTGATTCCTAAAATTTCTCTTGAATATAGAAATATTTTCACAATAAATTTTATTTTATTAATATCAGATTTGGAAAAGTTCGTAGTAAGTGTGGGAATAATGGATAAAAATATCTTAAATAAATTTTAAAAAAAAGAAAAGAAAAATGTATTGAAAAAGTTCTCAGTTTCGAGACTCGAACTGAAGACCAGCAAAACAAAGAGACTGGTGATGCCGATCTGGCCGCGAAGCTTCGTACACGCAGAACTTCTGAATTGTGTAAGACTCTCATCATCATTATAAACTAAAAGTTTTAACATGGTGTCAATCTGGTCTAAGAGCACAATGTTTTGAATAGGAATGAATTCTGCGCATGTGCATGAACTTGATTCCTAAAATTTCTCTTGAATATAGAAATATTTTCACAATAAATTTTATTTTATTAATATAAGATTTGGAAAAGTTCGTAGTAAGTGTGGGAATAATGGATAAAAATATCTAAAATAAATTTTTAAAAAAAGAAAAGAAAAATGTATTGAAAAAGTTCTCAGTTTCGAGACTCGAACTGAAGACCAGCAAAACAAACCGATTGGTGATGCCGATCTGGCCACGAATCTTCGTACACGCAGAGCTTTTGAATGGTGTAAGACTCTCATCATCATTATAAACTAAAAGTTTTAACATGGTGTCAATCTGGTCTAAGAGCACAGTATTTTGAATAAAAATGAATTCTGCGCATGTGCATGAACTTGATTCCTAAAATTTCTCTTGAATATAGAAATATTTTCACAATAAATTTTATTTTATTAATATAAGATTTGGAAAAGTTCGTAGTAAGTGTGGGAATAATGGATAAAAATATCTAAAATAAATTTAAAAAAAAAGAAAAGAAAAATGTATTGAAAAAGTTCTCAGTTTCGAGACTCGAACTGAAGACCAGCAAAACAAAGAGACTGGTGATGCCGATCTGGCCACGAATCTTCGTACACGCAGAGCTTTTGAATGGTGTAAGACTCTCATCATCATTATAAACTAAAAGTTTTAACATGGTGTCAATCTGGTCTAAGAGCACAGTATTTTGAATAAAAATGAATTCTGCGCATGTGCATGAACTTGACTCCTAAAATTTCTCTTGAATATAGAAATATTTTCACAATAAATTTTATTTTATTAATATAAGATTTGGAAAAGTTCGTAGTAAGTGTGGGAATAATGGATAAAAATATCTAAAATAAATTTTAAAAAAAAGAAAAGAAAAATGTATTGAAAAAGTTCTCAGTTTCGAGACTCGAACTGAAGACCAGCAAAACAAATAGACTGGTGATGCCGATCTGGCCACGAATCTTCGTACACGCAGAGCTTTTGAATGGTGTAAGACTCTCATCATCATTATAAACTAAAAGTTTTAACATGGTGTCAATCTGGTCTAAGAGCACAGTATTTTGAATAAAAATGAATTCTGCGCATGTGCATGAACTTGATTCCTAAAATTTCTCTTGAATATAGAAATATTTTCACAATAAATTTTATTTTATTAATATCAGATTTGGAAAAGTTCGTAGTAAGTGTGGGAATAATGGATAAAAATATCTTAAATAAATTTTTAAAAAAAGAAAAGAAAAATGTATTGAAAAAGTTCTCAGTTTCGAGACTCGAACTGAAGACCAGCAAAACAAAGAGACTGGTGATGCCGATCTGGCCGCGAAGCTTCGTACACGCAGAACTTCTGAATTGTGTAAGACTCTCATCATCATTATAAACTAAAAGTTTTAACATGGTGTCAATCTGGTCTAAGAGCACAATGTTTTGAATAGGAATGAATTCTGCGCATGTGCATGAACTTGATTCCTAAAATTTCTCTTGAATATAGAAATATTTTCACAATAAATTTTATTTTATTAATATAAGATTTGGAAAAGTTCGTAGTAAGTGTGGGAATAATGGATAAAAATATCTAAAATAAATTTTTAAAAAAAGAAAAGAAAAATGTATTGAAAAAGTTCTCAGTTTCGAGACTCGAACTGAAGACCAGCAAAACAAAGAGACTGGTGATGCCGATCTGGCCACGAATCTTCGTACACGCAGAGCTTTTGAATGGTGTAAGACTCTCATCATCATTATAAACTAAAAGTTTTAACATGGTGTCAATCTGTTCTAAGAGCACAGTATTTTGAATAAAAATGAATTCTGCGCATGTGCATGAACTTGATTCCTAAAATTTCTCTTGAATATAGAAATATTTTCACAATAAATTTTATTTTATTAATATAAGATTTGGAAAAGTTCGTAGTAAGTGTGGGAATAATGGATAAAAATATCTAAAATAAATTTAAAAAAAAAGAAAAGAAAAATGTATTGAAAAAGTTCTCAGTTTCGAGACTCGAACTGAAGACCAGCAAAACAAAGAGACTGGTGATGCCGATCTGGCCACGAACCTTCGTACACGCAGAGCTTTTGAATGGTGTAAGACTCTCATCACCATTATAAACTAAAAGTTTTAACATGGTGTCAATCTGGTCTAAGAGCACAGTATTTTGAATAAAAATGAATTCTGCGCATGTGCATGAACTTGACTCCTAAAATTTCTCTTGAATATAGAAATATTTTCACAATAAATTTTATTTTATTAATATAAGATTTGGAAAAGTTCGTAGTAAGTGTGGGAATAATGGATAAAAATATCTAAAATAAATTTTAAAAAAAAGAAAAGAAAAATGTATTGAAAAAGTTCTCAGTTTCGAGACTCGAACTGAAGACCAGCAAAACAAAGAGACTGGTGATGCCGATCTGGCCACGAATCTTCGTACACGCAGAGCTTTTGAATGGTGTAAGACTCTCATCATCATTATAAACTAAAAGTTTTAACATGGTGTCAATCTGGTCTAAGAGCACAGTATTTTGAATAAAAATGAATTCTGCGCATGTGCATGAACTTGACTCCTAAAATTTCTCTTGAATATAGAAATATTTTCACAATAAATTTTATTTTATTAATATAAGATTTGGAAAAGTTCGTAGTAAGTGTGGGAATAATGGATAAAAATATCTTAAATAAATTTTAAAAAAAAGAAAAGAAAAATGTATTGAAAAAGTTCTCAGTTTCGAGACTCGAACTGAAGACCAGCAAAACAAAGAGACTGGTGATGCCGATCTGGCCGCGAAGCTTCGTACACGCAGAACTTCTGAATGGTGTAAGACTCTCATCATCATTATAAACTAAAAGTTTTAACATGGTGTCAATCTGGTCTAAGAGCACAATGTTTTGAATAGGAATGAATTCTGCGCATGTGCATGAACTTGATTCCTAAAATTTCTCTTGAATATAGAAATATTTTCACAATAAATTTTATTTTATTAATATAAGATTTGGAAAAGTTCGTAGTAAGTGTGGGAATAATGGATAAAAATATCTAAAATAAATTTTTAAAAAAAGAAAAGAAAAATGTATTGAAAAAGTTCTCAGTTTCGAGACTCGAACTGAAGACCAGCAAAACAAAGAGACTGGTGATGCCGATCTGGCCACGAATCTTCGTACACGCAGAGCTTTTGAATGGTGTAAGACTCTCATCATCATTATAAACTAAAAGTTTTAACATGGTGTCAATCTGGTCTAAGAGCACAGTATTTTGAATAAAAATGAATTCTGCGCATGTGCATGAACTTGATTCCTAAAATTTCTCTTGAATATAGAAATATTTTCACAATAAATTTTATTTTATTAATATAAGATTTGGAAAAGTTCGTAGTAAGTGTGGGAATAATGGATAAAAATATCTAAAATAAATTTTTAAAAAAAGAAAAGAAAAATGTATTGAAAAAGTTCTCAGTTTCGAGACTCGAACTGAAGACCAGCAAAACAAAGAGACTGGTGATGCCGATCTGGCCACGAATCTTCGTACACGCAGAGCTTTTGAATGGTGTAAGACTCTCATCATCATTATAAACTAAAAGTTTTAACATGGTGTCAATCTGGTCTAAGAGCACAGTATTTTGAATAAAAATGAATTCTGCGCATGTGCATGAACTTGATTCCTAAAATTTCTCTTGAATATAGAAATATTTTCACAATAAATTTTATTTTATTAATATAAGTTTTGGAAAAGTTCGTAGTAAGTGTGGGAATAATGGATAAAAATATCTAAAATAAATTTAAAAAAAAAGAAAAGAAAAATGTATTGAAAAAGTTCTCAGTTTCGAGACTCGAACTGAAGACCAGCAAAACAAAGAGACTGGTGATGCCGATCTGGCCGCGAAGCTTCGTACACGCAGAACTTCTGAATGGTGTAAGACTCTCATCATCTCTATAAACTAAAAGTTTTAACATGGTGTCAATCTGGTCTAAGAGCACAGTATTTTGAATAAAAATGAATTCTGCGCATGTGCATGAACTTGACTCCTAAAATTTCTCTTGAATATAGAAATATTTTCACAATAAATTTTATTTTATTAATATAAGATTTGGAAAAGTTCGTAGTAAGTGTGGGAATAATGGATAAAAATATCTAAAATAAATTTTAAAAAAAAGAAAAGAAAAATGTATTGAAAAAGTTCTCAGTTTCGAGACTCGAACTGAAGACCAGCAAAACAAAGAGACTGGTGATGCCGATCTGGCCACGAATCTTCGTACACGCAGAGCTTTTGAATGGTGTAAGACTCTCATCATCATTATAAACTAAAAGTTTTAACATGGTGTAAATCTGGTCTAAGAGCACAGTATTTTGAATAAAAATGAATTCTGCGCATGTGCATGAACTTGACTCCTAAAATTTCTCTTGAATATAGAAATATTTTCACAATAAATTTTATTTTATTAATATAAGATTTGGAAAAGTTCGTAGTAAGTGTGGGAATAATGGATAAAAATATCTAAAATAAATTTTAAAAAAAAGAAAAGAAAAATATATTGAAAAAGTTCTCAGTTTCGAGACTCGAACTGAAGACCAGCAAAACAAAGAGACTGGTGATGCCGATCTGGCCGCGAAGCTTCGTACACGCAGAGCTTTTGAATGGTGTAAGACTCTCATCATCATTATAAACTAAAAGTTTTAACATGGTGTCAATCTGGTCTAAGAGCACAGTATTTTGAATAAAAATGAATTCTGCGCATGTGCATGAACTTGATTCCTAAAATTTCTCTTGAATATAGAAATATTTTCACAATAAATTTTATTTTATTAATATAAGATTTGGAAAAGTTCGTAGTAAGTGTGGGAATAATGGATAAAAATATCTAAAATAAATTTAAAAAAAAAGAAAAGAAAAATGTATTGAAAAAGTTCTCAGTTTCGAGACTCGAACTGAAGACCAGCAAAACAAAGAGACTGGTGATGCCGATCTGGCCACGAATCTTCGTACACGCAGAGCTTTTGAATGGTGTAAGACTCTCATCATCATTATAAACTAAAAGTTTTAACATGGTGTCAATCTGGTCTAAGAGCACAGTATTTTGAATAAAAATGAATTCTGCGCATGTGCATGAACTTGACTCCTAAAATTTCTCTTGAATATAGAAATATTTTCACAATAAATTTTATTTTATTAATATAAGATTTGGAAAAGTTCGTAGTAAGTGTGGGAATAATGGATAAAAATATCTAAAATAAATTTTAAAAAAAAGAAAAGAAAAATGTATTGAAAAAGTTCTCAGTTTCGAGACTCGAACTGAAGACCAGCAAAACAAAGAGACTGGTGATGCCGATCTGGCCACGAATCTTCGTACACGCAGAGCTTTTGAATGGTGTAAGACTCTCATCATCATTATAAACTAAAAGTTTTAACATGGTGTCAATCTGGTCTAAGAGCACAGTATTTTGAATAAAAATGAATTCTGCGCATGTGCATGAATTTGACTCCTAAAATTTCTCTTGAATATAGAAATATTTTCACAATAAATTTTATTTTATTAATATAAGATTTGGAAAAGTTCGTAGTAAGTGTGGGAATAATGGATAAAAATATCTTAAATAAATTTTAAAAAAAAGAAAAGAAAAATGTATTGAAAAAGTTCTCAGTTTCGAGACTCGAACTGAAGACCAGCAAAACAAAGAGACTGGTGATGCCGATCTGGCCGCGAAGCTTCGTACACGCAGAACTTCTGAATGGTGTAAGACTCTCATCATCATTATAAACTAAAAGTTTTAACATGGTGTCAATCTGGTCTAAGAGCACAATGTTTTGAATAGGAATGAATTCTGCGCATGTGCATGAACTTGATTCCTAAAATTTCTCTTGAATATAGAAATATTTTCACAATAAATTTTATTTTATTAATATAAGATTTGGAAAAGTTCGTAGTAAGTGTGGGAATAATGGATAAAAATATCTAAAATAAATTTTTAAAAAAAGAAAAGAAAAATGTATTGAAAAAGTTCTCAGTTTCGAGACTCGAACTGAAGACCAGCAAAACAAAGAGACTGGTGATGCCGATCTGGCCACGAATCTTCGTACACGCAGAGCTTTTGAATGGTGTAAGACTCTCATCATCATTATAAACTAAAAGTTTTAACATGGTGTCAATCTGGTCTAAGAGCACAGTATTTTGAATAAAAATGAATTCTGCGCATGTGCATGAACTTGATTCCTAAAATTTCTCTTGAATATAGAAATATTTTCACAATAAATTTTATTTTATTAATATAAGATTTGGAAAAGTTCGTAGTAAGTGTGGGAATAATGGATAAAAATATCTAAAATAAATTTTAAAAAAAAGAAAAGAAAAATGTATTGAAAAAGTTCTCAGTTTCGAGACTCGACCTGAAGACCAGCAAAACAAAGAGACTGGTGATGCCGATCTGGCCACGAATCTTCGTACACGCAGAGCTTTTGAATGGTGTAAGACTCTCATCATCATTATAAACTAAAAGTTTTAACATGGTGTCAATCTGGTCTAAGAGCACAGTATTTTGAATAAAAATGAATTCTGCGCATGTGCATGAACTTGACTCCTAAAATTTCTCTTGAATATAGAAATATTTTCACAATAAATTTTATTTTATTAACATAAGATTTGGAAAAGTTCGTAGTAAGTGTGGGAATAATGGATAAAAATATCTTAAATAAATTTTAAAAAAAAGAAAAGAAAAATGTATTGAAAAAGTTCTCAGTTTCGAGACTCGAACTGAAGACCAGCAAAACAAAGAGACTGGTGATGCCGATCTGGCCGCGAAGCTTCGTACACGCAGAACTTCTGAATGGTGTAAGACTCTCATCATCATTATAAACTAAAAGTTTTAACATGGTGTCAATCTGGTCTAAGAGCACAATGTTTTGAATAGGAATGAATTCTGCGCATGTGCATGAACTTGATTCCTAAAATTTCTCTTGAATATAGAAATATTTTCACAATAAATTTTATTTTATTAATATAAGATTTGGAAAAGTTCGTAGTAAGTGTGGGAATAATGGATAAAAATATCTAAAATAAATTTTTAAAAAAAGAAAAGAAAAATGTATTGAAAAAGTTCTCAGTTTCGAGACTCGAACTGAAGACCAGCAAAACAAAGAGACTGGTGATGCCGATCTGGCCACGAAGCTTCGTACACGCAGAGCTTCTGAATGGTGTAAGACTCTCATCATCATTATAAACTAAAAGTTTTAACATGGTGTCAATCTTTTCTAAGAGCACAATATTTTGAATAGGAATGAATTCTGCGCATGTGCATGAACTTGACTCCTAAAATTTCTCTTGA
Source organism: Argiope bruennichi (assembly GCF_947563725.1). NCBI lineage: Eukaryota > Metazoa > Arthropoda > Arachnida > Araneae > Araneidae > Argiope > Argiope bruennichi. Next base: position 10,833,942 of record NC_079156.1, read on the forward strand.
ATATAGAAATATTTTCACAATAAATTTTATTTTATTAACATAAGATTTGGAAAAGTTCGTAGTAAGTGTGGGAATAATGGATAAAAATATCTTAAATAAATTTTAAAAAAAAGAAAAGAAAAATGTATTGAAAAAGTTCTCAGTTTCGAGACTCGAACTGAAGACCAGCAAAACAAAGAGACTGGTGATGCCGATCTGGCCGCGAAGCTTCGTACACGCAGAACTTCTGAATGGTGTAAGACTCTCATCATCATTATAAACTAAAAGTTTTAACATGGTGTCAATCTGGTCTAAGAGCACAATGTTTTGAATAGGAATGAATTCTGCGCATGTGCATGAACTTGATTCCTAAAATTTCTCTTGAATATAGAAATATTTTCACAATAAATTTTATTTTATTAATATAAGATTTGGAAAAGTTCGTAGTAAGTGTGGGAATAATGGATAAAAATATCTAAAATAAATTTAAAAAAAAAGAAAAGAAAAATGTATTGAAAAAGTTCTCAGTTTCGAGACTCGAACTGAAGACCAGCAAAACAAAGAGACTGGTGATGCCGATCTGGCCGCGAAGCGTCGTACACGAAGAACTTCTGAATGGTGTAAGACTCTCATCATCATTATAAACTAAAAGTTTTAACATGGTGTCAATCTGGTCTAAGAGCACAATGTTTTGAATAGGAATGAATTCTGCGCATGTGCATGAACTTGACTCCTAAAATTTCTCTTGAATATAGAAATATTTTCACAATAAATTTTATTTTATTAATATAAGATTTGGAAAAGTTCGTAGTAAGTGTGGGAATAATGGATAAAAATATCTAAAATAAATTTAAAAAAAAAGAAAAGAAAAATGTATTGAAAAAGTTCTCAGTTTCGAGACTCGAACTGAAGACCAGCAAAACAAAGAGACTGGTGATGCCGATCTGGCCGCGAAGCGTCGTACACGAAGAACTTCTGAATGGTGTAAGACTCTCATCATCATTATAAACTAAAAGTTTTAACATGGTGTCAATCTGGTCTAAGAGCACAATGTTTTGAATAGGAATGAATTCTGCGCATGTGCATGAACTTGACTCCTAAAATTTCTCTTGAATATAGAAATATTTTCACAATAAATTTTATTTTATTAATATAAGTTTTGGAAAAGTTCGTAGTAAGTGTGGGAATAATGGATAAAAATATCTAAAATAAATTTTTAAAAAAAGAAAAGAAAAATGTATTGAAAAAGTTCTCAGTTTCGAGACTCGAACTGAAGACCAGCAAAACAAAGAGACTGGTGATGCCGATCTGGCCGCGAAGCTTCGTACACGCAGAACTTCTGAATGGTGTAAGACTCATCATCATTATAAACTAAAAGTTTTAACATGGTGTCAATCTGGTCTAAGAGCACAATGTTTTGAATAGGAATGAATTCTGCGCATGTGCATGAACTTGATTCCTAAAATTTCTCTTGAATATAGAAATATTTTCACAATAAATTTTATTTTATTAATATAAGATTTGGAAAAGTTCGTAGTAAGTGTGGGAATAATGGATAAAAATATCTAAAATAAATTTTTAAAAAAAGAAAAGAAAAATGTATTGAAAAAGTTCTCAGTTTCGAGACTCGAACTGAAGACCAGCAAAACAAAAAGACTGGTGATGCCGATCTGGCCACGAAGCTTCGTACACGCAGAGCTTCTGAATGGTGTAAGACTCTCATCATCATTATAAACTAAAAGTTTTAACATGGTGTCAATCTGGTCTAAGAGCACAATGTTTTGAATAGGAATGAATTCTGCGCATGTGCATGAACTTGACTCCTAAAATTTCTCTTGAATATAGAAATATTTTCACAATAAATTTTATATTAGTAATATAAGATTTGGAAAAGTTCGTAGTAAGTGTGCGAATAATGCATAAAAATATGTAAAATAAAATTTTAAAAAAAAGAAAAGAAAAATATATTGAAAAAGTTCTCAGTTTCGAGACTCGAACTGAAGACCAGCAAAACAAAGAGACTGGTGATGCCGATCTGGCCACGAAGCTTCGTACCCGCAGAGCTTCTGAATGGTGTAAGACTCTCATCATGATTATAAACTAAAAGTTTTAACATGGTGTCAATCTGGTCTAAGAGCACAATGTTTTGAATAGGAATGAATTCTGCGCATGTGCGTGAACTTGACTCCTAAAATTTCTCTTGAATATAGAAATATTTTCACAATAAATTTTATTTTAGTAATATAAGATTTGGAAAGGTTCGTAGTAAGTGTGGGAATAATGGATAAAAATATCTAAAATAAATTTTAAAAAAAAGAAAAGAAAAATGTATTGAAAAAGTTCTCAGTTTAGAGACACGAACTGAAGACCAGCAAAACAAAGAGACTGGTGATGCCGATCTGGCCACGAAGCTTCGTACACGCAGAGCTTCTGAATGGTGTAAGACTCTCATCATGATTATAAACTAAAAGTTTTAACATGGTGTCAATCTGGTCTAAGAGCACAATGTTTTGAATAGGAATGAATTCTGCGCTTGTGCGTGAACTTCACTCCTAAAATTTCTCTTGAATATAGAAATATTTTCACAATAAATTTTATTTTAGTAATATAAGATTTGGAAAAGTTCGTAGTAAGTGTGGGAATAATGGATAAAAATATCAAAAATAAATTTAAAAAAAAAGAAAAGAAAAATGTATTGAAAAAGTTCTCAGTTTAGAGACTCGAACTGAAGACCAGCAAAACAAAGAGACTGGTGATGCCGATCTGGCCACGAAGCTTCGTACCCGCAGAGCTTCTGAATGGTGTAAGACTCTCATCATGATTATAAACTAAAAGTTTTAACATGGTGTCAATCTGGTCTAAGAGCACAATGTTTTGAATAGGAATGAATTCTGCGCATGTGCATGAACTTGACTCCTAAAATTTCTCTTGAATATAGAAATATTTTCACAATAAATTTTATTTTATTAATATAAGTTTTGGAAAAGTTCGTAGTAAGTGTGGGAATAATGGATAAAAATATCTAAAATAAATTTTTAAAAAAAGAAAAGAAAAATGTATTGAAAAAGTTCTCAGTTTCGAGACTCGAACTGAAGACCAGCAAAACAAAGAGACTGGTGATGCCGATCTGGCCGCGAAGCTTCGTACACGCAGAACTTCTGAATGGTGTAAGACTCATCATCATTATAAACTAAAAGTTTTAACATGGTGTCAATCTGGTCTAAGAGCACAATGTTTTGAATAGGAATGAATTCTGCGCATGTGCATGAACTTGATTCCTAAAATTTCTCTTGAATATAGAAATATTTTCACAATAAATTTTATTTTATTAATATAAGATTTGGAAAAGTTCGTAGTAAGTGTGGGAATAATGGATAAAAATATCTAAAATAAATTTTTAAAAAAAGAAAAGAAAAATGTATTGAAAAAGTTCTCAGTTTCGAGACTCGAACTGAAGACCAGCAAAACAAAAAGACTGGTGATGCCGATCTGGCCACGAAGCTTCGTACACGCAGAGCTTCTGAATGGTGTAAGACTCTCATCATCATTATAAACTAAAAGTTTTAACATGGTGTCAATCTGGTCTAAGAGCACAATGTTTTGAATAGGAATGAATTCTGCGCATGTGCATGAACTTGACTCCTAAAATTTCTCTTGAATATAGAAATATTTTCACAATAAATTTTATATTAGTAATATAAGATTTGGAAAAGTTCGTAGTAAGTGTGCGAATAATGCATAAAAATATGTAAAATAAAATTTTAAAAAAAAGAAAAGAAAAATATATTGAAAAAGTTCTCAGTTTCGAGACTCGAACTGAAGACCAGCAAAACAAAGAGACTGGTGATGCCGATCTGGCCACGAAGCTTCGTACCCGCAGAGCTTCTGAATGGTGTAAGACTCTCATCATGATTATAAACTAAAAGTTTTAACATGGTGTCAATCTGGTCTAAGAGCACAATGTTTTGAATAGGAATGAATTCTGCGCATGTGCGTGAACTTGACTCCTAAAATTTCTCTTGAATATAGAAATATTTTCACAATAAATTTTATTTTAGTAATATAAGATTTGGAAAGGTTCGTAGTAAGTGTGGGAATAATGGATAAAAATATCTAAAATAAATTTTAAAAAAAAGAAAAGAAAAATGTATTGAAAAAGTTCTCAGTTTAGAGACACGAACTGAAGACCAGCAAAACAAAGAGACTGGTGATGCCGATCTGGCCACGAAGCTTCGTACACGCAGAGCTTCTGAATGGTGTAAGACTCTCATCATCATTATAAACTAAAAGTTTTAACATGGTGTCAATCTGGTCTAAGAGCACAATGTTTTGAATAGGAATGAATTCTGCGCTTGTGCGTGAACTTCACTCCTAAAATTTCTCTTGAATATAGAAATATTTTCACAATAAATTTTATTTTAGTAATATAAGATTTGGAAAAGTTCGTAGTAAGTGTGGGAATAATGGATAAAAATATCTAAAATAAATTTAAAAAAAAAGAAAAGAAAAATGTATTGAAAAAGTTCTCAGTTTAGAGACTCGAACTGAAGACCAGCAAAACAAAGAGACTGGTGATGCCGATCTGGCCACGAAGCTTCGTACACGCAGAGCTTCTGAATGGTGTAAGACTCTCATCATCATTATAAACTAAAAGTTTTAACATGGTGTCAATCTGGTCTAAGAGCACAATGTTTTGAATAGGAATGAATTCTGCGCATGTGCGTGAACTTGACTCCTAAAATTTCTCTTGAATATAGAAATATTTTCACAATAAATTTTATTTTAGTAATATAAGATTTGGAAAAGTTCGTAGTAAGTGTGGGAATAATGGATAAAAATATCTAAAATAAATTTTTAAAAAAAGAAAAGAAAACTATATTGAAAAAGTTCTCAGTTTCGAGACTCGAACTGAAGACCAGCAAAACAAAGAGACTCGTGATGCCGATCTGGCCACGAAGTGTCGTACACGCAGAGCTTCTGAATGGTGTAAGACTATCATCATGATTATAAACTAAAAGTTTTAACATGGTGTCAATCTGGTCTAAGAGCACAATGTTTTGAATAGGAATGAATTCTGCGCATGTGCATGAACTTGACTCCTAAAATTTCTCTTGAATATAGAAATATTTTCACAATAAATTTTATTTTATTAATATAAGATTTGGAAAAGTTCGTAGTAAGTGTGGGAATAATGGATAAAAAAATAGATAAAATAAATTTTAAAAAAAAGAAAAGAAAAATGTATTGAAAAAGTTCTGAGTTTCGAGACTTGGACTGAAGACCAGCAAAACAAAGAGACTGGTGATGCCGATCTGGCCACGAAGCTTCGTACACGCAGAGCTTCTGAATGGTGTAAGACTCTCATCATGATTATAAACTAAAAGTTTTAACATGGTGTCAATCTGGTCTAAGAGCACAATGTTTTGAATAGGAATGAATTCTGCGCATGTGCGTGAACTTGACTCCTAAAATTTCTCTTGAATATAGAAATATTTTCACAATAAATTTTATTTTAGTAATATAAGATTTGGAAAAGTTCGTAGTAAGTGTGGGAATAATGGATAAAAATATCTAAAATAAATTTTAAAAAAAAGAAAAGAAAAATGTATTGAAAAAGTTCTCAGTTTAGAGACTCGAACTGAAGACCAGCAAAACAAAGAGACTGGTGATGCCTATCTGGCCACGAAGCTTCGTACACGCAGAGCTATTGAATGGTGTAAGACTCTCATCATCATTATAAACTAAAAGTTTTAACATGGTGTCAATCTGGTCTAAGAGCACAATGTTTTGAATAGGAATGAATTCTGCGCATGTGCGTGAACTTGACTCCTAAAATTTCTCTTGAATATAGAAATATTTTCACAAAACATTTTATTTTAGTAATATAAGATTTGGAAAAGTTCGTAGTAAGTGTGGGAATAATGGATAAAAATATCTAAAATAAATTTTAAAAAAAAGAAAAGAAAACTATATTGAAAAAGTTCTCAGTTTCGAGACTCGAACTGAAGACCAGCAAAACAAAGAGACTCGTGATGCCGATCTGGCCACGAAGTGTCGTACACGCAGAGCTTCTGAATGGTGTAAGACTATCATCATGATTATAAACTAAAAGTTTTAACATGGTGTCAATCTGGTCTAAGAGCACAATGTTTTGAATAGGAATGAATTCTGCGCATGTGCATGAACTTGACTCCTAAAATTTCTCTTGAATATAGAAATATTTTCACAATAAATTTTATTTTATTAATATAAGATTTGGAAAAGTTCGTAGTAAGTGTGGGAATAATGGATAAAAAAATAGATAAAATAAATTTTAAAAAAAAGAAAAGAAAAATGTATTGAAAAAGTTCTGAGTTTCGAGACTTGAACTGAAGACCAGCAAAACAAAGAGACTGGTGATGCCGATCTGGCCACGAAGCTTCGTACACGCAGAGCTTCTGAATAGTGTAAGACTCTCATCATCATTAGAAACTAAAAGTTTTAACATGGTGTCAATCTGGTCTAAGAGCACAATGTTTTGAATAGGAATGAATTCTGCGCATGTGCATGAACTTGACTCATAAAATTTCTCTTGAATATAGAAATATTTTCACAATAAATTTTATATTAGTAATATAAGATTTGGAAAAGTTCGTAGTAAGTGTGGGAATAATGGATAAAAATATCTAAAATAAATTTAAAAAAAAAAAAGGAAAAAAAAATGTATTGAAAAAGTTCTCAGTTTCGAGACTCGAACTGAAGACCAGCAAAACAAAGAGACTGGTGATGCCGATCTGGCCACGAAGCTTCGTACACGCAGAGCTTCTGAATGGTGTAAGACTCTCATCATCATTATAAAATAAAAGTTTTAACATGGTGTCAATCTGGTCTAAGAGCACAATGTTTTGAATAGGAATGAATTCTGCGCATGTGCATGAACTTGACTCCTAAAATTTCTCTTGAATATAGAAATATTTTCACAATAAATTTTATTTTAGTAATATAAGATTTGGAAAAGTTCGTAGTAAGTGTGGGAATAATGGATAAAAATATCTAAAATAAATTTTAAAAAAAGAAAAAAAACTATATTGAAAAAGTTCTCAGTTTCGAGACTCGAACTGAAGACCAGCAAAACAAAGAGACTCGTGATGCCGATCTGGCCACGAAGCTTCGTACCCGCAGAGCTTCTGAATGGTGTAAGACTCTCATCATCATTATAAACTAAAAGTTTTAACATGGTGTCAATCTGGTCTAAGAGCACAATGTTTTGAATAGGAATGAATTCTGCGCATGTGCGTGAACTTGACTCCTAAAATTTCTCTTGAATATAGAAATATTTTCACAATAAATTTTATTTTAGTAATATAAGATTTGGAAAAGTTCGTAGTAAGTGAGGGAATAATGGATAAAAATATCTAAAATAAATTTTAAAAAAAGAAAAGAAAACTATATTGAAAAAGTTCTCAGTTTCGAGACTCGAACTGAAGACCAGCAAAACAAAGAGACTCGTGATGCCGATCTGGCCACGAAGTTTCGTACACGCAGAGCTTCTGAATGGTGTAAGACTATCATCATGATTATAAACTAAAAGTTTTTACATGGTGTCAGTCTGGTCTAAGAGCACAATGTTTTGAATAGGAATGTATTCTGCCCATGTGCATGAACTTGACTCCTAAAATTTCTCTTGAATATAGAAATATTTTCACAATAAATTTTATTTTAGTAATATAAGATTTGGAAAAGTTCGTAGTAAGTGTGGGAATAATGGATAAAAATATCTAAAATAAATTTTAAAAAAAAGAAAAGAAAACTATATTGAAAAAGTTCTCAGTTTCGAGACTCGAACTGAAGACCAGCAAAACAAAGAGACTCGTGATGCCGATCTGGCCACGAAGTGTCGTACACGCAGAGCCTCTGAATGGTGTAAGACTATCATCATGATTATAAACTAAAAGTTTTAACATGGTGTCAATCTGGTCTAAGAGCACAATGTTTTGAATAGGAATGAATTCTGCGCATGTGCATGAACTTGACTCCTAAAATTTCTCTTGAATATAGAAATATTTTCACAATAAATTTTATTTTATTAATATAAGATTTGGAAAAGTTCGTAGTAAGTGTGGGAATAATGGATAAAAATATCTAAAATAAATTTAAAAAAAAAGAAAAGAAAAATGTATTGAAAAAGTTCTGAGTTTCGAGACTCGAACTGAAGACCAGCAAATCAAAGAGACTGGCGATTCCGATCTGGCCACGAAGCTTCGTACACGCAGAGCTTCTGAATGGTGTAAGACTCTCATCATCATTAGAAACTAAAAGTTTTAACATGGTGTCAATCTGGTCTAAGAGCACAATGTTTTGAATAGGAATGAATTCTGCGCATGTGCATGAACTTGACTCATAAAATTTCTCTTGAATATAGAAATATTTTCACAATAAATTTTATATAAGTAAGATAAGATTTGGAAAAGTTCATAGTAAGTGTGGGAATAATGGATAAAAATATCTAAAATAAATTTAACAAAAAAAGGAAAAAAAAAATGTATTAAAAAAGTTCTCAGTTTCGAGACTCGAACTGAAGACCAGCAAAACAAAGAGACTGGTGATGCCGATCTGGCCACGAAGCTTCGTACCCGCAGAGCTTCTGAATGGTGTAAGACTCTCATCATCATTATAAACTAAAAGTTTTAACATGGTGTCAATCTGGTCTAAGAGCACAATGTTTTGAATAGGAATGAATTCTGCGCATGTGCGTGAACTTGACTCCTAAAATTTCTCTTGAATATAGAAATATTTTCACAATAAATTTTATTTTAGTAATATAAGATTTGGAAAAGTTCGTAGTAAGTGTGGGAATAATGGATAAAAATATCTAAAATAAATTTTAAAAAAAGAAAAGAAAACTATATTGAAAAAGTTCTCAGTTTCGAGACTCGAACTGAAGACCAGCAAAACAAAGAGACTCGTGATGCCGATCTGGCCACGAAGCTTCGTACCCGCAGAGCTTCTGAATGGTGTAAGACTATCATCATGATTATAAACTAAAAGTTTTAACATGGTGTCAATCTGGTCTAAGAGCACAATGTTTTGAATAGGAATGAATTCTGCGCATGTGCGTGAACTTGACTCCTAAAATTTCTCTTGAATATAGAAATATTTTCACAATAAATTTTATTTTAGTAATATAAGATTTGGAAAAGTTCGTAGTAAGTGTGGGAATAATGGATAAAAATATCTAAAATAAATTTTAAAAAAAAGAAAAGAAAACTATATTGAAAATGTTCTCAGTTTCGAGACTCGAACTGAAGACCAGCAAAACAAAGAGACTCGTGATGCCGATCTGGCCACGAAGCTTCGTACCCGCAGAGCTTCTGAATGGTGTAAGACTATCATCATGATTATAAACTAAAAGTTTTAACATGGTGTCAATCTGGTCTAAGAGCACAATGTTTTGAATAGGAATGAATTCTGCGCATGTGCGTGAACTTGACTCCTAAAATTTCTCTTGAATATAGAAATATTTTCACAATAAATTTTATTTTAGTAATATAAGATTTGGAAAAGTTCGTAGTAAGTGTGGGAATAATGGATAAAAATATCTAAAATAAATTTTAAAAAAAAGAAAAGAAAACTATATTGAAAAAGTTCTCAGTTTCGAGACTCGAACTGAAGACCAGCAAAACAAAGAGACTCGTGATGCCGATCTGGCCACGAAGCTTCGTACCCGCAGAGCTTCTGAATGGTGTAAGACTCTCATCATCATTATAAACTAAAAGTTTTAACATGGTGTCAATCTGGTCTAAGAGCACAATGTTTTGAATAGGAATGAATTCTGCGCATGTGCGTGAACTTGACTCCTAAAATTTCTCTTGAATATAGAAATATTTTCACAATAAATTTTATTTTAGTAATATAAGATTTGGAAAAGTTCGTAGTAAGTGTGGGAATAATGGATAAAAATATCTAAAATAAATTTTAAAAAAAGAAAAAAAAACTATATTGAAAAAGTACTCAGTTTCGAGACTCGAACTGAAGACCAGCAAAACAAAGAGACTCGTGATGCCGATCTGGCCACGAAGTTTCGTACACGCAGAGCTTCTGAATGGTGTAAGACTATCATCATGATTATAAACTAAAAGTTTTAACATGGTGTCAATCTGGTCTAAGAGCACAATGTTTTGAATAGGAATGAATTCTGCGCATGTGCATGAACTTGACTCATAAAATTTCTCTTGAATATAGAAATATTTTCACAATAAATTTTATTTTAGTAATATAAGATTTGGAAAAGTTCGTAGTAAGTGTAGGAATAATGGATAAAAATATCTAAAATAAATTTTAAAAAAAGAAAATAAAACTATATTGAAAAAGTTCTCAGTTTCGAGACTCGAACTGAAGACCAGCAAAACAAAGAGACTCGTGATGCCGATCTGGCCACGAAGCTTCGTACCCGCAGAGCTTCTGAATGGTGTAAGACTATCATCATGATTATAAACTAAAAGTTTTAACATGGTGTCAATCTGGTCTAAGAGCACAATGTTTTGAATAGGAATGAATTCTGCGCATGTGCGTGAACTTGACTCCTAAAATTTCTCTTGAATATAGAAATATTTTCACAATAAATTTTATATTAGTAAGATAAGATTTGGAAAAGTTCGTAGTAAGTGTGGGAATAATGGATAAAAATATCTAAAATAAATTTAACAAAAAAAGGAAAAAAAAATGTATTAAAAAAGTTCTCAGTTTCGAGACTCGAACTGAAGACCAGCAAAACAAAGAGACTCGTGATGCCGATCTGGCCACGAAGCTTCGTACCCGCAGAGCTTCTGAATGGTGTAAGACTCTCATCATCATTATAAACTAAAAGTTTTAACATGGTGTCAATCTGGTCTAAGAGCACAATGTTTTGAATAGGAATGAATTCTGCGCATGTGCGTGAACTTGACTCCTAAAATTTCTCTTGAATATAGAAATATTTTCACAATAAATTTTATTTTAGTAATATAAGATTTGGAAAAGTTCGTAGTAAGTGTGGGAATAATGGATAAAAATATCAAAAATAAATTTTAAAAAAAGAAAAAAAAAACTATATTGAAAAAGTACTCAGTTTCGAGACTCGAACTGAAGACCAGCAAAACAAAGAGACTCGTGATGCCGATCTGGCCACGAAGTTTCGTACACGCAGAGCTTCTGAATGGTGTAAGACTATCATCATGATTATAAACTAAAAGTTTTAACATGGTGTCAATCTGGTCTAAGAGCACAATGTTTTGAATAGGAATGAATTCTGCGCATGTGCATGAACTTGACTCCTAAAATTTCTCTTGAATATAGAAATATTTTCACAATAAATTTTATTTTAGTAATATAAGATTTGGAAAAGTTCGTAGTAAGTGTGGGAATAATGGATAAAAATATCTAAAATAAATTTTAAAAAAAGAAAAAAAACTATATTGAAAAAGTTCTCAGTTTCGAGACTCGAACTGAAGACCAGCAAAACAAAGAGACTCGTGATGCCGATCTGGCCACGAAGCTTCGTACCCGCAGAGCTTCTGAATGGTGTAAGACTCTCATCATCATTATAAACTAAAAGTTTTAACATGGTGTCAATCTGGTCTAAGAGCACAATGTTTTGAATAGGAATGAATTCTGCGCATGTGCGTGAACTTGACTCCTAAAATTTCTCTTGAATATAGAAATATTTTCACAATAAATTTTATTTTAGTAATATAAGATTTGGAAAAGTTCGTAGTAAGTGAGGGAATAATGGATAAAAATATCTAAAATAAATTTTAAAAAAAGAAAAGAAAACTATATTGAAAAAGTTCTCAGTTTCGAGACTCGAACTGAAGACCAGCAAAACAAAGAGACTCGTGATGCCGATCTGGCCACGAAGTTTCGTACACGCAGAGCTTCTGAATGGTGTAAGACTATCATCATGATTATAAACTAAAAGTTTTTACATGGTGTCAGTCTGGTCTAAGAGCACAATGTTTTGAATAGGAATGTATTCTGCCCATGTGCATGAACTTGACTCCTAAAATTTCTCTTGAATATAGAAATATTTTCACAATAAATTTTATTTTAGTAATATAAGATTTGGAAAAGTTCGTAGTAAGTGTGGGAATAATGGATAAAAATATCTAAAATAAATTTTAAAAAAAAGAAAAGAAAACTATATTGAAAAAGTTCTCAGTTTCGAGACTCGAACTGAAGACCAGCAAAACAAAGAGACTCGTGATGCCGATCTGGCCACGAAGTGTCGTACACGCAGAGCCTCTGAATGGTGTAAGACTATCATCATGATTATAAACTAAAAGTTTTAACATGGTGTCAATCTGGTCTAAGAGCTCAATGTTTTGAATAGGAATGAATTCTGCGCATGTGCATGAACTTGACTCCTAAAATTTCTCTTGAATATAGAAATATTTTCACAATAAATTTTATTTTATTAATATAAGATTTGGAAAAGTTCGTAGTAAGTGTGGGAATAATGGATAAAAATATCTAAAATAAATTTAAAAAAAAAGAAAAGAAAAATGTATTGAAAAAGTTCTGAGTTTCGAGACTCGAACTGAAGACCAGCAAATCAAAGAGACTGGCGATTCCGATCTGGCCACGAAGCTTCGTACACGCAGAGCTTCTGAATGGTGTAAGACTCTCATCATCATTAGAAACTAAAAGTTTTAACATGGTGTCAATCTGGTCTAAGAGCACAATGTTTTGAATAGGAATGAATTCTGCGCATGTGCATGAACTTGACTCATAAAATTTCTCTTGAATATAGAAATATTTTCACAATAAATTTTATATAAGTAAGATAAGATTTGGAAAAGTTCATAGTAAGTGTGGGAATAATGGATAAAAATATCTAAAATAAATTTAACAAAAAAAGGAAAAAAAAAATGTATTAAAAAAGTTCTCAGTTTCGAGACTCGAACTGAAGACCAGCAAAACAAAGAGACTGGTGATGCCGATCTGGCCACGAAGCTTCGTACCCGCAGAGTTTCTTAATGGTGTAAGACTCTCATCATCATTATAAACTAAAAGTTTTAACATGGTGTCAATCTGGTCTAAGAGCACAATGTTTTGAATAGGAATGAATTCTGCGCATGTGCGTGAACTTGACTCCTAAAATTTCTCTTGAATATAGAAATATTTTCACAATAAATTTTATTTTAGTAATATAAGATTTGGAAAAGTTCGTAGTAAGTGTGGGAATAATGGATAAAAATATCTAAAATAAATTTTAAAAAAAGAAAAGAAAACTATATTGAAAAAGTTCTCAGTTTCGAGACTCGAACTGAAGACCAGCAAAACAAAGAGACTCGTGATGCCGATCTGGCCACGAAGCTTCGTACCCGCAGAGCTTCTGAATGGTGTAAGACTATCATCATGATTATAAACTAAAAGTTTTAACATGGTGTCAATCTGGTCTAAGAGCACAATGTTTTGAATAGGAATGAATTCTGCGCATGTGCGTGAACTTGACTCCTAAAATTTCTCTTGAATATAGAAATATTTTCACAATAAATTTTATTTTAGTAATATAAGATTTGGAAAAGTTCGTAGTAAGTGTGGGAATAATGGATAAAAATATCTAAAATAAATTTTAAAAAAAAGAAAAGAAAACTATATTGAAAATGTTCTCAGTTTCGAGACTCGAACTGAAGACCAGCAAAACAAAGAGACTCGTGATGCCGATCTGGCCACGAAGCTTCGTACCCGCAGAGCTTCTGAATGGTGTAAGACTATCATCATGATTATAAACTAAAAGTTTTAACATGGTGTCAATCTGGTCTAAGAGCACAATGTTTTGAATAGGAATGAATTCTGCGCATGTGCGTGAACTTGACTCCTAAAATTTCTCTTGAATATAGAAATATTTTCACAATAAATTTTATTTTAGTAATATAAGATTTGGAAAAGTTCGTAGTAAGTGTGGGAATAATGGATAAAAATATCTAAAATAAATTTTAAAAAAAAGAAAAGAAAACTATATTGAAAAAGTTCTCAGTTTCGAGACTCGAACTGAAGACCAGCAAAACAAAGAGACTCGTGATGCCGATCTGGCCACGAAGCTTCGTACCCGCAGAGCTTCTGAATGGTGTAAGACTCTCATCATCATTATAAACTAAAAGTTTTAACATGGTGTCAATCTGGTCTAAGAGCACAATGTTTTGAATAGGAATGAATTCTGCGCATGTGCGTGAACTTGACTCCTAAAATTTCTCTTGAATATAGAAATATTTTCACAATAAATTTTATTTTAGTAATATAAGATTTGGAAAAGTTCGTAGTAAGTGTGGGAATAATGGATAAAAATATCTAAAATAAATTTTAAAAAAAGAAAAAAAAACTATATTGAAAAAGTACTCAGTTTCGAGACTCGAACTGAAGACCAGCAAAACAAAGAGACTCGTGATGCCGATCTGGCCACGAAGTTTCGTACACGCAGAGCTTCTGAATGGTGTAAGACTATCATCATGATTATAAACTAAAAGTTTTAACATGGTGTCAATCTGGTCTAAGAGCACAATGTTTTGAATAGGAATGAATTCTGCGCATGTGCATGAACTTGACTCATAAAATTTCTCTTGAATATAGAAATATTTTCACAATAAATTTTATTTTAGTAATATAAGATTTGGAAAAGTTCGTAGTAAGTGTAGGAATAATGGATAAAAATATCTAAAATAAATTTTAAAAAAAGAAAATAAAACTATATTGAAAAAGTTCTCAGTTTCGAGACTCGAACTGAAGACCAGCAAAACAAAGAGACTCGTGATGCCGATCTGGCCACGAAGCTTCGTACCCGCAGAGCTTCTGAATGGTGTAAGACTATCATCATGATTATAAACTAAAAGTTTTAACATGGTGTCAATCTGGTCTAAGAGCACAATGTTTTGAATAGGAATGAATTCTGCGCATGTGCGTGAACTTGACTCCTAAAATTTCTCTTGAATATAGAAATATTTTCACAATAAATTTTATATTAGTAAGATAAGATTTGGAAAAGTTCGTAGTAAGTGTGGGAATAATGGATAAAAATATCTAAAATAAATTTAACAAAAAAAGGAAAAAAAAATGTATTAAAAAAGTTCTCAGTTTCGAGACTCGAACTGAAGACCAGCAAAACAAAGAGACTCGTGATGCCGATCTGGCCACGAAGCTTCGTACCCGCAGAGCTTCTGAATGGTGTAAGACTCTCATCATCATTATAAACTAAAAGTTTTAACATGGTGTCAATCTGGTCTAAGAGCACAATGTTTTGAATAGGAATGAATTCTGCGCATGTGCGTGAACTTGACTCCTAAAATTTCTCTTGAATATAGAAATATTTTCACAATAAATTTTATTTTAGTAATATAAGATTTGGAAAAGTTCGTAGTAAGTGTGGGAATAATGGATAAAAATATCAAAAATAAATTTTAAAAAAAGAAAAAAAAAACTATATTGAAAAAGTACTCAGTTTCGAGACTCGAACTGAAGACCAGCAAAACAAAGAGACTCGTGATGCCGATCTGGCCACGAAGTTTCGTACACGCAGAGCTTCTGAATGGTGTAAGACTATCATCATGATTATAAACTAAAAGTTTTAACATGGTGTCAATCTGGTCTAAGAGCACAATGTTTTGAATAGGAATGAATTCTGCGCATGTGCATGAACTTGACTCCTAAAATTTCTCTTGAATATAGAAATATTTTCACAATAAATTTTATTTTAGTAATATAAGATTTGGAAAAGTTCGTAGTAAGTGTGGGAATAATGGATAAAAATATCTAAAATAAATTTTAAAAAAAGAAAAGAAAACTATATTGAAAAAGTTCTCAGTTTCGAGACTCGAACTGAAGACCAGCAAAACAAAGAGACTCGTGATGCCGATCTGGCCACGAAGCTTCGTACCCGCAGAGCTTCTGAATGGTGTAAGACTATCATCATGATTATAAACTAAAAGTTTTAACATGGTGTCAATCTGGTCTAAGAGCACAATGTTTTGAATAGGAATGAATTCTGCGCATGTGCGTGAACTTGACTCCTAAAATTTCTCTTGAATATAGAAATATTTTCACAATAAATTTTATTTTAGTAATATAAGATTTGGAAAAGTTCGTAGTAAGTGTGGGAATAATGGATAAAAATATCTAAAATAAATTTTAAAAAAAGAAAAGAAAACTATATTGAAAAAGTTCTCAGTTTCGAGACTCGAACTGAAGACCAGCAAAACAAAGAGACTCGTGATGCCGATCTGGCCACGAAGCTTCGTACCCGCAGAGCTTCTGAATGGTGTAAGACTCTCATCATCATTATAAACTAAAAGTTTTAACATGGTGTCAATCTGGTCTAAGAGCACAATGTTTTGAATAGGAATGAATTCTGCGCATGTGCATGAACTTGACTCCTAAAATTTCTCTTGAATATAGAAATATTTTCACAATAAATTTTATTTTAGTAATATAAGATTTGGAAAAGTTCGTAGTAAGTGTGGGAATAATGGATAAAAATATCTAAAATAAATTTTAAAAAAAGAAAAGAAAACTTTATTGAAAAAGTTCTCAGTTTCGAGACTCGAACTGAAGACCAGCAAAACAAAGAGACTCGTGATGCCGATCTGGCCACGAAGCTTCGTACCCGCAGAGCTTCTGAATGGTGTAAGACTATCATCATGATTATAAACTAAAAGTTTTAACATGGTGTCAATCTGGTCTAAGAGCACAATGTTTTGAATAGGAATGAATTCTGCGCATGTGCGTGAACTTGACTCCTAAAATTTCTCTTGAATATAGAAATATTTTCACAATAAATTTTATTTTAGTAATATAAGATTTGGAAAAGTTCGTAGTAAGTGTGGGAATAATGGATAAAAATATCTAAAATAAATTTTAAAAAAAAGAAAAGAAAACTATATTGAAAAAGTTCTCAGTTTCGAGACTCGAACTGAAGACCAGCAAAACAAAGAGACTCGTGATGCCGATCTGGCCACGAAGCTTCGTACCCGCAGAGCTTCTGAATGGTGTAAGACTATCATCATGATTATAAACTAAAAGTTTTAACATGGTGTCAATCTGGTCTAAGAGCACAATGTTTTGAATAGGAATGAATTCTGCGCATGTGCGTGAACTTGACTCCTAAAATTTCTCTTGAATATAGAAATATTTTCACAATAAATTTTATTTTAGTAATATAAGATTTGGAAAAGTTCGTAGTAAGTGTGGGAATAATGGATAAAAATATCTAAAATAAATTTTAAAAAAAAGAAAAGAAAACTATATTGAAAAAGTTCTCAGTTTCGAGACTCGAACTGAAGACCAGCAAAACAAAGAGACTCGTGATGCCGATCTGGCCACGAAGCTTCGTACCCGCAGAGCTTCTGAATGGTGTAAGACTATCATCATGATTATAAACTAAAAGTTTTAACATGGTGTCAATCTGGTCTAAGAGCACAATGTTTTGAATAGGAATGAATTCTGCGCATGTGCATGAACTTGACTCATAAAATTTCTCTTGAATATAGAAATATTTTCTCAATAAATTTTATATTAGTAATATAAGATTTGGAAAAGTTCGTAGTAAGTGTGGGAATAATGGATAAAAATATCTAAAATAAATTTAAAAAAAAAAAAGGAAAAAAAATGTATTGAAAAAGTTCTCAGTTTCGAGACTCGAACTGAAGACCAGCAAAACAAAGAGACTGGTGATGCCGATCTGGCCACGAAGCTTCGTACACGCAGAGCTTCTGAATGGTGTAAGACTCTCATCATCATTATAAACTAAAAGTTTTAACATGGTGTCAATCTGGTCTAAGAGCACAATGTTTTGAATAGGAATGAATTCTGCGCATGTGCATGAACTTGACTCCTAAAATTTCTCTTGAATATAGAAATATTTTCACAATAAATTTTATTTTAGTAATATAAGATTTGGAAAAGTTCGTAGTAAGTGTGGGAATAATGGATAAAAATATCTAAAATAAATTTTAAAAAAAGAAAAAAAACTATATTGAAAAAGTTCTCAGTTTCGAGACTCGAACTGAAGACCAGCAAAGCAAAGAGACTCGTGATGCCGATCTGGCCACGAAGCTTCGTACCCGCAGAGCTTCTGAATGGTGTAAGACTCTCATCATCATTATAAACTAAAAGTTTTAACATGGTGTCAATCTGGTCTAAGAGCACAATGTTTTGAATAGGAATGAATTCTGCGCATGTGCGTGAACTTGACTCCTAAAATTTCTCTTGAATATAGAAATATTTTCACAATAAATTTTATTTTAGTAATATAAGATTTGGAAAAGTTCGTAGTAAGTGTGGGAATAATGGATAAAAATATCTAAAATAAATTTTAAAAAAAGAAAAGAAAACTATATTGAAAAAGTTCTCAGTTTCGAGACTCGAACTGAAGACCAGCAAAACAAAGAGACTCGTGATGCCGATCTGGCCACGAAGCTTCGTACATGCAGAGCTTCTGAATGGTGTAAGACTCTCATCATGATTATAAACTAAAAGTTTTAACATGGTGTCAATCTGGTCTAAGAGCACAATGTTTTGAATAGGAATGAATTCTGCGCATGTGCGTGAACTTGACTCCTAAAATTTCTCTTGAATATAGAAATATTTTCACAATAAATTTTATTTTAGTAATATAAGATTTGGAAAAGTTCGTAGTAAGTGTGAGAATAATGGATAAAAATATCTAAAATAAATTTAAAAAAAAAGAAAAGAAAACTATATTGAAAAAGTTCTCAGTTTCGAGACTCGAACTGAAGACCAGCAAAACAAAGAGACTCGTGATGCCGATCTGGCCACGAAGTGTCGTACACGCAGAGCTTCTGAATGGTGTAAGACTATCATCATGATTATAAACTAAAAGTTTTAACATGGTGTCAATCTGGTCTAAGAGCACAATGTTTTGAATAGGAATGAATTCTGCGCATGTGCATGAACTTGACTCCTAAAATTTCTCTTGAATATAGAAATATTTTCACAATAAATTTTATTTTATTAATATAAGATTTGGAAAAGTTCGTAGTAAGTGTGGGAATAATGGATAAAAAAATAGATAAAATAAATTTTAAAAAAAAGAAAAGAAAAATGTATTGAAAAAGTTCTGAGTTTCGAGACTTGAACTGAAGACCAGCAAAACAAAGAGACTGGTGATGCCGATCTGGCCACGAAGCTTCGTACACGCAGAGCTTCTGAATGGTGTAAGACTCTCATCATCATTAGAAACTAAAAGTTTTAACATGGTGCCAATCTGGTCTAAGAGCACAATGTTTTGAATAGGAATGAATTCTGCGCATGTGCATGAACTTGACTCATAAAATTTCTCTTGAATATAGAAATATTTTCACAATAAATTTTATATTAGTAATATAAGATTTGGAAAAGTTCGTAGTAAGTGTGGGAATAATGGATAAAAATATCTAAAATAAATTTTAAAAAAAAAAGGAAAAAAAAAAAATGTATTGAAAAAGTTCTCAGTTTCGAGACTCGAACTGAAGACCAGCAAAACAAAGAGACTGGTGATGCCGATCTGGCCACGAAGCTTCGTACACGCAGAGCTTCTGAATGGTGTAAGACTCTCATCATCATTATAAACTAAAAGTTTTAACATGGTGTCAATCTGGTCTAAGAGCACAATGTTTTGAATAGGAATGAATTCTGCGCATGTGCATGAACTTGACTCCTAAAATTTCTCTTGAATATAGAAATATTTTCACAATAAATTTTATTTTAGTAATATAAGATTTGGAAAAGTTCGTAGTAAGTGTGGGAATAATGGATAAAAATATCTAAAATAAATTTTAAAAAAAGAAAAAAAACTATATTGAAAAAGTTCTGAGTTTCGAGACTGGAACTGAAGACCAGCAAAACAAAGAGACTCGTGATGCCGATCTGGCCACGAAGCTTCGTACCCGCAGAGCTTCTGAATGGTGTAAGACTCTCATCATCATTATAAACTAAAAGTTTTAACATGGTGTCAATCTGGTCTAAGAGCACAATGTTTCGAATAGGAATGAATTCTGCGCATGTGCGTGAACTTGACTCCTAAAATTTCTCTTGAATATAGAAATATTTTCACAATAAATTTTATTTTAGTAATATAAGATTTGGAAAAGTTCGTAGTAAGTGAGGGAATAATGGATAAAAATATCTAAAATAAATTTTAAAAAAAGAAAAGAAAACTATATTGAAAAAGTTCTCAGTTTCGAGATTCGAACTGAAGACCAGCAAAACAAAGAGACTCGTGATGCCGATCTGGCCACGACGTTTCGTACCCGCAGAGCTTCTGAATGGTGTAAGACTCTCATCATCATTATAAACTAAAAGTTTTAACATGGTGTCAATCTGGTCTAAGAGCACAATGTTTCGAATAGGAATGAATTCTGCGCATGTGCGTGAACTTGACTCCTAAAATTTCTCTTGAATATAGAAATATTTTCACAATAAATTTTATTTTAGTAATATAAGATTTGGAAAAGTTCGTAGTAAGTGAGGGAATAATGGATAAAAATATCTAAAATAAATTTTAAAAAAAGAAAAGAAAACTATATTGAAAAAGTTCTCAGTTTCGAGATTCGAACTGAAGACCAGCAAAACAAAGAGACTCGTGATGCCGATCTGGCCACGACGTTTCGTACACGCAGAGCTTCTGAATGGTGTAAGACTATCATCATGATTATAAACTAAAAGTTTTTACATGGTGTCAATCTGGTCTAAGAGCACAATGTTTTGAATAGGAATGTATTCTGCGCATGTGCATGAACTTGACTCCTAAAATTTCTCTTGAATATAGAAATATTTTAACAATAAATTTTATTTTAGTAATATAAGATTTGGAAAAGTTCGTAGTAAGTGTGGGAATAATGGATAAAAATATCTAAAATAATGTTTAAAAAAAAGAAAAGAAAACTATATTGAAAAAGTTCTCAGTTTCGAGACTCGAACTGAAGACCAGCAAAACAAAGAGACTCGTGATGCCGATCTGGCCACGAAGTGTCGTACACGCAGAGCTTCTGAATGGTGTAAGACTATCATCATGATTATAAACTAAAAGTTTTAACATGGTGTCAATCTGGTCTAAGAGCACAATGTTTTGAATAGGAATGAATTCTGCGCATGTGCATGAACTTGACTCCTAAAATTTCTCTTGAATATAGAAATATTTTCACAATAAATTTTATTTTATTAATATAAGATTTGGAAAAGTTCGTAGTAAGTGTGGGAATAATGGATAAAAATATCTAAAATAAATTTAAAAAAAAAGAAAAGAAAAATGTATTGAAAAAGTTCTCAGTTTCGAGACTCGAACTGAAGACCAGCAAATCAAAGAGACTGGCGATGCCGATCTGGCCACGAAGCTTCGTACACGCAGAGCTTCTGAATGGTGTAAGACTCTCATCATCATTAGAAACTAAAAGTTTTAACATGGTGTCAATCTGGTCTAAGAGCACAATGTTTTGAATAGGAATGAATTCTGCGCATGTGCATGAACTTGACTCCTAAAATTTCTCTTGAATATAGAAATATTTTCACAATAAATTTTATTTTTTTAATATAAGATTTGGAAAAGTTCGTAGTAAGTGTGGGAATAATGGATAAAAAAATAGATAAAATAAATTTTAAAAAAAAGAAAAGAAAAATGTATTGAAAAAGTTCTGAGTTTCGAGACTTGAACTGAAGACCAGCAAAACAAAGAGACTGGTGATGCCGATCTGGCCACGAAGCTTCGTACACGCAGAGCTTCTGAATGGTGTAAGACTCTCATCATCATTAGAAACTAAAAGTTTTAACATGGTGCCAATCTGGTCTAAGAGCACAATGTTTTGAATAGGAATGAATTCTGCGCATGTGCATGAACTTGACTCATAAAATTTCTCTTGAATATAGAAATATTTTCACAATAAATTTTATATTAGTAATATAAGATTTGGAAAAGTTCGTAGTAAGTGTGGGAATAATGGATAAAAATATCTAAAATAAATTTTAAAAAAAAAGGAAAAAAAAAATGTATTGAAAAAGTTCTCAGTTTCGAGACTCGAACTGAAGACCAGCAAAACAAAGAGACTGGTGATGCCGATCTGGCCACGAAGCTTCGTACACGCAGAGCTTCTGAATGGTGTAAGACTCTCATCATCATTATAAACTAAAAGTTTTAACATGGTGTCAATCTGGTCTAAGAGCACAATGTTTTGAATAGGAATGAATTCTGCGCATGTGCGTGAACTTGACTCCTAAAATTTCTCTTGAATATAGAAATATTTTCACAATAAATTTTATTTTAGTAATATAAGATTTGGAAAAGTTCGTAGTAAGTGTGGGAATAATGGATAAAAATATCTAAAATAATGTTTAAAAAAAAGAAAAAAAACTATATTGAAAAAGTTCTCAGTTTCGAGACTCGAACTGAAGACCAGCAAAACAAAGAGACTCGTGATGCCGATCTGGCCACGAAGTGTCGTACACGCAGAGCTTCTGAATGGTGTAAGACTATCATCATGATTATAAACTAAAAGTTTTAACATGGTGTCAATCTGGTCTAAGAGCACAATGTTTTGAATAGGAATGAATTCTGCGCATGTGCATGAACTTGACTCCTAAAATTTCTCTTGAATATAGAAATATTTTCACAATAAATTTTATTTTATTAATATAAGATTTGGAAAAGTTCGTAGTAAGTGTGGGAATAATGGATAAAAATATCTAAAATAAATTTAAAAAAAAGAAAAGAAAACTATATTGAAAAAGTTCTCAGTTTCGAGACTCGAACTGAAGACCAGCAAAACAAAGAGACTCGTGATGCCGATCTGGCCACGACGTTTCGTACACGCAGAGCTTCTGAATGGTGTAAGACTCTCATCATCATTATAAACTAAAAGTTTTAACATGGTGTCAATCTGGTCTAAGAGCACAATGTTTCGAATAGGAATGTATTCTGCGCATGTGCATGAACTTGACTCCTAAAATTTCTCTTGAATATAGAAATATTTTCACAATAAATTTTATTTTAGTAATATAGGATTTGGAAAAGTTCGTAGTAAGTGTGGGAATAATGGATAAAAATATCTAAAATAATGTTTAAAAAAAAGAAAAGAAAACTATATTGAAAAAGTTCTCAGTTTCGAGACTCGAACTGAAGACCAGCAAAACAAAGAGACTCGTGATGCCGATCTGGCCACGAAGTGTCGTACACGCAGAGCTTCTGAATGGTGTAAGACTATCATCATGATTATAAACTAAAAGTTTTAACATGGTGTCAATCTGGTCTAAGAGCACAATGTTTTGAATAGGAATGAATTCTGCGCATGTGCATGAACTTGACTCCTAAAATTTCTCTTGAATATAGAAATATTTTCACAATAAATTTTATTTTATTAATATAAGATTTGGAAAAGTTCGTAGTAAGTGTGGGAATAATGGATAAAAATATCTAAAATAAATTTAAAAAAAAGAAAAGAAAACTATATTGAAAAAGTTCTCAGTTTCGAGACTCGAACTGAAGACCAGCAAAACAAAGAGACTGGCGATGCCGATCTGGCCACGAAGCTTCGTACACGCAGAGCTTCTGAATGGTGTAAGACTCTCATCATCATTAGAAACTAAAAGTTTTAACATGGTGTCAATCTGGTCTAAGAGCACAATGTTTTGAATAGGAATGAATTCTGCGCATGTGCATGAACTTGACTCATAAAATTTCTCTTGAATATAGAAATATTTTCACAATAAATTTTATATTAGTAATATAAGATTTGGAAAAGTTCGTAGTAAGTGAGGGAATAATGGATAAAAATATCTAAAATAAATTTAAAAAAAAAAGGAAAAAAAATGTATTAAAAAAGTTCTCAGTTTCGAGACTCGAACTGAAGACCAGCAAAACAAAGAGACTCGTGATGCCGATCTGGCCACGAAGTGTCGTACACGCAGAGCTTCTGAATGGTGTAAGACTCTCATCATCATTATAAACTAAAAGTTTTAACATGGTGTCAATCTGGTCTAAGAGCACAATGTTTTGAATAGGAATGAATTCTGCGCATGTGCGTGAACTTGACTCCTAAAATTTCTCTTGAATATAGAAATATTTTCACAATAAATTTTATTTTAGTAATATAAGATTTGGAAAAGTTCGTAGTAAGTGTGGGAATAATGGATAAAAATATCTAAAATAAATTTAAAAAAAAAGAAAAGAAAACTATGTTGAAAAAGTTCTCAGTTTCGAGACTCGAACTGAAGACCAGTAAATCAAAGAGACTGGCGATGCCGATCTGGCCACGAAGCTTCGTACACGCAGAGCTTCTGAATGGTGTAAGACTCTCATCATCATTAGAAACTAAAAGTTTTAACATGGTGTCAATCTGGTCTAAGAGCACAATGTTTTGAATAGGAATGAATTCTGCGCATGTGCATGAACTTGACTCATAAAATTTCTCTTGAATATAGAAATATTTTCACAATAAATTTTATTTTAGTAATATAAGATTTGGAAAAGTTCGTAGTAAGTGTGGGAATAATGGATAAAAATATCTAAAATAAATTTAAAAAAAAAAGGAAAAAAAATGTATTAAAAAAGTTCTCAGTTTCGAGACTCGAACTGAAGACCAGCAAAACAAAGAGACTGGTGATGCCGATCTGGCCACGAAGCTTCGTACCCGCAGAGCTTCTGAATGGTGTAAGACTCTCATCATCATTATAAACTAAAAGTTTTAACATGGTGTCAATCTGGTCTAAGAGCACAATGTTTTGAATAGGAATGAATTCTGCGCATGTGCGTGAACTTGACTCCTAAAATTTCTCTTGAATATAGAAATATTTTCACAATAAATTTTATTTTAGTAATATAAGATTTGGAAAAGTTCGTAGTAAGTGTGGGAATAATGGATAAAAATATCTAAAATAAATTTTAAAAAAAAGAAAAGAAAACTATGTTGAAAAAGTTCTCAGTTTCGAGACTCGAACTGAAGACCAGCAAATCAAAGAGACTGGCGATGCCGATCTGGCCACGAAGCTTCGTACACGCAGAGCTTCTGAATGGTGTAAGACTCTCATCATCATTAGAAACTAAAAGTTTTAACATGGTGTCAATCTGGTCTAAGAGCACAATGTTTTGAATAGGAATGAATTCTGCGCATGTGCATGAACTTGACTCCTAAAATTTCTCTTGAATATAGAAATATTTTCACAATAAATTTTATTTTAGTAATATAAGATTTGGAAAAGTTCGTAGTAAGTGTGGGAATAATGGATAAAAATATCTAAAATAAATTTTAAAAAAAGAAAAAAAAACTATATTGAAAAAGTACTCAGTTTCGAGACTCGAACTGAAGACCAGCAAAACAAAGAGACTCGTGATGCCGATCTGGCCACGAAGTTTCGTACACGCAGAGCTTCTGAATGGTGTAAGACTATCATCATGATTATAAACTAAAAGTTTTTACATGGTGTCAATCTGGTCTAAGAGCACAATGTTTTGAATAGGAATGAATTCTGCGCATGTGCATGAACTTGACTCCTAAAATTTCTCTTGAATATAGAAATATTTTCACAATAAATTTTATTTTAGTAATATAAGATTTGGAAAAGTTCGTAGTAAGTGTGGGAATAATGGATAAAAATATCTAAAATAAATTTTAAAAAAAGAAAAAAAAACTATATTGAAAAAGTACTCAGTTTCGAGACTCGAACTGAAGACCAGCAAAACAAAGAGACTGGTGATGCCGATCTGGCCACGAAGCTTCGTACTCGCAGAGCTTCTGAATGGTGTAAGACTCTCATCATCATTATAAACTAAAAGTTTTAACATGGTGTCAATCTGGTCTAAGAGCACAATGTTTTGAATAGGAATGAATTCTGCGCATGTGCGTGAACTTGACTCCTAAAATTTCTCTTGAATATAGAAATATTTTCACAATAAATTTTATTTTAGTAATATAAGATTTGGAAAAGTTCGTAGTAAGTGTGGGAATAATGGATAAAAATATCTAAAATAAATTTTAAAAAAAGAAAAAAAAAACTATATTGAAAAAGTACTCAGTTTCGAGACTCGAACTGAAGACCAGCAAAACAAAGAGACTCGTGATGCCGATCTGGCCACGAAGTTTCGTACACGCAGAGCTTCTGAATGGTGTAAGACTATCATCATGATTATAAACTAAAAGTTTTAACATGGTGTCAATCTGGTCTAAGAGCACAATGTTTTGAATAGGAATGAATTCTGCGCATGTGCATGAACTTGACTCCTAAAATTTCTCTTGAATATAGAAATATTTTCACAATAAATTTTATTTTAGTAATATAAGATTTGGAAAAGTTCGTAGTAAGTGTGGGAATAATGGATAAAAATATCTAAAATAAATTTTAAAAAAAGAAAAGAAAACTATATTGAAAAAGTTCTCAGTTTCGAGACTCGAACTGAAGACCAGCAAAACAAAGAGACTCGTGATGCCGATCTGGCCACGAAGCTTCGTACCCGCAGAGCTTCTGAATGGTGTAAGACTATCATCATGATTATAAACTAAAAGTTTTAACATGGTGTCAATCTGGTCTAAGAGCACAATGTTTTGAATAGGAATGAATTCTGCGCATGTGCATGAACTTGACTCCTAAAATTTCTCTTGAATATAGAAATATTTTCACAATAAATTTTATTTTAGTAATATAAGATTTGGAAAAGTTCGTAGTAAGTGTGGGAATAATGGATAAAAATATCTAAAATAAATTTTAAAAAAAGAAAAAAAAACTATATTGAAAAAGTACTCAGTTTCGAGACTCGAACTGAAGACCAGCAAAACAAAGAGACTGGTGATGCCGATCTGGCCACGAAGCTTCGTACCCGCAGAGCTTCTGAATGGTGTAAGACTCTCATCATCATTATAAACTAAAAGTTTTAACATGGTGTCAATCTGGTCTAAGAGCACAATGTTTTGAATAGGAATGAATTCTGCGCATGTGCGTGAACTTGACTCCTAAAATTTCTCTTGAATATAGAAATATTTTCACAATAAATTTTATTTTAGTAATATAAGATTTGGAAAAGTTCGTAGTAAGTGTGGGAATAATGGATAAAAATATCTAAAATAAATTTTAAAAAAAGAAAAAAAAAAAACTATATTGAAAAAGTACTCAGTTTCGAGACTCGAACTGAAGACCAGCAAAACAAAGAGACTCGTGATGCCGATCTGGCCACGAAGTTTCGTACACGCAGAGCTTCTGAATGGTGTAAGACTATCATCATGATTATAAACTAAAAGTTTTAACATGGTGTCAATCTGGTCTAAGAGCACAATGTTTTGAATAGGAATGAATTCTGCGCATGTGCATGAACTTGACTCCTAAAATTTCTCTTGAATATAGAAATATTTTCACAATAAATTTTATTTTAGTAATATAAGATTTGGAAAAGTTCGTAGTAAGTGTGGGAATAATGGATAAAAATATCTAAAATAAATTTTAAAAAAAGAAAAAAAAACTATATTGAAAAAGTACTCAGTTTCGAGACTCGAACTGAAGACCAGCAAAACAAAGAGACTCGTGATGCCGATCTGGCCACGAAGTGTCGTACACGCAGAGCTTCTGAATGGTGTAAGACTATCATCATGATTATAAACTAAAAGTTTTTACATGGTGTCAATCTGGTCTAAGAGCACAATGTTTTGAATAGGAATGAATTCTGCGCATGTGCATGAACTTGACTCCTAAAATTTCTCTTGAATATAGAAATATTTTCACAATAAATTTTATTTTAGTAATATAAGATTTGGAAAAGTTCGTAGTAAGTGTGGGAATAATGGATAAAAATATCTAAAATAAATTTTAAAAAAAGAAAAAAAAAACTATATTGAAAAAGTACTCAGTTTCGAGACTCGAACTGAAGACCAGCAAAACAAAGAGACTCGTGATGCCGATCTGGCCACGAAGTTTCGTACACGCAGAGCTTCTGAATGGTGTAAGACTATCATCATGATTATAAACTAAAAGTTTTAACATGGTGTCAATCTGGTCTAAGAGCACAATGTTTTGAATAGGAATGAATTCTGCGCATGTGCATGAACTTGACTCCTAAAATTTCTCTTGAATATAGAAATATTTTCACAATAAATTTTATTTTAGTAATATAAGATTTGGAAAAGTTCGTAGTAAGTGTGGGAATAATGGATAAAAATATCTAAAATAAATTTAAAAAAAAAGAAAAGAAAACTATATTGAAAAAGTTCTCAGTTTCGAGACTCGAACTGAAGACCAGCAAAACAAAGAGACTCGTGATGCCGATCTGGCCACGAAGTGTCGTACACGCAGAGCTTCTGAATGGTGTAAGACTATCATCATGATTATAAACTAAAAGTTTTAACATGGTGTCAATCTGGTCTAAGAGCACAATGTTTTGAATAGGAATGAATTCTGCGCATGTGCATGAACTTGACTCCTAAAATTTCTCTTGAATATAGAAATATTTTCACAATAAATTTTATTTTATTAATATAAGATTTGGAAAAGTTCGTAGTAAGTGTGGGAATAATGGATAAAAAAATAGATAAAATAAATTTTAAAAAAAAGAAAAGAAAAATGTATTGAAAAAGTTCTGAGTTTCGAGACTTGAACTGAAGACCAGCAAAACAAAGAGACTGGTGATGCCGATCTGGCCACGAAGCTTCGTACACGCAGAGCTTCTGAATGGTGTAAGACTCTCATCATCATTAGAAACTAAAAGTTTTAACATGGTGCCAATCTGGTCTAAGAGCACAATGTTTTGAATAGGAATGAATTCTGCGCATGTGCATGAACTTGACTCATAAAATTTCTCTTGAATATAGAAATATTTTCACAATAAATTTTATATTAGTAATATAAGATTTGGAAAAGTTCGTAGTAAGTGTGGGAATAATGGATAAAAATATCTAAAATAAATTTAAAAAAAAAAGGAAAAAAAAAATGTATTGAAAAAGTTCTCAGTTTCGAGACTCGAACTGAAGACCAGCAAAACAAAGAGACTGGTGATGCCGATCTGGCCACGAAGCTTCGTACACGCAGAGCTTCTGAATGGTGTAAGACTCTCATCATCATTATAAACTAAAAGTTTTAACATGGTGTCAATCTGGTCTAAGAGCACAATGTTTTGAATAGGAATGAATTCTGCGCATGTGCATGAACTTGACTCCTAAAATTTCTCTTGAATATAGAAATATTTTCACAATAAATTTTATTTTAGTAATATAAGATTTGGAAAAGTTCGTAGTAAGTGTGGGAATAATGGATAAAAATATCTAAAATAAATTTTAAAAAAAGAAAAAAAACTATATTGAAAAAGTTCTCAGTTTCGAGACTCGAACTGAAGACCAGCAAAACAAAGAGACTCGTGATGCCGATCTGGCCACGAAGCTTCGTACCCGCAGAGCTTCTGAATGGTGTAAGACTCTCATCATCATTATAAACTAAAAGTTTTAACATGGTGTCAATCTGGTCTAAGAGCACAATGTTTCGAATAGGAATGAATTCTGCGCATGTGCGTGAACTTGACTCCTAAAATTTCTCTTGAATATAGAAATATTTTCACAATAAATTTTATTTTAGTAATATAAGATTTGGAAAAGTTCGTAGTAAGTGAGGGAATAATGGATAAAAATATCTAAAATAAATTTTAAAAAAAGAAAAGAAAACTATATTGAAAAAGTTCTCAGTTTCGAGATTCGAACTGAAGACCAGCAAAACAAAGAGACTCGTGATGCCGATCTGGCCACGAAGTTTCGTACACGCAGAGCTTCTGAATGGTGTAAGACTATCATCATGATTATAAACTAAAAGTTTTAACATGGTGTCAATCTGGTCTAAGAGCACAATGTTTTGAATAGGAATGAATTCTGCGCATGTGCATGAACTTGACTCCTAAAATTTCTCTTGAATATAGAAATATTTTCACAATAAATTTTATTTTAGTAATATAAGATTTGGAAAAGTTCGTAGTAAGTGTGGGAATAATGGATAAAAATATCTAAAATAAATTTTAAAAAAAGAAAAGAAAACTATATTGAAAAAGTTCTCAGTTTCGAGACTCGAACTGAAGACCAGCAAAACAAAGAGACTCGTGATGCCGATCTGGCCACGAAGCTTCGTACCCGCAGAGCTTCTGAATGGTGTAAGACTATCATCATGATTATAAACTAAAAGTTTTAACATGGTGTCAATCTGGTCTAAGAGCACAATGTTTTGAATAGGAATGAATTCTGCGCATGTGCATGAACTTGACTCCTAAAATTTCTCTTGAATATAGAAATATTTTCACAATAAATTTTATTTTAGTAATATAAGATTTGGAAAAGTTCGTAGTAAGTGAGGGAATAATGGATAAAAATATCTAAAATAAATTTTAAAAAAAGAAAAGAAAACTATATTGAAAAAGTTCTCAGTTTCGAGATTCGAACTGAAGACCAGCAAAACAAAGAGACTCGTGATGCCGATCTGGCCACGAAGTTTCGTACACGCAGAGCTTCTGAATGGTGTAAGACTATCATCATGATTATAAACTAAAAGTTTTAACATGGTGTCAATCTGGTCTAAGAGCACAATGTTTTGAATAGGAATGAATTCTGCGCATGTGCATGAACTTGACTCCTAAAATTTCTCTTGAATATAGAAATATTTTCACAATAAATTTTATTTTAGTAATATAAGATTTGGAAAAGTTCGTAGTAAGTGTGGGAATAATGGATAAAAATATCTAAAATAAATTTTAAAAAAAGAAAAGAAAACTATATTGAAAAAGTTCTCAGTTTCGAGACTCGAACTGAAGACCAGCAAAACAAAGAGACTCGTGATGCCGATCTGGCCACGAAGCTTCGTACCCGCAGAGCTTCTGAATGGTGTAAGACTATCATCATGATTATAAACTAAAAGTTTTAACATGGTGTCAATCTGGTCTAAGAGCACAATGTTTTGAATAGGAATGAATTCTGCGCATGTGCATGAACTTGACTCCTAAAATTTCTCTTGAATATAGAAATATTTTCACAATAAATTTTATTTTAGTAATATAAGATTTGGAAAAGTTCGTAGTAAGTGTGGGAATAATGGATAAAAATATCTAAAATAAATTTTAAAAAAAGAAAAAAAAACTATATTGAAAAAGTACTCAGTTTCGAGACTCGAACTGAAGACCAGCAAAACAAAGAGACTGGTGATGCCGATCTGGCCACGAAGCTTCGTACCCGCAGAGCTTCTGAATGGTGTAAGACTCTCATCATCATTATAAACTAAAAGTTTTAACATGGTGTCAATCTGGTCTAAGAGCACAATGTTTTGAATAGGAATGAATTCTGCGCATGTGCGTGAACTTGACACCTAAAATTTCTCTTGAATATAGAAATATTTTCACAATAAATTTTATTTTAGTAATATAAGATTTGGAAAAGTTCGTAGTAAGTGTGGGAATAATGGATAAAAATATCTAAAATAAATTTTAAAAAAAGAAAAAAAAACTATATTGAAAAAGTACTCAGTTTCGAGACTCGAACTGAAGACCAGCAAAACAAAGAGACTCGTGATGCCGATCTGGCCACGAAGTTTCGTACACGCAGAGCTTCTGAATGGTGTAAGACTATCATCATGATTATAAACTAAAAGTTTTAACATGGTGTCAATCTGGTCTAAGAGCACAATGTTTTGAATAGGAATGAATTCTGCGCATGTGCATGAACTTGACTCCTAAAATTTCTCTTGAATATAGAAATATTTTCACAATAAATTTTATTTTAGTAATATAAGATTTGGAAAAGTTCGTAGTAAGTGTGGGAATAATGGATAAAAATATCTAAAATAAATTTAAAAAAAAAGAAAAGAAAACTATATTGAAAAAGTTCTCAGTTTCGAGACTCGAACTGAAGACCAGCAAAACAAAGAGACTCGTGATGCCGATCTGGCCACGAAGTGTCGTACACGCAGAGCTTCTGAATGGTGTAAGACTATCATCATGATTATAAACTAAAAGTTTTAACATGGTGTCAATCTGGTCTAAGAGCACAATGTTTTGAATAGGAATGAATTCTGCGCATGTGCATGAACTTGACTCCTAAAATTTCTCTTGAATATAGAAATATTTTCACAATAAATTTTATTTTATTAATATAAGATTTGGAAAAGTTCGTAGTAAGTGTGGGAATAATGGATAAAAATATCTAAAATAAATTTAAAAAAAAAGAAAAGAAAAATGTATTGAAAAAGTTCTGAGTTTCGAGACTCGAACTGAAGACCAGCAAATCAAAGAGACTGGCGATGCCGATCTGGCCACGAAGCTTCGTACACGCAGAGCTTCTGAATGGTGTAAGACTCTCATCATCATTAGAAACTAAAAGTTTTAACATGGTGTCAATCTGGTCTAAGAGCACAATGTTTTGAATAGGAATGAATTCTGCGCATGTGCATGAACTTGACTCATAAAATTTCTCTTGAATATAGAAATATTTTCACAATAAATTTTATATTAGTAATATAAGATTTGGAAAAGTTCGTAGTAAGTGTGGGAATAATGGATAAAAATATCTAAAATAAATTTAAAAAAAAAAGGAAAAAAAATGTATTAAAAAAGTTCTCAGTTTCGAGACTCGAACTGAAGACCAGCAAAACAAAGAGACTGGTGATGCCGATCTGGCTACGAAGCTTCGTACCCGCAGAGCTTCTGAATGGTGTAAGACTCTCATCATCATTATAAACTAAAAGTTTTAACATGGTGTCAATCTGGTCTAAGAGCACAATGTTTTGAATAGGAATGAATTCTGCGCATGTGCGTGAACTTGACTTCTAAAATTTCTCTTGAATATAGAAATATTTTCACAATAAATTTTATTTTAGTAATATAAGATTTGGAAAAGTTCGTAGTAAGTGTGGGAATAATGGATAAAAATATCTAAAATAAATTTTAAAAAAAGAAAAAAAAACTATATTGAAAAAGTACTCAGTTTCGAGACTCGAACTGAAGACCAGCAAAACAAAGAGACTCGTGATGCCGATCTGGCCACGAAGCTTCGTACCCGCAGAGCTTCTGAATGGTGTAAGACTATCATCATGATTATAAACTAAAAGTTTTAACATGGTGTCAATCTGGTCTAAGAGCACAATGTTTTGAATAGGAATGAATTCTGCGCATGTGCGTGAACTTGACTCCTAAAATTTCTCTTGAATATAGAAATATTTTCACAATAAATTTTATTTTAGTAATATAAGATTTGGAAAAGTTCGTAGTAAGTGTGGGAGTAATGGATAAAAATATCTAAAATAAATTTTAAAAAAAAGAAAAGAAAACTATATTGAAAAAGTTCTCAGTTTCGAGACTCGAACTGAAGACCAGCAAAACAAAGAGACTCGTGATGCCGATCTGGCCACGAAGCTTCGTACCCGCAGAGCTTCTGAATGGTGTAAGACTATCATCATGATTATAAACTAAAAGTTTTAACATGGTGTCAATCTGGTCTAAGAGCACAATGTTTTGAATAGGAATGAATTCTGCGCATGTGCATGAACTTGACTCCTAAAATTTCTCTTGAATATAGAAATATTTTCACAATAAATTTTATTTTAGTAATATAAGATTTGGAAAAGTTCGTAGTAAGTGTGGGAATAATGGATAAAAATATCTAAAATAAATTTAAAAAAAAGAAAAGAAAACTATATTGAAAAAGTTCTCAGTTTCGAGACTCGAACTGAAGACCAGCAAAACAAAGAGACTCGTGATGCCGATCTGGCCACGAAGTTTCGTACACGCAGAGCTTCTGAATGGTGTAAGACTATCATCATGATTATAAACTAAAAGTTTTTACATGGTGTCAATCTGGTCTAAGAGCACAATGTTTTGAATAGGAATGAATTCTGCGCATGTGCATGAACTTGACTCCTAAAATTTCTCTTGAATATAGAAATATTTTCACAATAAATTTTATTTTAGTAATATAAGATTTGGAAAAGTTCGTAGTAAGTGTGGGAATAATGGATAAAAATATCTAAAATAAATTTTAAAAAAAAGAAAAGAAAACTATATTGAAAAAGTTCTCAGTTTCGAGACTCGAACTGAAGACCAGCAAAACAAAGAGACTGGTGATGCCGATCTGGCCACGAAGCTTCGTACCCGCAGAGCTTCTGAATGGTGTAAGACTCTCATCATCATTAGAAACTAAAAGTTTTTACATGGTGTCAATCTGGTCTAAGAGCACAATGTTTTGAATAGGAATGAATTCTGCGCATGTGCATGAACTTGACTCCTAAAATTTCTCTTGAATATAGAAATATTTTCACAATAAATTTTATTTTAGTAATATAAGATTTGGAAAAGTTCGTAGTAAGTGTGGGAATAATGGATAAAAATATCTAAAATAAATTTTAAAAAAAGAAAAAAAACTATATTGAAAAAGTTCTCAGTTTCGAGACTCGAACTGAAGACCAGCAAAACAAAGAGACTCGTGATGCCGATCTGGCCACGAAGTTTCGTACACGCAGAGCTTCTGAATGGTGTAAGACTATCATCATGATTTTAAACTAAAAGTTTTAACATGGTGTCAATCTGGTCTAAGAGCACAATGTTTTGAATAGGAATGAATTCTGCGCATGTGCATGAACTTGACTCCTAAAATTTCAGTTGAATATAGAAATATTTTCACAATAAATTTTATTTTATTAATATAAGATTTGGAAAAGTTCGTAGTAAGTGTGGGAATAATGGATAAAAATATCTAAAATAAATTTAAAAAAAAAGAAAAGAAAAATGTATTGAAGAAGTTCTGAGTTTCGAGACTCGAACTGAAGACCAGCAAATCAAAGAGACTGGCAATGCCGATCTGGCCACGAAGCTTCGTACACGCAGAGCTTCTGAATGGTGTAAGACTCTCATCATCATTAGAAACTAAAAGTTTTAACATGGTGTCAATCTGATCTAAGAGCACAATGTTTTGAATAGGAATGAATTCTGCGCATGTGCATGAACTTGACTCATAAAATTTCTCTTGAATATAGAAATATTTTCACAATAAATTTTATATTAGTAATATAAGATTTGGAAAAGTTCGTAGTAAGTGTGGGAATAATGGATAAAAATATCTAAAATAAATTTTAAAAAAAAAAGGAAAAAAAATGTATTGAAAAAGTTTTAATTTTCTAGACTCGAACTGAAGACCAGCAAAACAAACAGACTGGTGATGCCGATCTGGCCACGAAGCTTCGTACCCGCAGAGCTTCTGAATGGTGTAAGACTCTCATCATCATTATAAACTAAAAGTTTTAACATGGTGTCAATCTGGTCTAAGAGCAGAATGTTTTGAATAGGAATGAATTCTGCGCATGTGCGTGAACTTGACTCCTAAAATTTCTCTTGAATATAGAAATATTTTCACAATAAATTTTATTTTAGTAATATAAGATTTGGAAAAGTTCGTAGTAAGTGTGGGAATAATGGATAAAAATATCTAAAATAAATTTTAAAAAAAGAAAAAAAACTATATTGAAAAAGTTCTCAGTTTCGAGACTCGAACTGAAGACCAGCAAAACAAAGAGACTCGTGATGCCGATCTGGCCACGAAGTTTCGTACACGCAGAGCTTCTGAATGGTGTAAGACTATCATCATGATTATAAACTAAAAGTTTTTACATGGTGTCAATCTGGTCTAAGAGCACAATGTTTTGAATAGGAATGAATTCTGCGCATGTGCATGAACTTGACTCCTAAAATTTCTCTTGAATATAGAAATATTTTCACAATAAATTTTGTTTTAGTAATATAAGATTTGGAAAAGTTCGTAGTAAGTGTGGGAATAATGGATAAAAATATCTAAAATAAATTTAAAAAAAAAGAAAAGAAAACTATATTGAAAAAGTTCTCAGTTTCGAGACTCGAACTGAAGACCAGCAAAACAAAGAGACTCGTGATGCCGATCTGGCCACGAAGTGTCGTACACGCAGAGCTTCTGAATGGTGTAAGACTATCATCATGATTATAAACTAAAAGTTTTAACATGGTGTCAATCTGGTCTAAGAGCACAATGTTTTGAATAGGAATGAATTCTGCACATGTGCATGAACTTGACTCCTAAAATTTCTCTTGAATATAGAAATATTTTCACAATAAATTTTATTTTATTAATATAAGATTTGGAAAAGTTCGTAGTAAGTGTGGGAATAATGGATAAAAATATCTAAAATAAATTTAAAAAAAAAAAGGGAAAAAAAATGTATTGAAAAAGTTCTCAGTTTCGAGACTCGAACTGAAGACCAGCAAAACAAAGAGACTGGTGATGCCGATCTGGCCACGAAGCTTCGTACCCGCAGAGCTTCTGAATGGTGTAAGACTCTCATCATCATTATAAACTAAAAGTTTTAACATGGTGTCAATCTGGTCTAAGAGCAGAATGTTTTGAATAGGAATGAATTCTGCGCATGTGCGTGAACTTGACTCCTAAAATTTCTCTTGAATATAGAAATATTTTCACAATAAATTTTATTTTAGTAATATAAGATTTGGAAAAGATCGTAGTAAGTGTGGGAATAATGGATAAAAATATCTAAAATAAATTTTAAAAAAAGAAAAAAAAAACTATATTGAAAAAGTACTCAGTTTCGAGACTCGAACTGAAGACCAGCAAAACAAAGAGACTCGTGATGCCGATCTGGCCACGAAGTTTCGTACACGCCGAGCTTCTGAATGGTGTAAGACTATCATCATGATTATAAACTAAAAGTTTTAACATGGTGTCAATCTGGTCTAAGAGCACAATGTTTTGAATAGGAATGAATTCTGCGCATGTGCATGAACTTGACTCCTAAAATTTCAGTTGAATATAGAAATATTTTCACAATAAATTTTATTTTATTAATATAAGATTTGGAAAAGTTCGTAGTAAGTGTGGGAATAATGGATAAAAATATCTAAAATAAATTTAAAAAAAAAGAAAAGAAAAATGTATTGAAGAAGTTCTGAGTTTCGAGACTCGAACTGAAGACCAGCAAATCAAAGAGACTGGCAATGCCGATCTGGCCACGAAGCTTCGTACACGCAGAGCTTCTGAATGGTGTAAGACTCTCATCATCATTAGAAACTAAAAGTTTTAACATGGTGTCAATCTGGTCTAAGAGCACAATGTTTTGAATATTAATGAATTCTGCGCATGTGCATGAACTTGACTCATAAAATTTCTCTTGAATATAGAAATATTTTCACAATAAATTTTATATTAGTAATATAAGATTTGGAAAAGTTCGTAGTAAGTGTGGGAATAATGGATAAAAATATCTAAAATAAATTTAAAAAAAAAAGGAAAAAAAAATGTATTGAAAAAGTTCTCAGTTTCGAGACTCGAACTGAAGACCAGCAAAACAAAGAGACTGGTGATGCCGATCTGGCCACGAAGCTTCGTACCCGCAGAGCTTCTGAATGGTGTAAGACTCTCATCATCATTATAAACTAAAAGTTTTAACATGGTGTCAATCTGGTCTAAGAGCAGAATGTTTTGAATAGGAATGAATTCTGCGCATGTGCGTGAACTTGACTCCTAAAATTTCTCTTGAATATAGAAATATTTTCACAATAAATTTTATTTTAGTAATATAAGATTTGGAAAAGTTCGTAGTAAGTGTGGGAATAATGGATAAAAATATCTAAAATAAATTTTAAAAAAAGAAAAAAAAACTATATTGAAAAAGTTCTCAGTTTCGAGACTCGAACTGAAGACCAGCAAAACAAAGAGACTCGTGATGCCGATCTGGCCACGAAGTTTCGTACACGCAGAGCTTCTGAATGGTGTAAGACTATCATCATGATTATAAACTAAAAGTTTTTACATGGTGTCAATCTGGTATAAGAGCACAATGTTTTGAATAGGAATGAATTCTGCGCATGTGCATGAACTTGACTCCTAAAATTTCTCTTGAATATAGAAATATTTTCACAATAAATTTTGTTTTAGTAATATAAGATTTGGAAAAGTTCGTAGTAAAAGTGGGAATAATGGATAAAAATATCTAAAATAAATTTAAAAAAAAAGAAAAGAAAACTATATTGAAAAAGTTCTCAGTTTCGAGACTCGAACTGAAGACCAGCAAAACAAAGAGACTCGTGATGCCGATCTGGCCACGAAGTGTCGTACACGCAGAGCTTCTGAATGGTGTAAGACTATCATCATGATTATAAACTAAAAGTTTTAACATGGTGTCAATCTGGTCTAAGAGCACAATGTTTTGAATAGGAATGAATTCTGCGCATGTGCGTGAACTTGACTCCTAAAATTTCTCTTGAATATAGAAATATTTTCACAATAAATTTTATTTTAGTAATATAAGATTTGGAAAAGTTCGTAGTAAGTGAGGGAATAATGGATAAAAATATCTAAAATAAATTTTAAAAAAAGAAAAGAAAACTATATTGAAAAAGTTCTCAGTTTCGAGACTCGAACTGAAGACCAGCAAAACAAAGAGACTCGTGATGCCGATCTGGCCACGAAGTTTCGTACACGCAGAGCTTCTGAATGGTGTAAGACTATCATCATGATTATAAACTAAAAGTTTTTACATGGTGTCAATCTGGTCTAAGAGCACAATGTTTTGAATAGGAATGAATTCTGCGCATGTGCATGAACTTGACTCCTAAAATTTCTCTTGAATATAGAAATATTTTCACAATAAATTTTATTTTAGTAATATAAGATTTTGAAAAGTTCGTAGTAAGTGTGGGAATAATGGATAAAAATATCTAAAATAAATTTTAAAAAAAAGAAAAGAAAACTATATTGAAAAAGTTCTCAGTTTCGAGACTCGAACTGAAGACCAGCAAAACAAAGAGACTCGTGATGCCGATCTGGCCACGAAGTGTCGTACACGCAGAGCTTCTGAATGGTGTAAGACTATCATCATGATTATAAACTAAAAGTTTTAACATGGTGTCAATCTG
This sequence comes from Argiope bruennichi, assembly GCF_947563725.1. Classification (NCBI taxonomy): domain Eukaryota; kingdom Metazoa; phylum Arthropoda; class Arachnida; order Araneae; family Araneidae; genus Argiope; species Argiope bruennichi. The sequence continues at coordinate 10,872,802 of NC_079156.1, forward strand.
GTCTAAGAGCACAATGTTTTGAATAGGAATGAATTCTGCGCATGTGCATGAACTTGACTCCTAAAATTTCAGTTGAATATAGAAATATTTTCACAATAAATTTTATTTTATTAATATAAGATTTGGAAAAGTTCGTAGTAAGTGTGGGAATAATGGATAAAAATATCTAAAATAAATTTAAAAAAAAAGAAAAGAAAAATGTATTGAAGAAGTTCTGAGTTTCGAGACTCGAACTGAAGACCAGCAAATCAAAGAGACTGGCAATGCCGATCTGGCCACGAAGCTTCGTACACGCAGAGCTTCTGAATGGTGTAAGACTCTCATCATCATTAGAAACTAAAAGTTTTAACATGGTGTCAATCTGGTCTAAGAGCACAATGTTTTGAATAGGAATGAATTCTGCGCATGTGCATGAACTTGACTCATAAAATTTCTCTTGAATATAGAAATATTTTCACAATAAATTTTATATTAGTAATATAAGATTTGGAAAAGTTCGTAGTAAGTGTGGGAATAATGGATAAAAATATCTAAAATAAATTTAAAAAAAAAGGAAAAAAAAATCTATTGAAAAAGTTCTCAGTTTCGAGACTCGAACTGAAGACCAGCAAAACAAAGAGACTGGTGATGCCGATTTGGCCACGAAGTTTCGTACACGCAGAGCTTCTGAATGGTGTAAGACTATCATCATGATTATAAACTAAAAGTTTTTACATGGTGTCAATCTGGTCTAAGAGCACAATGTTTTGAATAGGAATGAATTCTGCGCATGTGCATGAACTTGACTCCTAAAATTTCTCTTGAATATAGAAATATTTTCACAATAAATTTTATTTTAGTAATATAAGATTTTGAAAAGTTCGTAGTAAGTGTGGGAATAATGGATAAAAATATCTAAAATAAATTTTAAAAAAAAGAAAAGAAAACTATATTGAAAAAGTTCTCAGTTTCGAGACTCGAACTGAAGACCAGCAAAACAAAGAGACTCGTGATGCCGATCTGGCCACGAAGTGTCGTACACGCAGAGCTTCTGAATGGTGTAAGACTATCATCATGATTATAAACTAAAAGTTTTAACATGGTGTCAATCTGGTCTAAGAGCACAATGTTTTGAATAGGAATGAATTCTGCGCATGTGCATGAACTTGACTCCTAAAATTTCTCTTGAATATAGAAATATTTTCACAATAAATTTTATTTTATTAATATAAGATTTGGAAAAGTTCGTAGTAAGTGTGGGAATAATGGATAAAAATATCTAAAATAAATTTAAAAAAAAAGAAAAGAAAAATGTATTGAAAAAGTTCTGAGTTTCGAGACTCGAACTGAAGACCAGCAAATCAAAGAGACTGGCGATGCCGATCTGGCCACGAAGCTTCGTACACGCAGAGCTTCTGAATGGTGTAAGACTCTCATCATCATTAGAAACTAAAAGTTTTAACATGGTGTCAATCTGGTCTAAGAGCACAATGTTTTGAATAGGAATGAATTCTGCGCATGTGCATGAACTTGACTCATAAAATTTCTCTTGAATATAGAAATATTTTCACAATAAATTTTATATTAGTAATATAAGATTTGGAAAAGTTCGTAGTAAGTGTGGGAATAATGGATAAAAATATCTAAAATAAATTTAAAAAAAAAAGGAAAAAAAATGTATTAAAAAAGTTCTCAGTTTCGAGACTCGAACTGAAGACCAGCAAAACAAAGAGACTGGTGATGCCGATCTGGCTACGAAGCTTCGTACCCGCAGAGCTTCTGAATGGTGTAAGACTCTCATCATCATTATAAACTAAAAGTTTTAACATGGTGTCAATCTGGTCTAAGAGCACAATGTTTTGAATAGGAATGAATTCTGCGCATGTGCGTGAACTTGACTTCTAAAATTTCTCTTGAATATAGAAATATTTTCACAATAAATTTTATTTTAGTAATATAAGATTTGGAAAAGTTCGTAGTAAGTGTGGGAATAATGGATAAAAATATCTAAAATAAATTTTAAAAAAAGAAAAAAAAACTATATTGAAAAAGTACTCAGTTTCGAGACTCGAACTGAAGACCAGCAAAACAAAGAGACTCGTGATGCCGATCTGGCCACGAAGCTTCGTACCCGCAGAGCTTCTGAATGGTGTAAGACTATCATCATGATTATAAACTAAAAGTTTTAACATGGTGTCAATCTGGTCTAAGAGCACAATGTTTTGAATAGGAATGAATTCTGCGCATGTGCGTGAACTTGACTCCTAAAATTTCTCTTGAATATAGAAATATTTTCACAATAAATTTTATTTTAGTAATATAAGATTTGGAAAAGTTCGTAGTAAGTGTGGGAGTAATGGATAAAAATATCTAAAATAAATTTTAAAAAAAAGAAAAGAAAACTATATTGAAAAAGTTCTCAGTTTCGAGACTCGAACTGAAGACCAGCAAAACAAAGAGACTCGTGATGCCGATCTGGCCACGAAGCTTCGTACCCGCAGAGCTTCTGAATGGTGTAAGACTATCATCATGATTATAAACTAAAAGTTTTAACATGGTGTCAATCTGGTCTAAGAGCACAATGTTTTGAATAGGAATGAATTCTGCGCATGTGCATGAACTTGACTCCTAAAATTTCTCTTGAATATAGAAATATTTTCACAATAAATTTTATTTTAGTAATATAAGATTTGGAAAAGTTCGTAGTAAGTGTGGGAATAATGGATAAAAATATCTAAAATAAATTTAAAAAAAAGAAAAGAAAACTATATTGAAAAAGTTCTCAGTTTCGAGACTCGAACTGAAGACCAGCAAAACAAAGAGACTCGTGATGCCGATCTGGCCACGAAGTTTCGTACACGCAGAGCTTCTGAATGGTGTAAGACTATCATCATGATTATAAACTAAAAGTTTTTACATGGTGTCAATCTGGTCTAAGAGCACAATGTTTTGAATAGGAATGAATTCTGCGCATGTGCATGAACTTGACTCCTAAAATTTCTCTTGAATATAGAAATATTTTCACAATAAATTTTATTTTAGTAATATAAGATTTGGAAAAGTTCGTAGTAAGTGTGGGAATAATGGATAAAAATATCTAAAATAAATTTTAAAAAAAAGAAAAGAAAACTATATTGAAAAAGTTCTCAGTTTCGAGACTCGAACTGAAGACCAGCAAAACAAAGAGACTCGTGATGCCGATCTGGCCACGAAGTGTCGTACACGCAGAGCTTCTGAATGGTGTAAGACTATCATCATGATTATAAACTAAAAGTTTTAACATGGTGTCAATCTGGTCTAAGAGCACAATGTTTTGAATAGGAATGAATTCTGCGCATGTGCATGAACTTGACTCCTAAAATTTCTCTTGAATATAGAAATATTTTCACAATAAATTTTATTTTATTAATATAAGATTTGGAAAAGTTCGTAGTAAGTGTGGGAATAATGGATAAAAATATCTAAAATAAATTTAAAAAAAAAAAGGAAAAAAAAAATGTATTGAAAAAGTTCTCAGTTTCGAGACTCGAACTGAAGACCAGCAAAACAAAGAGACTGGTGATGCCGATCTGGCCACGAAGCTTCGTACCCGCAGAGCTTCTGAATGGTGTAAGACTCTCATCATCATTAGAAACTAAAAGTTTTTACATGGTGTCAATCTGGTCTAAGAGCACAATGTTTTGAATAGGAATGAATTCTGCGCATGTGCATGAACTTGACTCCTAAAATTTCTCTTGAATATAGAAATATTTTCACAATAAATTTTATTTTAGTAATATAAGATTTGGAAAAGTTCGTAGTAAGTGTGGGAATAATGGATAAAAATATCTAAAATAAATTTTAAAAAAAGAAAAAAAACTATATTGAAAAAGTTCTCAGTTTCGAGACTCGAACTGAAGACCAGCAAAACAAAGAGACTCGTGATGCCGATCTGGCCACGAAGTTTCGTACACGCAGAGCTTCTGAATGGTGTAAGACTATCATCATGATTTTAAACTAAAAGTTTTAACATGGTGTCAATCTGGTCTAAGAGCACAATGTTTTGAATAGGAATGAATTCTGCGCATGTGCATGAACTTGACTCCTAAAATTTCAGTTGAATATAGAAATATTTTCACAATAAATTTTATTTTATTAATATAAGATTTGGAAAAGTTCGTAGTAAGTGTGGGAATAATGGATAAAAATATCTAAAATAAATTTAAAAAAAAAGAAAAGAAAAATGTATTGAAGAAGTTCTGAGTTTCGAGACTCGAACTGAAGACCAGCAAATCAAAGAGACTGGCAATGCCGATCTGGCCACGAAGCTTCGTACACGCAGAGCTTCTGAATGGTGTAAGACTCTCATCATCATTAGAAACTAAAAGTTTTAACATGGTGTCAATCTGATCTAAGAGCACAATGTTTTGAATAGGAATGAATTCTGCGCATGTGCATGAACTTGACTCATAAAATTTCTCTTGAATATAGAAATATTTTCACAATAAATTTTATATTAGTAATATAAGATTTGGAAAAGTTCGTAGTAAGTGTGGGAATAATGGATAAAAATATCTAAAATAAATTTTAAAAAAAAAAGGAAAAAAAATGTATTGAAAAAGTTTTAATTTTCTAGACTCGAACTGAAGACCAGCAAAACAAACAGACTGGTGATGCCGATCTGGCCACGAAGCTTCGTACCCGCAGAGCTTCTGAATGGTGTAAGACTCTCATCATCATTATAAACTAAAAGTTTTAACATGGTGTCAATCTGGTCTAAGAGCAGAATGTTTTGAATAGGAATGAATTCTGCGCATGTGCGTGAACTTGACTCCTAAAATTTCTCTTGAATATAGAAATATTTTCACAATAAATTTTATTTTAGTAATATAAGATTTGGAAAAGTTCGTAGTAAGTGTGGGAATAATGGATAAAAATATCTAAAATAAATTTTAAAAAAAGAAAAAAAACTATATTGAAAAAGTTCTCAGTTTCGAGACTCGAACTGAAGACCAGCAAAACAAAGAGACTCGTGATGCCGATCTGGCCACGAAGTTTCGTACACGCAGAGCTTCTGAATGGTGTAAGACTATCATCATGATTATAAACTAAAAGTTTTTACATGGTGTCAATCTGGTCTAAGAGCACAATGTTTTGAATAGGAATGAATTCTGCGCATGTGCATGAACTTGACTCCTAAAATTTCTCTTGAATATAGAAATATTTTCACAATAAATTTTGTTTTAGTAATATAAGATTTGGAAAAGTTCGTAGTAAGTGTGGGAATAATGGATAAAAATATCTAAAATAAATTTAAAAAAAAAGAAAAGAAAACTATATTGAAAAAGTTCTCAGTTTCGAGACTCGAACTGAAGACCAGCAAAACAAAGAGACTCGTGATGCCGATCTGGCCACGAAGTTTCGTACACGCAGAGCTTCTGAATGGTGTAAGACTATCATCATGATTATAAACTAAAAGTTTTAACATGGTGTCAATCTGGTCTAAGAGCACAATGTTTTGAATAGGAATGAATTCTGCACATGTGCATGAACTTGACTCCTAAAATTTCTCTTGAATATAGAAATATTTTCACAATAAATTTTATTTTATTAATATAAGATTTGGAAAAGTTCGTAGTAAGTGTGGGAATAATGGATAAAAATATCTAAAATAAATTTAAAAAAAAAAAGGGAAAAAAAATGTATTGAAAAAGTTCTCAGTTTCGAGACTCGAACTGAAGACCAGCAAAACAAAGAGACTGGTGATGCCGATCTGGCCACGAAGCTTCGTACCCGCAGAGCTTCTGAATGGTGTAAGACTCTCATCATCATTATAAACTAAAAGTTTTAACATGGTGTCAATCTGGTCTAAGAGCAGAATGTTTTGAATAGGAATGAATTCTGCGCATGTGCGTGAACTTGACTCCTAAAATTTCTCTTGAATATAGAAATATTTTCACAATAAATTTTATTTTAGTAATATAAGATTTGGAAAAGATCGTAGTAAGTGTGGGAATAATGGATAAAAATATCTAAAATAAATTTTAAAAAAAGAAAAAAAAAACTATATTGAAAAAGTACTCAGTTTCGAGACTCGAACTGAAGACCAGCAAAACAAAGAGACTCGTGATGCCGATCTGGCCACGAAGTTTCGTACACGCCGAGCTTCTGAATGGTGTAAGACTATCATCATGATTATAAACTAAAAGTTTTAACATGGTGTCAATCTGGTCTAAGAGCACAATGTTTTGAATAGGAATGAATTCTGCGCATGTGCATGAACTTGACTCCTAAAATTTCAGTTGAATATAGAAATATTTTCACAATAAATTTTATTTTATTAATATAAGATTTGGAAAAGTTCGTAGTAAGTGTGGGAATAATGGATAAAAATATCTAAAATAAATTTTAAAAAAAGAAAAGAAAACTATATTGAAAAAGTTCTCAGTTTCGAGACTCGAACTGAAGACCAGCAAAACAAAGAGACTCGTGATGCCGATCTGGCCACGAAGTTTCGTACACGCAGAGCTTCTGAATGGTGTAAGACTATCATCATGATTATAAACTAAAAGTTTTTACATGGTGTCAATCTGGTCTAAGAGCACAATGTTTTGAATAGGAATGAATTCTGCGCATGTGCATGAACTTGACTCCTAAAATTTCTCTTGAATATAGAAATATTTTCACAATAAATTTTATTTTAGTAATATAAGATTTTGAAAAGTTCGTAGTAAGTGTGGGAATAATGGATAAAAATATCTAAAATAAATTTTAAAAAAAAGAAAAGAAAACTATATTGAAAAAGTTCTCAGTTTCGAGACTCGAACTGAAGACCAGCAAAACAAAGAGACTCGTGATGCCGATCTGGCCACGAAGTGTCGTACACGCAGAGCTTCTGAATGGTGTAAGACTATCATCATGATTATAAACTAAAAGTTTTAACATGGTGTCAATCTGGTCTAAGAGCACAATGTTTTGAATAGGAATGAATTCTGCGCATGTGCATGAACTTGACTCCTAAAATTTCAGTTGAATATAGAAATATTTTCACAATAAATTTTATTTTATTAATATAAGATTTGGAAAAGTTCGTAGTAAGTGTGGGAATAATGGATAAAAATATCTAAAATAAATTTAAAAAAAAAGAAAAGAAAAATGTATTGAAGAAGTTCTGAGTTTCGAGACTCGAACTGAAGACCAGCAAATCAAAGAGACTGGCAATGCCGATCTGGCCACGAAGCTTCGTACACGCAGAGCTTCTGAATGGTGTAAGACTCTCATCATCATTAGAAACTAAAAGTTTTAACATGGTGTCAATCTGGTCTAAGAGCACAATGTTTTGAATAGGAATGAATTCTGCGCATGTGCATGAACTTGACTCATAAAATTTCTCTTGAATATAGAAATATTTTCACAATAAATTTTATATTAGTAATATAAGATTTGGAAAAGTTCGTAGTAAGTGTGGGAATAATGGATAAAAATATCTAAAATAAATTTAAAAAAAAAGGAAAAAAAAATCTATTGAAAAAGTTCTCAGTTTCGAGACTCGAACTGAAGACCAGCAAAACAAAGAGACTGGTGATGCCGATTTGGCCACGAAGTTTCGTACACGCAGAGCTTCTGAATGGTGTAAGACTATCATCATGATTATAAACTAAAAGTTTTTACATGGTGTCAATCTGGTCTAAGAGCACAATGTTTTGAATAGGAATGAATTCTGCGCATGTGCATGAACTTGACTCCTAAAATTTCTCTTGAATATAGAAATATTTTCACAATAAATTTTATTTTAGTAATATAAGATTTTGAAAAGTTCGTAGTAAGTGTGGGAATAATGGATAAAAATATCTAAAATAAATTTTAAAAAAAAGAAAAGAAAACTATATTGAAAAAGTTCTCAGTTTCGAGACTCGAACTGAAGACCAGCAAAACAAAGAGACTCGTGATGCCGATCTGGCCACGAAGTGTCGTACACGCAGAGCTTCTGAATGGTGTAAGACTATCATCATGATTATAAACTAAAAGTTTTAACATGGTGTCAATCTGGTCTAAGAGCACAATGTTTTGAATAGGAATGAATTCTGCGCATGTGCATGAACTTGACTCCTAAAATTTCAGTTGAATATAGAAATATTTTCACAATAAATTTTATTTTATTAATATAAGATTTGGAAAAGTTCGTAGTAAGTGTGGGAATAATGGATAAAAATATCTAAAATAAATTTTAAAAAAAAGAAAAGAAAAATGTATTGAAGAAGTTCTGAGTTTCGAGACTCGAACTGAAGACCAGCAAATCAAAGAGACTGGCAATGCCGATCTGGCCACGAAGCTTCGTACACGCAGAGCGTCTGAATGGTGTAAGACTCTCATCATCATTATAAACTAAAAGTTTTAACATGGTGTCAATCTGGTCTAAGAGCACAATGTTTTGAATAGGAATGAATTCTGCGCATGTGCGTGAACTTGACTCCTAAAATTTCTCTTGAATATAGAAATATTTTCACAATAAATTTTATTTTAGTAATATAAGATTTGGAAAAGTTCGTAGTAAGTGAGGGAATAATGGATAAAAATATCTAAAATAAATTTTAAAAAAAGAAAAGAAAACTATATTGAAAAAGTTCTCAGTTTCGAGACTCGAACTGAAGACCAGCAAAACAAAGAGACTCGTGATGCCGATCTGGCCACGAAGTTTCGTACACGCAGAGCTTCTGAATGGCGTAAGACTATCATCATGATTATAAACTAAAAGTTTTTACATGGTGTCAATCTGGTCTAAGAGCACAATGTTTTGAATAGGAATGAATTCTGCGCATGTGCATGAACTTGACTCCTAAAATTTCTCTTGAATATAGAAATATTTTCACAATAAATTTTATTTTAGTAATATAAGATTTTGAAAAGTTCGTAGTAAGTGTGGGAATAATGGATAAAAATATCTAAAATAAATTTTAAAAAAAAGAAAAGAAAACTATATTGAAAAAGTTCTTAGTTTCGAGACTCGAACTGAAGACCAGCAAAACAAAGAGACTCGTGATGCCGATCTGGCCACGAAGTGTCGTACACGCAGAGCTTCTGAATGGTGTAAGACTATCATCATGATTATAAACTAAAAGTTTTAACATGGTGTCAATCTGGTCTAAGAGCACAATGTTTTGAATAGGAATGAATTCTGCGCATGTGCATGAACTTGACTCCTAAAATTTCAGTTGAATATAGAAATATTTTCACAATAAATTTTATTTTATTAATATAAGATTTGGAAAAGTTCGTAGTAAGTGTGGGAATAATGGATAAAAATATCTAAAATAAATTTTAAAAAAAAGAAAAGAAAAATGTATTGAAGAAGTTCTGAGTTTCGAGACTCGAACTGAAGACCAGCAAATCAAAGAGACTGGCAATGCCGATCTGGCCACGAAGCTTCGTACACGCAGAGCTTCTGAATGGTGTAAGACTCTCATCATCATTAGAAACTAAAAGTTTTAACATGGTGTCAATCTGGTCTAAGAGCACAATGTTTTGAATAGGAATGAATTCTGCGCATGTGCATGAACTTGACTCATAAAATTTCTCTTGAATATAGAAATATTTTCACAATAAATTTTATATTAGTAATATAAGATTTGGAAAAGTTCGTAGTAAGTGTGGGAATAATGGATAAAAATATCTAAAATAAATTTAAAAAAAAAGGAAAAAAAATGTATTGAAAAAGTTCTCAGTTTCAAGACTCGAACTGAAGACCAGCAAAACAAAGAGACTGCTGATGCCGATCTGGCCACGAAGCTTCGTACCCGCAGAGCTTCTGAATGGTGTAAGACTCTCATCATCATTATAAACTAAAAGTTTTAACATGGTGTCAATCTGGTCTAAGAGCACAATGTTTTGAATAGGAATGAATTCTGCGCATGTGCGTGAACTTGACTCCTAAAATTTCTCTTGAATATAGAAATATTTTCACAATAAATTTTATTTTAGTAATATAAGATTTGGAAAAGTTCGTAGTAAGTGTGGGAATAATGGATAAAAATATCTAAAATAAATTTTAAAAAAAGAAAAAAAAACTATATTGAAAAAGTACTCAGTTTCGAGACTCGAACTGAAGACCAGCAAAACAAAGAGACTCGTGATGCCGATCTGGCCACGAAGTTTCGTACACGCAGAGCTTCTGAATGGTGTAAGACTATCATCATGATTATAAACTAAAAGTTTTAACATGGTGTCAATCTGGTCTAAGAGCACAATGTTTTGAATAGGAATGAATTCTGCGCATGTGCATGAACGTGACTCCTAAAATTTCTCTTGAATATAGAAATATTTTCACAATAAATTTTATTTTATTAATATAAGATTTGGAAAAGTTCGTAGTAAGAGTGGGAATAATGGATAAAAATATCTAAAATAAATTTTAAAAAAAAGAAAAGAAAAATGTATTGAAAAAGTTCTGAGTTTCTAGACTCGAACTGAAGACCAGCAAATCAAAGAGACTGGCGATGCCGATCTGGCCACGAAGCTTCGTACACGCAGAGCTTCTGAATGGTGTAAGACTCTCATCATCATTAGAAACTAAAAGTTTTAACATGGTGTCAATCTGGTCTAAGAGCACAATGTTTTGAATAGGAATGAATTCTGCGCATGTGCATGAACTTGACTCATAAAATTTCTCTTGAATATAGAAATATTTTCACAATAAATTTTATATTAGTAATATAAGATTTGGAAAAGTTCGTAGTAAGTGTGGGAATAATGGATAAAAATATCTAAAATAAATTTAAAAAAATAGGAAAAAAAAATGTATTAAAAAAGTTCTCAGTTTCGAGACTCGAACTGAAGACCAGCAAAACAAAGAGACTGGTGATGCCGATCTGGCACGAAGCTTCGTACACGCAGAGCTTCTGAATGGTGTAAGACTATCATCATGATTATAAACTAAAAGTTTTAACATGGTGTCAATCTGGTCTAAGAGCACAATGGTTTGAATAGGAATGAATTCTGCGCATGTGCATGAACTTGACTCCTAAAATTTCTCTTGAATATAGAAATATTTTCACAATAAATTTTATTTTATTAATATAAGATTTGGAAAAGTTCGTAGTAAGTGTGGGAATAATGGATAAAAATATCTAAAATAAATTTAAAAAAAAAGAAAAGAAAAATGTATTGAAGAAGTTCTGAGTTTCGAGACTCGAACTGAAGACCAGCAAATCAAAGAGACTGGCAATGCCGATCTGGCCACGAAGCTTCGTACACGCAGAGCTTCTGAATGGTGTAAGACTCTCATCATCATTAGAAACTAAAAGTTTTAACATGGTGTCAATCTGGTCTAAGAGCACAATGTTTTGAATAGGAATGAATTCTGCGCATGTGCGTGAACTTGACTCCTAAAATTTCTCTTGAATATAGAAATATTTTCACAATAAATTTTATTTTAGTAATATAAGATTTGGAAAAGTTCGTAGTAAGTGTGGGAATAATGGATAAAAATATCTAAAATAAATTTTTAAAAAAGAAAAGAAAACTATATTGAAAAAGTTCTCAGTTTCGAGACTCGAACTGAAGACCAGCAAAACAAAGAGACTCGTGATGCCGATCTGGCCACGAAGTTTCGTACACGCAGAGCTTCTGAATGGTGTAAGACTATCATCATGATTATAAACTAAAAGTTTTAACATGGTGTCAATCTGGTCTAAGAGCACAATGTTTTGAATAGGAATGAATTCTGCGCATGTGCATGAACTTGACTCCTAAAATTTCTCTTGAATATAGAAATATTTTCACAATAAATTTTATTTTAGTAATATAAGATTTGGAAAAGTTCGTAGTAAGTGTGGGAATAATGGATAAAAATATCTAAAATAAATTTTAAAAAAAGAAAAGAAAACTATATTGAAAAAGTACTCAGTTTCGAGACTCGAACTGAAGACCAGCAAAACAAAGAGACTTGTGATGCCGATCTGGCCACGAAGCTTCGTACACGTAGAGCGTCTGAATGGTGTAAGACTGTCATCATGATTATAAACTAAAAGTTTTAACATGGTGTCAATCTGGTCTAAGTACACAATGTTTTGAATGGGAATGAATTCTGCGCATATGCGTGAACTTGACTACTAAAATTTCTCTTGAATATAGAAATATTTTAACATAAAATTTTATTTTAGTAGTGAAAGTTTTGGAAAAGTTCATAGTAAGTGTGGGAACAATGGATAAAAATATCTAAAATAAATTTTTAAAAAAGAAAAGAAAAATATATTGAAAAAGTTCTCAGCTTCGAGACTCGAACTGAAGACAAGCAAAACAAAGAGACTGGTGATGCCGATCTGGCCACGAAGCTTCGCACACGCAGAGCGTCTGAATGATGTAAGACTCTCATCATGATTATCCAATAAAAGTTTTAACATGGTGTCAATCTGGTCTAAGAGTATAATGTTTTGAATAGGAATGAATTCTGCGCATGTGCGTGAACTGGACTCCTAAAATTTCTCTTGATAATAGAAATATTTTGAAAATAAATTTGATTTTAGTAGTATAAGATTTGGAAAATTTCGTAGTAAGTGTTCGAATAATGGATAAAAATATCTAAAGTAAATTTTAAAAAAAAGGAAAAAAAAAATGTATTTAAAAAGGTCTCATTTTCGAGACTCGAACTGAAGACCAGCAAAACTAGGTAGCTCGTGCTGCCGATCTGGGCACGAAGCTTCGTACCCGCTAAGCGTCTGAATGGTTTAAGACTCTCATTATGATTATCTACTAAAAGTTTTAACATGGTGTCAATCTGGTCTAAAAGCACCATGTTTTGAATGGGAATGAATTCTGCGCATGTGCGTGAACTTGACTACTAAAATTTCTCTTGAATATAGAAATATTTTAACATAAAATTTTATTTTAGTAGGGAAAGTTTTGGAAAAGTTCATAGTAAATGTGGGACTAAAGGATAAAAATATCTAAAATAAATTTTTAAAAAAGAAAAGAAAAATATATTGAAAAATTTCTCAGTTTCGAGACTCGAACTGAAGACCAGCAAAACAACGAGACTGGTGATGCCGATCTGGCCACGAAGCTTCGTACTCGACGAGCGTCTGAATGGTGTCAGACTCTCATCATGATTATAAACTAAAAGTTTTAACATGGTGTCAATCTGGTCTAAAAGCACGATGTTTTGAATGGGAATGAATTCTGCGCATGTGCGTGAACTTGACTACTAAAATTTCTCGGTAATATAGAAATATTTTCACAATAAATTTTATATTAGTAATATAATATTTGGAAAAGTTCGTAGTAAGTGTGGGAATAATGGATAAAAATATCTAAAATAAATTTAAAAAAAAAAGAAAAGAAAAATGTATTTAAAAAGTTCTCATTTTCGAGACTCGAACTGAAGACCAGCAAAACTAGGTAGCTCGTGCTGCCGATCTGCCCACGAAGCTTCGTAATAGCTAAGCGTCTGAATGGTCTAAGACTCTAATTATGATTATCTACTAAAAGTTTTAACATGGTGCCAATCTGGTCTAAAAGCACAATGTTTTGAATGGGATTGAATTCTGCGCATGTGCCTGAACTTGACTACTAAAATTTCTCTTGAATATAGAAATATTTTAACATAAAAATTTATTTTAGTAGTGAAAGTTTTGGAAAAGTTCATAGTAAGTGCGGGAATAATGGATAAAAATATCTAAAATAAATTTTTAAAAAAGAAAAGAAAAATATATTGAAAAAGTTATCAGTTTCGAGACTCGAACTGAAGACCAGCAAAACAAAGAGACTGTTGATGCCGATCTGGCCACGAAGCTTCGCACTCGCAGAGCGTTTGAATGGTGTCAGACTCTCATCATGATTATAAACTAAATGTTTTAACGTGGTGTCAATCTGGTCTAAAAGCACAATGTTTTGAATATTGATGAATTCTGCGCATGTGCTTGAACTGGACTCATAAAATTTCTCTTGATTATAGAAATATTTTGAAAATAAATTTTATTTTAGTAGTATAAGATTTGGAAAAGTTCGTAGTAAGTGTGGGAATAATGGATAAAAATATCTAAAGTAAATTTAAAAAAAAAAGAAAAGAAAAATGTATTTAAAAAGTTCTCATTTTCGAGACTCGAACTGAAGACCAGCAAAACAAAGAGACTGGTGATGCCGATCTGGCCACGAATCTTCGTACACGCAGAGTGTCTGAATGGTGTAAGACTCTCATCATCATTATAAACTAAAAGTTTTAACATGGTGTCAATCTGGTCTAAAAGCACGATGTTTTTAATGGGAATGAATTCTGCGCATGTGCATGAACTGGACTCCTAAAATTTCTCTTGAATATAGAAATATTTTAACATAAAATTTTATTTTAGTAGTGAAAGTTTTGGAAAAGTTCATAGTAAGTGCGGGAATAATGGATAAAAATATCTAAAATAAATTTTTAAAAAAGAAAAGAAAAATATATTGAAAAAGTTCTAAGTTTCGAGACTCGAACTGAAGACCAGCAAAACAAAGAGACTGTTGATGCCGATCTGGCCACGAAGCTTCGCACTCGCAGAGCGTTTGAATGGTGTCAGACTCTCATCATGATTATAAACTAAAAGTTTTAACATGGTGTCAATCTGGTCTAAAAGCACAATGTTTTGAATATTGATGAATTCTGCGCATGTGCGTGAACTGGACTCCTAAAATTTCTCTTGATAGTAGAAATATTTTGAAAATAAATTTTATTTTAGTAGTATAAGATTTGGAAAAGTTCGTAGTAAGTGTGGGAATAATGGATAAAAATATCTAAAGTAAATTTAAAAAAAAAAGAAAAGAAAAATGTATTTAAGAAGTTCTCATTTTCGAGACTCGAACTGAAGACCAGCAAAACAAAGAGACTGGTAATGCCGATCTGGCCACGAAGCTTCGTACACGAAGAGCGTCTGAATGGTGTAAGACTCTCATCATCATTATAAACAAAAAAGTTTTAACATGGTGGCAATCTGGTCTAAAAGCACGATGTTTTGAATGGGAATGAATTCTGGGCATATGCATGATCTGGACTCCTAAAATTTCTCTTGAATATAGAAATATTTTAACATAAAATTTTATTTTAGCAGTGAAAGTTTTGGAAAAGTTCATAGTAAATGTGGGACTAAAGGATAAAAATATCTAAAATAAATTTTTAAAAAAGAAAAGAAAAATGTATTGAACAAGTTCTCAGTTTCGAGACTCGAACTGAAGACCAGCAAAACAAAGAGACTGGTGATGCCAATCTGGCCACGAAGCTTCGTACACGACGAGCGTCTGAATTGTCTAAGACTCTCATTATGATTATTCAATAAAAGTTTTAACATGGTGTCAATCTGGTCTAAAAGCACAATGTTTTGAATAGGAATGAATTCTGCGCATGTGCGTGAACTTTACTCCTAAAATTTCTCTTGAATATAGAAATATTTTGACAATAAATTTTATTTTAGAAGTATAAGATTTTGAAAAGCTCGTAGTAAGTGTGGGAATAATGGATAAAAATATATAAAATAAATTTAACAAAAAAAAGAAAAGAAAAATATATTTAAAAAGTTCTCATTTTCGAGACTCGAACTGAAGACCAGCAAAACTTGGTAGCTCGTACTGCCGATCTGGCCACGAAGCTTCGGACCCGTTAAGCGTCTCAATGGTCTAAGACTCTCATTATGATTATCCAATAAAAGTTTTAACATGGTGTCAATCTGGTCTAAGAGCACAATGTTTTGAATAGGAATGAATTCTGCGCATGTGCGTGAACTTGACTCCTAAAATTTCTCTTGAATATAGAAATATTTTCACAATAAATTTTATTTTAGTAATATAAGATTTGGAAAAGTTCGTAGTAAGTGTGGGAATAATGGATAAAAATATCTAAAATAAATTTTAAAAAAAGAAAAGAAAACTATATTGAAAAAGTTCTCAGTTTCGAGACTCGAACTGAAGACCAGCAAAACAAAGAGACTCGTGATGCCGATCTGGCCACGAAGTTTCGTACACGCAGAGCTTCTGAATGGTGTAAGACTATCATCATGATTATAAACTAAAAGTTTTAACATGGTGTCAATCTGGTCTAAGAGCACAATGTTTTGAATAGGAATGAATTCTGCGCATGTGCATGAACTTGACTCCTAAAATTTCTCTTGAATATAGAAATATTTTCACAATAAATTTTATTTTAGTAATATAAGATTTGGAAAAGTTCGTAGTAAGTGTGGGAATAATGGATAAAAATATCTAAAATAAATTTTAAAAAAAGAAAAGAAAACTATATTGAAAAAGTACTCAGTTTCGAGACTCGAACTGAAGACCAGCAAAACAAAGAGACTTGTGATGCCGATCTGGCCACGAAGCTTCGTACACGTAGAGCGTCTGAATGGTGTAAGACTGTCATCATGATTATAAACTAAAAGTTTTAACATGGTGTCAATCTGGTCTAAGTACACAATGTTTTGAATGGGAATGAATTCTGCGCATATGCGTGAACTTGACTCCTAAAATTTCTCTTGAATATAGAAATATTTTCACAATAAATTTTATTTTAGTAATATAAGATTTGGAAAAGTTCGTAGTAAGTGTGGGAATAATGGATAAAAATATCTAAAATAAATTTTAAAAAAAGAAAAGAAAACTATATTGAAAAAGTTCTCAGTTTCGAGACTCGAACTGAAGACCAGCAAAACAAAGAGACTCGTGATGCCGATCTGGCCACGAAGTTTCGTACACGCAGAGCTTCTGAATGGTGTAAGACTATCATCATGATTATAAACTAAAAGTTTTAACATGGTGTCAATCTGGTCTAAGAGCACAATGTTTTGAATAGGAATGAATTCTGCGCATGTGCATGAACTTGACTCCTAAAATTTCTCTTGAATATAGAAATATTTTCACAATAAATTTTATTTTAGTAATATAAGATTTGGAAAAGTTCGTAGTAAGTGTGGGAATAATGGATAAAAATATCTAAAATAAATTTTAAAAAAAGAAAAGAAAACTATATTGAAAAAGTACTCAGTTTCGAGACTCGAACTGAAGACCAGCAAAACAAAGAGACTTGTGATGCCGATCTGGCCACGAAGCTTCGTACACGTAGAGCGTCTGAATGGTGTAAGACTGTCATCATGATTATAAACTAAAAGTTTTAACATGGTGTCAATCTGGTCTAAGTACACAATGTTTTGAATGGGAATGAATTCTGCGCATATGCGTGAACTTGACTACTAAAATTTCTCTTGAATATAGAAATATTTTCACAATAAATTTTATATTAGTAATATAATATTTGGAAAAGTTCGTAGTAAGTGTGGGAATAATGGATAAAAATATCTAAAATAAATTTTAAAAAAAAAGAAAAGAAAAATGTATTTAAAAAGTTCTCATTTTCGAGACTCGAACTGAAGACCAGCAAAACTAGGTAGCTCGTGCTGCCGATCTGCCCACGAAGCTTCGTAATAGCTAAGCGTCTGAATGGTCTAAGACTCTAATTATGATTATCTACTAAAAGTTTTAACATGGTGCCAATCTGGTCTAAAAGCACAATGTTTTGAATGGGATTGAATTCTGCGCATGTGCCTGAACTTGACTACTAAAATTTCTCTTGAATATAGAAATATTTTAACATAAAAATTTATTTTAGTAGTGAAAGTTTTGGAAAAGTTCATAGTAAGGGCGGGAATAATGGATAAAAATATCTAAAATAAATTTTTAAAAAAGAAAAGAAAAATATATTGAAAAAGTTCTCAGTTTCGAGACTCGAACTGAAGACCAGCAAAACAAAGAGACTGTTGATGCCGATCTGGCCACGAAGCTTCGCACTCGCAGAGCGTTTGAATGGTGTCAGACTCTCATCATGATTATAAACTAAATGTTTTAACGTGGTGTCAATCTGGTCTAAAAGCACAATGTTTTGAATATTGATGAATTCTGCGCATGTGCTTGAACTGGACTCCTAAAATTTCTCTTGATTATAGAAATATTTTGAAAATAAATTTTATTTTAGTAGTATAAGATTTGGAAAAGTTCGTAGTAAGTGTGGGAATAATGGATAAAAATATCTAAAGTAAATTTAAAAAAAAAAGAAAAGAAAAATGTATTTAAAAAGTTCTCATTTTCGAGACTCGAACTGAAGACCAGCAAAACAAAGAGACTGGTGATGGCGATCTGGCCACGAATCTTCGTACACGCAGAGCGTCTGAATGGTGTAAGACTCTCATCATCATTATAAACTAAAAGTTTTAACATGGTGTCAATCTGGTCTAAAAGCACGATGTTTTTAATGGGAATGAATTCTGCGCATGTGCATGAACTGGACTCCTAAAATTTCTCTTGAATATAGAAATATTTTAACATAAAATTTTATTTTAGTAGTGAAAGTTTTGGAAAAGTTCATAGTAAGTGCGGGAATAATGGATAAAAATATCTAAAATAAATTTTTAAAAAAGAAAAGAAAAATATATTGAAAAAGTTCTAAGTTTCGAGACTCGAACTGAAGACCAGCAAAACAAAGAGACTGTTGATGCCGATCTGGCCACGAAGCTTCGCACTCGCAGAGCGTTTGAATGGTGTCAGACTCTCATCATGATTATAAACTAAAAGTTTTAACATGGTGTCAATCTGGTCTAAAAGCACAATGTTTTGAATATTGATGAATTCTGCGCATGTGCGTGAACTGGACTCCTAAAATTTCTCTTGATAGTAGAAATATTTTGAAAATAAATTTTATTTTAGTAGTATAAGATTTGGAAAAGTTCGTAGTAAGTGTGGGAATAATGGATAAAAATATCTAAAGTAAATTTAAAAAAAAAAGAAAAGAAAAATGTATTTAAGAAGTTCTCATTTTCGAGACTCGAACTGAAGACCAGCAAAACAAAGAGACTGGTAATGCCGATCTGGCCACGAAGCTTCGTACACGAAGAGCGTCTGAATGGTGTAAGACTCTCATCATCATTATAAACAAAAACGTTTTAACATGGTGGCAATCTGGTCTAAAAGCACGATGTTTTGAATGGGAATGAATTCTGGGCATATGCATGAACTGGACTCCTAAAATTTCTCTTGAATATAGAAATATTTTAACATAAAATTTTATTTTAGCAGTGAAAGTTTTGGAAAAGTTCATAGTAAATGTGGGACTAAAGGATAAAAATATCTAAAATAAATTTTTAAAAAAGAAAAGAAAAATGTATTGAACAAGTTCTCAGTTTCGAGACTCGAACTGAAGACCAGCAAAACAAAGAGACTGGTGATGCCAATCTGGCCACGAAGCTTCGTACACGACGAGCGTCTGAATTGTCTAAGACTCTCATTATGATTATTCAATAAAAGTTTTAACATGGTGTCAATCTGGTCTAAAAGCACAATGTTTTGAATAGGAATGAATTCTGCGCATGTGCGTGAACTTTACTCCTAAAATTTCTCTTGAATATAGAAATATTTTGAAAATAAATTTTATTTTAGTAG